>NW_025767399.1:0-582399 GCF_003918875.1 Haliotis rubra | reverse complement strand
GTTAAATCTGTTTTGTGTGGATTTCATCTCCATCATAAGCATCAGTGGAGCCATCATCTGCTTTCCCAGGCTGGTGTTTCAAGAATAAGTTGGTCAGCTTGCTGCATGGACTTCTTGAGGACATCTTGGTCATTTGAGTTCAAACCTTTCACAAGCTTTAATCTGTAAACATTGTACAAATGAAGTTATAATTATAAAATTCATTATTTTATGGTTCTTTTGTAAATAAAGATTTAAAGAAAACATATAGTTAGTATTAGTATTTCTTTGCAGGAATGACTATATAGCTAATAATAGACCTTTGTTATGATGATGTAGTCAGTTTCAAAATGACCAGACCTGTTTATAGAAAAAAATAACATTTATTAGTACACATAAGAAATTATATACCTGCAACTCTAAAAGTAAAAGTTAGTATACAATATCCATAAAATTGTTAAATGTGTTAAAACTAATGTGTACATGGCTGAATAGATATTTATATACGCATTATCCAATAATAACTAGTACATGCTCAAGGCTGGTATAATGTATCTGCCATACTTTGTAAAGAGTCTAAAGACTAGAAATAAATATCCATGAAAACATATTCTAGCATAGTGGAATAAGAGGTAGTAGGTGGTATAGGAGTTTAACCATAACCTCTGTTATCATCATGTCAGGTCATAAGAGAACACAAATCAATTGTAATTTTTATTGTAAGATATTTAAAAATGTCAAGTCTTCTAAATGATTATATGTACCATACTATAAATGAAAATTTTGTCTAATTCTAAATACTGTTAAATCATTGAGTTCCCTGTGAAGTTGTCTACGAGTTCTAGATATTGTTGTGCGGGTGTGTTCCGCATTATGCATAATTAGGACTTTTTGTAGTACCCGGAAGTAGATAAGACATGAAAGTTAAGAACACGCGGAGAATAGTTTACTTAGTATTAGGACCTATATAGGTTGTTCTATAGGTGTAAGCAGGCTGCTTCACTTTAGTGGCGCTGTGACTGTCGAATCGCGGGGATTCGTGTGGTTTGGTTATTTTGTTTGGGCCCATCGCATTTTGATTTGTTTTGGAGTTCGAGTCGGGCGCGTTTGTGACACGTGGTTGTGACTGTGAGCTCGTGCTTATACCGCTTAGCCAGAGGTGAACTGTGATAGTTTGGCCTCGATATTTTGGAGTGGTATTGTTTTAAATTGTGTGGAAGGTTTTGTACTTATCTTCAACGCTTTGACAGTGGTTGTTATGTCAGCTTTGTTTTTTTAGAACTGAAGTTTTGGTTTATTTGTGGACATCGCTGGTGTCTGGCATACGATGGTTGTATTTAACCGAGTTCAGATTGGCTTCATGGGGTTTTCATTCTAGTTCATGAGTGACTATTGGATGAGAGTGGGGACTGCTTTGTATGATTAACCCATTGAAGGTTTCACACAAATTTGAGACGATTTGCCATATATATCCTGGGCTGGGATTGACATTTGAGAAACTAGCAGCAGCTGCATGACAGCCATTCATTTGACCCAGGTGATTGATAAGTTTGCTATTTGTAGAAGAGTACTGGTGTTTTTGAGCCTCATACCCGCGACTGTTGAATTGACGACATCATTATTGATCACAATTTGTGCACTATTTTTGTTTTGAGGTAGTGTCAATATCGCGAACCTCCATGATGCTTGTGTACATCAATGTAGCCACTTTTAGATTTGATTCCTTTAAAGAGTTGACACAGAGTGCCGCAGTCAACATCCTTAAACTGGAGAGATAGCAAAGGTGACCTGAAGTTTGATGATGTAGCACGCAATTGCCAGAACTTTGTGATATTGCCAAACAGTGCTTGTCATTTGAATCCAAGGATTTTTATTGGGCAGTTCAAAATATGAACAAACTGCATACAGTGTTTCACCCCGCTCATCACTCAACCGCTTTCAGCACAGCTGAACGCAGAGAACTATGGTCAGACATACCAGGACCTCGGGTGAAACCGCGACTGTGAATCACTCCACCAGATACTTCCAATGAGAGCAGAACTCATTTTGACCGACAATCGCCGGAAGCTCCCACATTTGACGGATCTGGTGACTGGAGAACCTTTCTGTTGAAATATGAATCTTTTGGTGAATCATGTGGTTGGGACGCTGAAAGGAAAAAGAGGGAATTTGTACACACACTGCATGGTGGTGCTGCATTGTACTACAGCTTGTTGGTTGGTGATAGACCCTTGTCAACTATTCCTTTGGAGTACTTTTAGTATCAGATTTCCTCGATCCGCTATGCCGCTGGGTGAGAATCCAGCTGAAGAGTCAATAAAGTTTGACAATCTGATGCAGGGACGATGAAGATATTAGAGACTTTGCGGACGTGTGGTGAAACTACAAGCCAGCTACTCTTTTGCTACCTGCCCTGCTGTATCGCGGAAACACAGGCAATTAACAAGGTTTGTAGAGGCTGTTTGATTCCGGCGCAGGGGCTTGGGCCTTTAACATGAGACCACAGACAGTGGACGGCTGTTCGTGATCATCCGGCCGGGCACTCTACACCAATCAGTGGACGCCCAAGAAACAGGCTCGCCGAAGTTTCAGAGTCTTATTTTCAAGACGACAGTGAAAATGAGGATCTGCTTGCAAGGCTTAACTCGCGGGTTTGACAAGTCAAGGCAAAGTTTGTCCTCAAGAGGACGCCCATATGTTCCACAGGAGCTGATGCGTCTCCACGGGAGGTCCCACAATCTCTCTCTTTTATCAGGAAGGAATGAGTATTGCATGTCTCCACAGTCTCCAAGGAGGATCTACAGCAGTCTGACAGTACACTGTCTGCTCAGGTACAGACACCAACACCAGTGACAACATCTACACCACTTGGTACACCTGAGTACACAGTCGCTTCTGGACCAACAAGTAAAACATCTCTGGTAAGGTAGATAATGTCATTGCCGCACTGTCGCAATCGCCACAAGGTTTGATCAGTTTGAGTATTTCACGAAAGCATCGAACAACAAACAAGTAGACAGCCGCCTCCTACCGCCATCTCGCTTCTGGGTGCTTTTACTGCAAAGACCTCTAACCATCTCATTCGAGATTGTCCGAAAATATCAAAGTCTGTGTCCTTTGATGAAAAGTCTTTAAACAGACCGGGTCGGATCATTTGGCCTAAAGCCGAATTCACAGTAATAACCGGTAGGCCAAACCACCGCCAACAGAATTTGCTGACTGTGACTCCTAATCTCGAGGGACGAAGACAATGTCCGCTGGAGGTTCTGTTTCCCCTACACAGTTTCACACAATTGTGAAGAGGGTGTTCCATTGTTCAGACAACTTGGCTCGACTTCACCGACAGCAGAAATTAATGTCAGTTCGACAAGATTTGTATCACATGGACAACTATTCCGCGACACCTTCATCGACTTCTGCAGGTGAGGAACCCATAGGAGTAGACCAACATGGGTCTCTTACCACAAGTGAACCATCAGGACATGTGCACCAACAACCAGAGACACGACAGTGTAAATCTTGGGGTGTCCGGTGTCCCGACATTGTGAAATCCTTTGCCGTGGTGCCAGGAGTTCGAGGATTACACAAAGGCTGTAATGGAATTTTCAGCAAGTTTGACTTCACGACCAAATACCTTTGCAGTAAATAAGAATACTCCAACCACCGGAAGTCCATCTTGTGAGCCCATGTACCTAACATGATCCATGTGATGTCAACTTCTCTGATGGGCCAAAATTGCCTGTTTCCTCATCACGTGGATGCAGCCCCAAGTTAGCTTCAGATTTGGTTGATGCAGAAAGCCATGTTCTTATAAACCCTGAACTTGAATCACTACCCCAGGACACAATTCAAGACTCGAGTCAGAGTCTGCTGACACCTCCGACATGCCAAACCTCGGTCAAGTTTTGATTCTGCTGAGTATTACATTGATGATGACTTTTCCAGTCAGTTGTCGCTCGATGTCCCAGTAATCCCCACAGGTGGAGAGACAGTTGTGCTGAAGTCTGGGGCACCATCTGACTCATCGAGGCAGTATCATGGCCACTCACCATATCACTCGAGTTTAGGAAGAACAACAAGTATTTGCAGGAACTGTTGCAGTCTGTCAGGATTTTATGAAGGGTGCACCAGAGCAAGAGAGTCCCACCCCATCTACATTGGTAAGGGAACATGAGGATAGGATGCCTCCTGTAACAGCTGCAGCTTGCTGCCCCATCTGAGTGGCAAAGGAATGTGCGACTCGTAGGACCAGGAGTTCTTGTGGGGTCCAGTTGCACAAACTTTATTCTAGAGACAACAGATAATGAAATGCCCACTGACACTTCTGTTATACCACAACAGGAGGTTGATGACAACCCAACTTGTCAACGATCTAATCTGACGGACCCTCCGCAGGAGGACTCAGACATTTTGGTTGGGCAGTCGATGCCTGAGGGTATCATCTCATCTTCGGCCGACATGACTTCAGATGTAATCTCATCTCAACCTACCCCTGTGCCTATATCCAACAATGAACAATTGACAACCATAGGTGGATCTACTTCCATTAATGGAAAACTGTGTTCCCCACATGTCGAGGAAAGTGATTCACCACCAATGGCCCAGAATGGTATATCATCCAGTGCAGGCCCCAGTGTTTGCAAGCCCACTAGGAAGTTGTCATCAATCAGGCTAAGGGATTGAATGCCAGCTATTGGTTACCAGTGACAGTGGAAGGTATAAAGGTCCCTGCCGTTATAGATTCTGGAGCGTCTGTGACTATTCTTGCTGAGGACATATATAAGAAACTTGATCCAACTCCACCTACCCTGGAAATCATCAACATTAGAAATGCCGGAAAGAATATGGTCATGACAGGAAAAGTGGTTGGACCAGTCACGGTGAAGATTGGGAACAAAATGTTCCAGGAGTTACTCCATGTTGCCCCATTAGAGGAGGATCTCCTTCTTGGACTTGATTTCATGAAGTCTCATCACTGTTGCATTGAAACTGATGGAGATTGGTTGAGGCTTGAGGGCGATACATTTCCACTAATATTTTCTGTAAAGGCACCCTCATTTGAATCTTTTCCAGTCCATCTCACAAAGGAAGTTTTCATTCCTGCCAGATCAGCAGTACAACTCTCATGTGTGACACATCATATGTCTGAAGCAAGTCATTACCTACTTGAACCAGCCCCTGATTTATCCGTAGTGCTTCCTCGGACGTTCCACGATAGTTCGAACGGTCCAGCTGTCTGTGTTGTAAACCCTCGGTGATGAAGCCATTAAACTCTCACATGGTCAGCTGTTGGCTTAGAGTTTCTGAAGCTGATCTTGTAGCTGACTATGGAGGTGATGACAAGACTGACAAGGTTGATCCACCACAGGAGGTACCAACTTTGAAGAGGGATTTGCCCGAATTTCACCACAATCAAGACAACTTGTTCTGTGTTCACAGTCAGCTGAAGCTACTTCAGTACCAGAGCACCTTCGAGACCTCTTCAATCAATCTTCAGCTGGCAGCTAACAGAAGACGATGTGAAAAGCTTGAGAGGCTGCTCATTGAATTCCAGGATGTGTTAAGCTGCCATGACATGGATCTAGGCAACTTCACAGCCATAGAGCACACTATTGACACAGGTGATTCCGCACCTGTGAAGCAACGGATGAGACGAACTCCGCCAAGCTTTGCACACACGAGGAGGAAAGTCATTTACAGAAGATGCTTGATTTTCAGGTTATCCAACCTCCACTTCAGAATGGGCAGCAGCACCTGTACTAGTGAGGAAAGATGTGGTGGAGTAAGATGGTGCTTGGATTACCGTAAAGCTCAATCTACAATGCCGTAAGACAGTATTTGCTCTGCCACTCATAGAAGAATGTCTGGAATCACTGTCCGCAATGTGGTACTCAAAGCTTGATGCCAATAATGCATACTGGCAGATTCCTATCAAAGCAGAGGACCGACACAAGACTGCGCTTATCACTAAATATGGCTTGTTCGAGTTCACCAGGATGGGCTTTGGTCTGTGTAATGCCCCAGCCACCTTTGATCGTGGTCATCAATTTAGTTCTAGCTGGGCTGAATTGGAAAATTGTCTTGGCTTTCCTGGATGACACACTGGTTCTGGGGAAAACAATTGACTGCCACTTTGACAACCTCAGAAGTTTTTGAGGTTCAGGAAGTATCAACTCAAGTTGAAGCCGGGCGAAGTGTGAACTCTTTCAAGTGAGTGTCGAAGTTCCTGGGACGAAAAAATTGGTCCAGATGGCCTTGAAGCAGGAGTTGATGTCAGCGCAGTGGAGCAGTGGCCAACCCCAAACTCTTGCAAGGACGTTGGAACGCTTCCTAGGACTAGCAAACTATCATCGCCAGTTTATACCAAAGTATGCTGATTTGGCTCTGCCATTGTACCAGGTGACGGTAGAAAAACTTTCCTCTGGACTGATGAACGTGAACAGGCATTCCAAGCGATAAAGGATGCCCTGCTGTCCACTCCAGTTTTGGGAATTGCCAACATGGATGATCCGTTCATTTTAGACACTGATGCATCTGACTATGCTCTTGGTGCAGAACTGACTCAAGTCCAGAATGGTGTTGAAAAGGTCATCGCTATGGAAGCCTGTCTCTGTCAAAAGAACAACTCAAGTACTGTACTCACGAGAAAGGAGCTGCTAGCTGTTGTGAAGTTCACCAGGGCCTATCGGCATTACCTAATTGGCCGACCGCTTATGCTCAGAACGGACCACAGCAGTTTGCAGTGGCTCATGAATTTTAAACCACCTAACGGCCAGCTTGCAAGATGGCTTGAGGAATTGAGCCAGTATTCTATGAAAGTAGTTCATCGGCCAGGCTCTAAGCACTGTAATGCTGACTCCCTATCCCGGCGGCCCACCTCTGACAGCCTGCCCAAATGTAGACACTGATGTCCTTCCATCTCAGCTCCTTTGCCATGGCTGCAAGTACTGTATGAAGGCTCACCAGAACTGGTATGAATTTCGCCAGTCTGTTGACGATGTGCTGCCACTGTCCAAGGGTCCCAAGTCCCCTGTAGATCCCACTCATCAAGCACTCTTTTGACCACTCACTCACCCTCCAATGGAGGTGAAACTCAATCCACAAGAGAATCGCCATCTCCAGCTGGGAATGACAAGCCTCTGTGCCTAGACCAATCAAGTTCCAGGTGCCAACCCGACAGACACCCAATCAGTGAGGAACGTGAATGAGTCTCCGAATTTCATGTCAGCATCTCCAGATGTAAACATTCTTGTAACCCCTGATGGTGCCTTGGATATATCCTTCGACAGATTGGCCAAAAACCAGGTGTTTGAAGGAGCATTACCCTCCACTGGAGGTTGTGCGCCCATCGATGAGGGTTACCCATTGATTCTGCTAGAACAGACTCAGATTTCAGGGTCAGGCAAGCTCTCAAGGGGATCTGATACTCTCTGAGGATGAGATTCGCACCCACATTAGAGATAACATTCTCAATGCTCAGAGGAATGACACAGATCTGGATATCATTCTAGAGTTCTTGTTAAATGGTGTAGAACCTACACAGAGTCATTTGAATCTATCCAGTCCAGCAAGCAAATTCTATTACCTGAACAAGGAGTTGTACCACATTTCTGACGGCATTCTGTATATGACCCTGGACTCCAAACGCCAATTGGTCGTCCCGGCGATCTTCACCATGATGTCCTCTATTTGCATCACAATATTCCCTCAGCAGGTCACCAAGGGCAGAAGCTAACCAAGGCTAGGATCAAACCCAATTATCACTGGTATGGTATGTCGCGCAGGACATTCAACTTCATGTATCCACTTGCTCTGAGTGTAACTCATAAAAGAAGGGCAATAGGAAGGCAAAACACTCCATGACCAATTTCCATGCAGGAGCTCCTATGGAAAGGGTTCATTTAGATTTTTGGGCCCATTGCCAAGAACGCCGTGGCAATGAACACATTCTGATGATCGTAGACCAGTTTTCCAAATGGGTCGAATGTATACCCTTGCCTTCACAAGGGGCTGAGGAAACTGCCCGCTGTGCAGTCAATGAATTCTTTTCCCCGCTTTGGCTTCCCGCTTGCTATCCACACTGATCAAGGTAGGAATTTTGAAAGTAGGTTGTTCAAGGCCATGTGTGACACACTCCAAATTCACAAAACCAGGACCACTCCTTATCGCCCATCATCAAACGGCCAGGTAGAACGCTTCAATCGCGACACTCATGGATGCTGTCCGCTGCTTCATCAAGGATCAGGAAGAATGGGATGTTCACCTGCCACTAATTGCTTTTGCCTTACGAAAGTGCGTCAACCGAGTACAGGGTACACAGCCAATAAGCTGATGCTTGGCCGTGAGGTCACTACACCAGCAGACCTAATGTTTTCAGTGTTGCCACAAGAAAGTCATTTGGATGCAGATAGCTATGTCAAGACTATGACTGACAGAATGCGTGCAGCACACGAGACAGCTCAGTAAAATGCTCCAGACCACACAGGAAACCTCAAAAGGGATTATGATGTCAATATTTTGTTGAACCAGTACAATGTCGGTGATCTTGTTTTGGTGATGGACACAGCCACCATAAAAGGAAAATGCAAAAGTTGACCTCTCCTTGAAGGGTCCCTGTGTTATAGCAGAGCGTATTTCATCACTGCTATACCGCTGGCCAAAACCGAAATACCATCACCATCATGAATCATGATCGCCTGAAGCCGTGATTCGGGCATTGATGTTCCGACATGGGCTCTCAGTTTTAGGAATCCCTTCTCCCCAGCAAAGAAACCTCCGCTGGAGGTTTATGTATTTCCACTGGAGATGCCACTCCTGACCGACAGGGTCTGTCTAAGCCTCACGGAAGGGCTATCATGTGAGGAGTTGCATTGTTGGTGCCGGAAACCTGATGATGGGAAGTTGATGATTCAGTGTGAAACCTGTTTCGTGTGGTTTCATGGAGATTGTGTCGATATTACACCGCCAGCAGCTGAAGCTATAGACCAGTACATGTGCAGAGGGTGTGAAGCCAAGACCTCATGGCTTCGCTTTCCATGTCCCTCGTCCCTACAATAACTGTACTTCCAGGCTTTGTTTTTTGTTTTTTTTTTATGCCCTGTAAGTTTAGGATTTTCTTTGAACAGGAAATGTTGAGTTGAAATATCTTGATTTGAGAATTGTCTGTTTCAATTTTGTATGTATATACAAAATTTAAAATTGTGCTTTCTGCACAGTATGGCTCATCCAGGAGATGTCGCTGATTTGAATATGGGTATGGAATGGAACATGGATTCAGAGGGTGTCCCCATTCTTCCTTTTCTCCTTTCTCACCAGCAGCAGGGAGGGGAGGAGAGACTGACGTTTAATATTTCTTTTTGAGTTCAGATAGGTCAGCAGGTTTCAGTTGTCAAATGTTTTTGGTTTATATATGTTTAGGTTTGAGTGCCCCCTTCAATTTCGGAACGGGGAGGAGTGTTGTGCGGGTGTGTTCCGCATTATGCATAATTAGGACTTTTTGTAGTACCCGGAAGTAGATAAGACATGAAAGTTAAGAACACGCGGAGAATAGTTTACTTAGTATTAGGACCTATATAGGTTGTTCTATAGGTGTAAGCAGGCTGCTTCACTTTAATATTCTAGATGGTTACGAATTCGTCCACATCAACTCTCAACCATGTCAACAAAAGCGTCCTACAAAAAGACATGCCAGACCTGTGGCTGTGAAGCAAAAGCACAGCTTATGTCAACAAGCTATATGTGTGATGCACTCTGTCAACTGCATTGTTGCCAACCCTGGACAGTATTCACCAAACCAGTGCGAATCGAGCATCGATACATCAAGTCGACGTTTCTTCTGTAGTTTTAACAATTCATAGGCAATCCTGAAGCACACATGTAGTAGGAACGGCAAGATTGTAAGAAGCATGTTTGGCCGCATGTTTTATTTACCACGACATATCGTTCCATTATGGAGCATAATTACCTATTTCATCCACTTTGCTGAGGAAATCATCGAGACGTTCCTTGTCGTTCGCCATCTTGTTTGTTGATAGTAACCCAAACTCCTCACAGTGAGAGACCGTTCTTGGAGCTCTCTGCACGAGGGACCGGTAATTTTGGTATTCCAACATAGAAGAATAAATGGTAACATATATAAAGAAAATGTAATATTGCACAAGCTCAGATGAGAATTGAATTAAGATACTACATTGGTAATCGGATTTATATATTCTTCAAATGAAGGCAAAACACTATTCTTATCTTAATGAAAAAAGTAGGTATCCCTTGAAACGGAAGTTGGCTCAAATGTGCGCAGAAACAAATTCCTTTAGTTAACACAGAATTACAGGTACGGAACACAGAATACAGGTAGAAACTTTATGTCGTGAATTGTGCCTAAGCATGTATGTCTTGTCAGCATTTAACTTTAGCCCCAAAATATATTTGGTCGCACATTCGTCTTATGTATCCCATATATGACGCTGACCCAGTAAGGTTTGATTCATAGATTTCATGTTGTTTTGGTTTGTTTTGCTTCTGTCTGTCAGTGTCATATCCAGGACACCTTCACTACACATCAAGCTATTAAGTAATACAATTTTCTGGATGAGGAAATGTACAAATAAATAGATTGAAATAACATCACAATGGTGGGGATATTTAGTAATCAAACAAAGGTTGGATCTGGTAATCCCACACGATTATCAAAATCTGCAATAATTTCATTAATATCATATGATGCAAAGCCCCAGTTCAATTAGTCACCAAAGCTTGCATGCATTTACATCATGTAATTTCCATTGCCAAGTGTTCTCCCATGTTTATATACTGAACCTAATAGTGATGGTGTCTTTGATGATGATTTTCATTATTTTTTGCTAATAGTGGAGGATCCAAAGTGTAACCAGAGACCATACTCTGGTGTAACCATGGAAATCATAGTGAAATTTTTCTCAAAGTGACACGTATGTTGCAAGCAGCATGGAAGCTATATTTTGTTGTGCAAATGAAGCACCATTTTGGAACCCACGATCTGTTAGCTGAATAATGTCCTTATGACATATTAATAAATAGAAAAAAAGCAGACCATAAATATTCTACATTTGGCGGTTACATCGGTTATAGGAAAAAAAGTTCCGGAAAAAAATTCCTTTGGTAAACTGAGTTAGTTATTTATTTGACAAGATTGACATTAGAGGTGTGCCGATGCAGATATTTCACGATACTATACGTATCGCGATATCATGGAATGATACGATGCATATCACGATATGCTATCTTTAGTTATTTTCTTTAAAAAAGTGTATTTTGATAACAAGAAACAGTGTAAAGTTTGACATAACCCTCAATTTCTGGTGAAAAGTCACAATTTTAAGGTCATTGATACATATCACGATACGGAAAAAAGTATCGATATATTTATTGTCAGGTAAGGTATCACGATTATCGATACTACGATATATCATCACAACTCTAATTGACATCAAAGATTTTAAAAAAACATGAAGAAATCAAAGTGGTGAAGCCATGCCATTATCCATAACTTCTTACATGTATATTCTTATATTTGCCTGGTCTGTTCACAAAAAAGTGTTGTGACTGATGAGGTGTTGAATCCGTCTTTCAAACAACATAAGGCATGAATTGTTAATCTTGTTTATATTTCGAGGAAAAGGCATCATTAATGTTGACATATGTGCTCATGAGTCATACTGTCATCATGGTCATTATCATGTAGACAGTGACTGCAACCGTTTAACATATTAAATATGAGATTTGATCATTGTAAGATTGGCAAATATGACTTAATAGTGAAATAGCATAAGTGATGGAGTGCTATACACCTAAAGGTCAGTGGTTTTGTGATATTTGATAATATTATAACATGTTTTAAACATTTGTTAAACTATTCACTTTTATACTTCCCTGTTTCACTCTTGAAAATCTGGGTAAGAACTGGTCATCAGAAACTCATGCTTGATGTGAGAGGTGACTAACAGGATCAGGTGGTCAGGCTTACTGACTTGGTTGCTGCTTGTCATCTCAATTGCGTAGATCGATACTCATGATGTCAGTCACTGGATTGTCTGATCCATACTCAATTGTTTACAGACTGCCATCATATAGCTGGAAAATCTTTGTGTGGCATTAAATAGCAAGGCAAGTAAATAATTTCCATTAACTTTGAAAATACTTAAGTAATTTAATGTTGCTTTGTCAAGTTGTATTCTTGTATACTCCAGGAGGATGAGTGAAGACAAGCGTCGTGGTGACGACATCGAGGATGGCGGCCCCGGTCTCATGTACATGCCCTTTGTCATCATGGAAGAGCTACTTGACAAATTACGACTTCTTAACTATGAGAAAGAATTTTCCAGAAAGTTAAACCTCAAACCTATTTCTAGGTGAGTATCTCAGTATATGTTACTATTACTGGGCTTTAGGTGTCTATATTTGCCTTGTAAGTCATCTTTAATAACCTGACTTGACAGGTGGCAACTAATTTAGTTACCAATACGTGCAATTGAGTATTTTTCATCTTATACTAATCTAGCCCAATCATTTAATAAATCTGACATTTTTCAGCTAAAGTATATATATGACAGGTAAATATTAAGTATACATTCGTTTTCCTTCATATACACAATCATGACATTTTAGTAGTTATTTGTCATGTGATAGATAAGTGTGTTTGTTTTCTTTAAATCCTGGAGTATTGATGTGACACTGGTTCCTGCTGCAGACATTATTTTGCCATCCCCACCAACTCAGGAGAGCAGTTCTTCATGTTTACATCACTGGCAGCCTGGATGTTGCGTGTTGCAGGGCGTAACTCCGAACAGCCGCAGGAGGTATGTCAGTCTCTGATGGTCCATGTGTACTGAGTTGTTTCTTACAGGATTTTAGATCAGTTCACATTCCAGAACATTGATTTTGTGGATATGGTGAAATAACCCTGTCACATAAATAAATTGATAAAATCACAAATAAGTTCTAATGCAGTTCGTCTTCAGTAAAAGTTTGAAATATTTGTGACTCAGTGGACTGTCTGAATTATATCAAAGTAATTTTTGCAATAGGTATTTTGGTTGGAAATGTTTGCCCTTCCCTTATAAGATTTTCGTGACACAATTTTTTCCTTTTCAGTATGATGACCCCAACTCCACCATATCAAGTATCCTGGAGGAAGTGCGGAGATTTGTGAGTTCGGGGAACCTACACAAAGGGAATAAGTTGATTGTTAGAAGCCGTGTAATAAACTGACTTGTACTAAGTTGTAGCGAATGGAGGCATATGATGGATAAGTATTATCTGAATAATGATTACCGGTATACATGTACTATCATGAATTCAGAAATCACTCTATTCTGCCTGGCGCTAGGTTTCAAATCAAAATAACCATTTCTGTTTGAAATGCCTGGTTTGATAACCTCATCAGAGTGGAACCTCAATCATAGAATGAATAAATGATGCAATGTGATTTTTGTTCTTTAGGGTCACACAATCGACTTCCCACCATCCAAGCTGAAACAGGGAAGTGGAGAACACTGCATCTTTGTTCTGGACAGACTGGCAGATGAGGCACTCAAGAACAGCCACTTTAAGTGGAACAGGTAATGTTTCACATGCTGTTAGGTATCATGTAATAAGCTTTAAGGTGTTTGAGGTATTTACAGATGAGTGTTTCTCTTCTGAATGCAGTTATCTCCCCTGACAGATAGCTATGTTTGACTGGATCACACGTTAGCTGGAGATAATTCAACTTGTCTGCTACATGTGTGTTGCCCTGATGTTTACAGGCCATCCTATCCAGAAGAGGAGATGGAAGAGGAGAATGTGATCGAGGATGAAGATGCAGAGTTGACTCTTAACAAAGTGGAGGATCCTATCTTTGGGGTAGGGTAGATATTACAGTGAGAATGAGTATTGTTTTACGCTGCTTTTAGCAATATTCCAGCAATGTCACAGCAGGGGACACCAGAAATACGCTTTTGAACTATATACATTGTAATGTTGGACTGTCTTACATTTTGATGTGTTGATGTTACAGGGTGGTGATGATGATGACTTTGAGGATGATGAGCCGATGATGGATCTGGAGGGACTGAAGAATCTCAACCAGAATAGGGTAGGTAGGACAGGCTGTGTTTAATAAGGCCATACTGCTGTCACCTCTAACGCCCACACTGCCTGGATATAATCAAAACATGGTGTAAACATAGTTCATCTTGGTTCATGAAGATTTTATCCTGGTCCTCAGTCAGGTATCAGTTTTTTTTGCTAACTTGAATGTTTTCCCTCTTAGATGCAGGAGGGCTCTAAACCTGAGGCAATCCTTGATTCAACAACCGATGCCGCCGACTGGAAGCTGGAGGTGGAGAGAGTACTGCCACAGCTGAAGGTCACAATCAGGACAGACAACAAGGTGAGACGTCGTTCACCATCGGAACAGGCATCATTTACTGTCAGGGGAGAATAAGGTGAAAAATCAGACAGACAGTCACCATCAGATGAGACAAGACCGACAGTAATTAGACACATCAGTGGCCATCTAGACACACAATTTATGATCTTTATTCCAGGACTGGCGAATCCATCTTGAACAGATGCACCAACATCGGGATGGCATCCAGAGCTCACTGACAGAGACCAAGACATACCTGGACAAGTTACATGACGAGATCAGCCGTACCCTGGAGAAGATCTCCAGCCGTGAGAAGTACATCAACAACCAGTTGGAACAGCCCCTGCATGACTTCCGCTCTGCCCAGGACCAGCTCGCAGAAACAAAGGAGCGATACAAACAAGCCAGTGGTGGAGTCACAGAAAGGTCACGGTCACTTGCAGAGGTTAGTGAAATGGAAGAATATGATTACAACAGCCAATAAATGTAATGAATTTGAAATTATGATGCATTCGAAAAGATGATCAATTTTGGAATATGTTTTAAGTGTCATGTAAATGAAATGTTGAAATATTTACCTATGTAATGTTAATGGGTAAATGAAATGATCATTCAAATCACAAAACAAATGATATAGTGCAAGATTTTATTGATATAGATTACTGGGAATGACTGATTCATACAATGCTTGTGTTGCCAGGTAACGGAGGAGCTGGAGAAGGTGAAGCAGGAGATGGATGAAAGAGGAAACAGCATGACAGATGGAGGTGAGTCATCTTGTCGAAGTCTCAGTATCTGCTATGAAAAGCTTCTATATGAAACAGCAAATGTACCCTGGGGGAACATCCCCACGGAGCATTTCTAGATGGCTTGGAATTGTTAATGATTTTAAGACATTTTACCAGATCTATTTAGTGCATGGTATTGATGCAATTTTCCAGTCATTGAATTGATGGCACATTATTAAGGAATGTCAGGATAACAAAACTTTAACGTTACAGCAGCATGACACAACAGTATCCATTTCATTTTGATGGCATTTCACAACATACCACAACGTGAATCAGTCACTGGATTGTCTGGTCCAGGTTGCATTATTTACAGGCTGCTTGTGTGTGTGACATATTTACACACACACACAGACACAGACAGAGACAGACACACATAGACACACACACGCACACACATTATTTACTGACTGTTGTGTGGTGTTTCAGCTCCACTGGTGAAGATCAAGCAGGCCATCCAGCAGTTGAAGAAGGAGAACACACAGATGGACATTCGCACAGGTGTGGTGGAGCATGTGCTGCTGCAGGCCAAGCTGAAGGACAAGACGTCACAGAACAAGCAGGCCCACGGTGGAGGGGTCGGGGCAGGAGGACAGGATTCATTTAATGACTTTAAAGGGCTGTGATATTCATCTTAACACAGCTGTTGAAATATGAACTTAACAAAGGCAAAACTTCAGCCCATAGATGTGTTTAGACATGCCCAGAAGACACAAAGTCATCTAATTTTTTTGTCATAATGAAAACAATACGATCTTTTAGATTTTGATTATCTCAAGGTTTTGAAATTTTGGATTAATATCAGTGCAGGTATTTTGATAAAAAGGTCCTGAGAAGTTTTGCCAAACTCATATGAATTAAAATCTGTAAAGATAAGAGTTACACTGATAGTTACTGAGACCCAATATTGTCTTTATTTGTATCATGTTTTATGTATCATCCACATTCCGTCCAGATCTGTAAATAAATGTGTTGAAGAAGTGTCATGTGTTTATAGTTATTCGTACATGCCATATATCGGTACTTATTATAACAACAGATAACGGATTAGCATTGCTAGTTACGTGAGGTTTTGAAAGTAATGTGTTTCTGAACCTATACGTAAGTCATCTTTATAGGACAGGAGACATGAGGGGCTTGCCAAGCAGTTGACTGAGTGAGTTTGGCTTAATGTCACTTTAAACAGGATTCCAGTCATACCACAGCATGACTACTTCGTGTGGGAGTAAAGCCTGAAGTGGTTTCACCTTCATGAAACTTGGTGCATGGGCATGGTGCTGGGAATACTATACATAGGAGGATCCAGAGGGGGTGTGTGCGCCCACCCCCCACCCCCTTTTGTGCTGAAAGTTTGTTAAATGACCATTGAAATTTGGGTGAAATAAAGTGTGCACCCCTCCTTTTCTCAATAGTGTGCACACCCCCTTTCTCAAAAAGCTGTATCCGCCCCTGCTATATAGAAGCCTGATTGGGCAAACCCTGATTGAAACTTTCCCAAGGGACGCAACTCTGCACAACAAATGGGCCATCTGAAAATTGTGTCTTGCTGGCAGGATTTCTTCTGCTGAAACAAGAATTATTTGTTCAAAGTTACGAGAACAATCGCATACATAAATGCATCCCTTCATTGTAAGTAAAATATTGAATATCATCTGATTAGTTACAGTTTAGTCAGTAAACGCTTATCTGCAATCACTAATATTCTATAAGGGACATAAAATTGCTGCCTGTTGGAACTGTTTAACTCCTGAAATAGTTTGTTTTCTACTTCCGACAGTATCCTGGCTGTACCCATTCTGTAATACTAACAACACACTAACCCTTTTAAACTACCTTTAATGTTGTACTCATGCCCTTGCTCACAAATGCATTCTGAATTCTTCATAACCCAAATCTCAAATGCATTTAGATTACCTTAAATTACTGGGAAAGTATCAAAACATCAGACACACTGAGGCTATTTTTACGCACCCCATTTTTCCGATATTGTCGTCCCATGTAGCGCACTGCTGAGTTCCGCATGCCCTTAAAGTTGAACGCCGGGTACTAATGGTGATTTGGGAGCTTTATAAGTTAAAGCTGCTGTAAAACATGATTACACAATGCCATTTAGAAAGTGGTTAAATGCAACATTTGTTATACTGTATTTGGAATTACACTTTCTTAGTAAAGTATACATTCTAGTACTTTTGGGGGTTGAGTCCAATCCGGGATTAGAACCCACACCCTCAGAGTCGGGCACCAAATCGCCAGCACACAAAGTCAGCCGCCTAACCCGCTCAGCCACCGCGACTTCCAAAAAATGGAAGTCGGACAACTGGTAGTCTGGACTGCGGACTCAGCCCCAAAAAGTACTAGAATGTGTACTTTACTAAGAAAGTGTAATCCCCAATATAACATACGTTGCTGTAAAACACACCGACCTCTTTAACTTTGCACGGTATATTGCAGCTTGGCTCTATAATACCTGCTACGACAAGTATGACCAACACACAGTTTGATGCAAGACCGCACATTGAGGCCCCTGTGCGGGACGTCGCCCTGAAGGCGCCAAGTTGGGTTCACATGCGAGAAGAAAGGAGGGGTGATGGGTGGACATCCAGGGCGTATTGGCGTGCTGTAGGCGAACCTCCTTCCTACTGGACTAACGGCAATCCCCAAGACCGGACGTGAGCAATTTCAACAATTATAAGCTTTAATTCAGAGATGAATGATTATTGATGTCTGTTGCACAGTTGTACATTGACCATGGAAAACATGAACAACGCGAAGCCTATTGCAACCACGCATGGAATTGTATCTGCACGTGCAGCAGGAATTCAGGTAGATCACCTCTGTTCGGGAGGGTGGAGATGATCACGTCGTGCTGGGGATGAGTGAGTATGGTTTTACGCCGAGTTGAGCAACCCCGCTTCGTGGTTCACCGGAACTGGGCTTCACACATTGTGTCAGTGTATGAAATAAGCCCGTCCGACCGCCCGAGACGGTCTAGTTTTCTAACGGACGGTCTAAATTTACAGCTAGCCAGCCCGATGGTCTGGTAAAAAATTTAGATGTTCCATACATCTGAATAAATTCACCATATTTGGTCTGATTAAATCCATTTTGGGCTGGTAACATTTTGAAGTTACCAGCCCTGATGTCTGGCTGGAGTTTTGGCTTATTTCATACACTGATGGTATCCACGTGGGTATTGTACCCATGTGAGGAATCGAACCCAGCTATTCAGCGTGACGAGCGAACACTTTAACCACTAGGCTACCCCTATTTGGAATGATGTTCCATTTCCCGATCTCTCTCAGACGAGTTTCTCCGACATCAAGTGGAAATGGCAGGTTGAAGATCATAGATCATGTTATATGAAAACGTGTTTTTAGATTATGGTGAAACTTGCATCTAATAAAAAATCTGTTTAGCTGTAATACGAGGTGTTCCTGGGAGTTGTTAAGAAATCTTGATGTGACAGCTAACGTAAGCTCATTACAATGGAGTCTTCGTGCTCGCTTCTTTAAACGATCCATAAATTGTTTTTCCGGGCATTATGAACTCCTAAATACGTTTCGCTGAATGTCAAATGAATATCTGAGGCTTATAACTGTTTCATAGTCAGCTGCAGCGCAATTCTGGACTCGTGAAGATCTGGGGGTCCTTGCACGAAGCACTAAGGTAATCTTAGTGCAATGTTTCAAGAATGGGAGTTAAGATTAACCTTAGTAAAGGTTGCTTCGTGAAAGGAGCCCCAGGTGGTCTTCAGTAACCCATGCTTGTCGTGTGAGGCGACTAACGGGATCGGGTGGTCAGGCTCGCTCACTTGGTTGGCACATGTCATTGTATCCCAGTTGCGTAGATCGATGCATATGCTGTTGAACACTGGGTTGTCTGGTCCAGACTCGATTATTTGCAGACCGCCGCCATATAGCTGGAATATTGCTGAGTGCGGCGTTAAACAGCAAACCAACCCAACGTTGTATAGAGTTGCTTCCCTTAGGTGTACCAGAAACAGGTTTTCGCTTTTTAGAATCCGAGGTTCCTCCTTGTCTCTACGAGAGTTACCCGTGCTCCTGGAAGCTGTGGAAAGTCTGTGTTCGCGCTCGTCTGTGTATGAGTTCGTGTGCACTTACAGTACAACCAGAAATTATTGAGAATTTAAGATTTTAAATTTTTATATTTTGTTCACTCATTACTCACGTATTAAATGTGAATATTAGCAGAACATAACTCAAGATTCAAAGACAGGTGAACAGTTAGTATTTTGTCAAGTCACCATGGGCAGCAATGCAGGCTTCAATGCGGCGGGGCATACTACTGATCAAAGAAGTTAGAAAGTCGTGGTCCATGCTGTCCCAATATCGGACCACCTCTTCTTTCATTTCAGCAATATTTGTCAGATTTTTCTTATTGACACTTTCCTTCATAAGTCCCCAAACATTTTCTATTGGATTTAGGTCAGGGCTATAGCATGGCCAATCTAATAATGTCATATTCTGGGTCCGAAACCAGGCCTGTGAATGCTTTGAACGATGTTATGGGTCGTTGTCCTGCTGGAAAATCCAAAAATGTCCATAGAACACGTGAGCAGATGGAAGTAAATGTCCCTCGAGAATATCTGTGTACCGCTCACTGTTCATATTCCCTTCGAATACACAGAGGGGCGTTGCCCCTAACACATATGCCACCCCACACGTTAAATTTCGGACTATACTCTGGGCGCTGATACAAAGGTTTTTCAGTTTGTTTGGTCCAGAATTTCAGTGTGTTAGGAAACAGCCACACAGAACTTTTTTATCTGAGAAAATCACATTGTCCCAGTTAAAATTTCTATGCTGTAAGCACCAGTTCAACCTTCGCTCCTTTTGTTCAGGTTTCATGATCGGTGATGGAATTCCTAAGTGTCTCCTTACAGACAGCCACAGTTCCCCTATCAATCATATCCAGCCTTAAGTTTTCTAAACTCCTTCGTTTGTTTTTAGAAACAAGAATACCAAGCCGCCTCCTGTCACCGACAGTCAATTTTCTGGGCCTACCTGCGCCTCCCTGGTGCTCAATGCCATATCCATTTGCAATATTTTTAAAAACACGATAAACAGTGGACAAAGGGATTCCTGTTCTACTTGAAACCACTTTAGCTGATCTGATGTCCTTGTTATAATACTCTAAAATCAACTTCCTCTTCTCTAATTCATCCATACTGAGGATCACTGAAAATGTCGTCTGCTAGCAAGTAAACAAAGGGGCATAACTCTTCACAAACTGATGAAAAAGGATTAACGGAGTTGTCTCTCTTGAATGAAACCAAGCACTTGATAGCTGGTCAAGGTTGATTATACTAGAAATCCAATTAAACATACTTTCCTAAAATTCTCAATAATTTCTGGTCATACTATACATGTATTTTCCAAATGGTTAACACTAACATGCAGTTAACCAAGTAAACTATACAAGCGTTATACCCAACCCATGATAAACATTTGATGATATTTGATAACATTTCCCCCCAATATATTTAAGATATAATAATGTATGTACATTGTACTTGAAACCCAGTAGTCTCGAAATGTTAGATTTTTCAACACTATGATGTGGAGTGTTCACAACAAGTACAAAAGAGTAACACAAGTTTTGATTGATTGAGGACATTCAGACACCAAGTGTGTCCGTTATGTACATTGTATGCATGTCAGTTCAGGCAGATGCATGTATTACACAGGAACGCTCTCCGTTTCACTCAAGGTATTTGTACCGTCCAGACCTTTGACTGTGAATATACAGTGAGCCTTATCTCCCAACTGACTGAAAGTATGACGCGGAGGTAGAGGTCTGTTGCCTGTGATAACGAATGAGTGAGTATTGTTTTACGCCGCCTTTAGCAACATTCTAGGAATATCACGATAGGGGACACCAGAAATGGGCGTCACACTGTCATAAGGAAATAATAGTTTGGTATAAGAATCAAGATATTATGCTTTAAATAGCACATGACATTGTTGTTGGACCGAACTGTTGGCCCCACTTATCTCATGGAGATAAGGTTTGTTGTATGTGACTTTCTATCTCTTTCCCGTTCACCAGGACATTTCGGCTGGTACGAGGAAGTAACAGTTTGGGGTGAACTAAATGTACTGTGTTGAAGGGACAGTTATAGAATTTCAAAACATTTGCCGGAGGTTAAAGGTGAAAGGCGTTTCCCAATCATAGAGTACTGCATAAAGACACTGAATAATGTGAGGATGTTTGACAGGAAAGGAAGGTCCTGTTATCGCCGACACACACACACTGTAACACCACGTCCGGCCACTGCGACAGCACCGTGAACATACGCTGATAGGACAATGGTCGACACCTACTCTAGTTCACATACTGTGTGTATATACAACTGTCAACATGGCGACGATTTATAGCTAGACACTTAACGTGTTGAATTTACATCATGTGACTGTCGCCACCCGTCCTACCCATTCACAGCGTCATGCTGGGAGATTTAGAGTCGCGCATGTTGAATTCTGTTGACAACCTACTTGTTCTTGCTGATATAAACAGCAATTACGTCACGGATCAAGCCCCACAAACGAGGTACACATGTCGGTGTGACATCGGGTAGCTGGTGGAATACTCTTGCACAGTCAACGTGTTGATTCGAGATACAAATCCAGGCTGCAATGTAACAGTAAGTATGTGAGATACAGCCTAGATAGGCTTGACACGGGCTAGGTATTGACATAATGATTTATTACGTTAGTTTACCGGGTTGTCTGCTTCAAGTGAGTCGAAACTCATTCTCAACTGTTATGTAGTCATGATCGGGGTCGAGGAGACGATTATATGATTTGATCGGTAACCTGAAAGGACGGCTGAGATATGACCTCAATAGCAGGCTATACTGTTGTCGTGCATGTGGTTGTTCCGCTATGGGACGCCTGCTGTAGGCCTCGCTGATAAGGGCCAAGGCTCGGGTAAAGTCATGGCAAGTTCACCTGGCCTTGTTAAAATGTTGGGATTCCGGGATGGAGACTTGCTGGTATCTCACATTGTGGTAGGGGTCAACCATAGAGCCTCGCATTGCTTGTCATCATGCCTCTGTAATTGGTGTGACTGTTCCAGTCTGTTGTCATATAATATCGCCCAGATTCAGGTGGAATATTACTGTCTGGATCCTTAATCTGTCACTCACTCTTGAGTTCAGACCCACAATCCCACACACAATCCGCATACGGCACACCTTCACCGATCCAACTTTCCCTCGAGGCACGGGTCTAGATTCTGATCCTACTTATATTACGTACATAGAGGCAGGATCACAGCTCAGACAAAACACTCAGCCGTGTGCCAGGTAAAGTAGTGTAAACAACACGTTATTCCACGTTTACACGAGTATTTAGCTTTACGTTTTTCGTCTTGTATCATGGATGAAATGAGCAAAGACACTGAAAATGAATGTTTCAACGTTCAGTCAGTGGCTAGGCATACGGTTGATGGCAAGAGTGCTGATCCACTTGGCCGGATTTCAAGCGACTTTGATAGTCACCCAGTACATCTATGGGGTGCAAGGGGCTGTATCAGTACATCTATGGGGTGCAGGTGGCTGTATCAGTACATCTATGGGGTGCAGGGAGCTATATCAATACATCTGTGGGGTGCAGGGGGCTGTATCACTACATCTATAGGGTGCAGGGACGAGTGTCAGTACATCTATGGGATGCAGGAGCTGTATCAGTACATATATGGGGTGCAGGGACGAGTGTCAGTACATCTATGGGATGCAGGAGCTGTATCAGTACATCTATAGGATGCAGGGGGCTGTATCAGTACATCTATAGGGTGCAGGGGCTGTATCAGTACATCTATGGGGTGCAGGGGGCTGTATCAGTACATCTATGGGGTGCAGGGGACTGTATCAGTACATCTATGAGGTGCAGGGGCTGTATCAGTACATCTATGAGGGTGCAGGGGGCTGTGTCAGTACATCTATGAGGTGCAGGGGCCTGTATCAGTACATCTATAAGGTGCAGGGGGCTGTATCAGTACATATATGGGGTGCAGGGGCTGTATCAGTACATCTATGAGGTGCAGGGGGCTGTATTAGTACATCTATAGGGGGCAGTGTCAGTACATCTATGGGGTGCAGGGGCTGTATCAGTACATCTATGAGGTGCAGGGGGCTGTATTAGTACATCTATAGGGACAGTGTCAGTACATCTATAGGGGGCAGGGACAGTTCATCTGTAGGGGGCAGGGACAGTGTCAGTACATCTATAGGGTGCAGGGAGAGTGTCAGTACATCCGTAGGGGCAGTGTCTGTACATCTATAGGGGACAGTGTCAGTACATCTATGGGGTGCAGGGGGCTGTATCAGTACATCTATGGGGTGCAGGGGACTGTATCAGTACATCTATGAAGTGCAGGGGGCTGTATCAGTACATCTATGAGGTGCAGGGGGCTGTATTAGTACATCTATAGGGGCGAGTGTCAGTACATCTATGGGGTGCAGGGGCTGTATCAGTACATCTATGAGGTGCAGGGGGCTGTATCAGTACATCTATAGGGTGCAGGGGGCTGTATCAGCACACATATGGGGTGCAGGGGCTGTATCAGTACATCTATATGAGGTGCAGGGGGCCGTATTAGTACATCTATAGGGGCAGGGGAGTGTCAGTCAGTACATCTATGGGGTGCAGGGGCTGTATCAGTACATCTATGAGGAGCAGGGGCTGTATTAGTACATCTATAGGGTGCAGGGGGCTGTATCAGTACATCTATAGGGTGCAGGGGGCTGTATCAGTACATATATTGGGTGCAAGGGCTGTATCAGTACATCTATGAGGTGCAGGGGGCTGTATTAGTACATCTATAGGGGGCAGTGTCAGTACATCTATGGGGTGCAGGGGCTGTATCAGTACATCTATGAGGTGCAGGGGGCTGTATCAGTACATCTATAGGGTGCAGGGGGCTGTATCAGCACATCTATGGTGTGCAGGGGCTGTATCAGTACATCTATGAGGTGCAGGGGGCCGTATTAGTACATCTATAGGGGGCAGTGTCAGTACATCTATGGGGTGCAGGGGCTGTATCAGTACATCTATGAGGAGCAGGGGGCTGTATTAGTACATCTAATGGGTGCAGGGGGCTGTATCAGTACATCTATAGGGGGCAGTGTCTGTACATCTATAGGGGGCAGGGACAGTGTCTGTACATCTATAGGGGACAGTGTCAGAACATCTATGGGGTGCAGGGGGCAGTGTTAGTACATCTATAGGGTGCAGGGGGCAGTGTTAGTACATCTATAGGGACAGTGTCTGTACATCCGTAGGGGCAGTGTCAGTACATCTATAGGGGGCAGGGACAGTGTCTGTACATCTATAGGGGACAGGGTCAGTTCATCTATAGGGGGCAGGGACAGTGTCAGTACATCTATAGAGACAGGGACAGTGTCAGTACATCCGGAGGGGGCAGGGACAGTGTCAGTACATCTATAGGGTGCAGGGACAGTGTCAGTACATCAATAGGGGGCAGGGACAGTGTCAGTACATCCGTAGGGGCAGTGTCAGTACATCCGTAGGGTGCAGGGACAGTGTCAGTACATCCGTAGGGAGCAGGGACCAGTGTCAGTACATCTATAGGGTGTAGGGACAGTGTCAGTACATCCGTAGGGTGCATTGACCAGTGTCAGTACATCTATAGGGTGCATTGACCAGTGTCAGTACATCTATAGGGTGCAGGGGGCAGTGTCAGTACATCTATAGGGGGAGGGACAGTGTCAGTACATCTATAGGGGCAGTGTCTGTACATCTATAGGGGCCAGGGGCCAGGGTCAGTACATCTATAGGATGCAGGGGACAGGGTCAGTACATCCGTAGGGGCAGTGTCAGTACATCAAGGGGGTCCAGGGACCAGTGTCAGTACATCAAGGGGGTCCAGGGACCAGTGTAAGTACATCTATAGGGGGCAGGGACCAGTGTCAGTACATCTATAGGGGGCAGGGACCAGTGTCAGTACATCTATAATGGGGAGGGATAGTGTCAGTACATCTATAGGGGGCAGGGACAGTGTCAGTACATCAATAGGGGCAGGGACCAGTGTCAGTACATCTATAGGGGAGGGACAGTGTCAGTACATCTATAGGGGAGGGACAGTGTCAGTACATCTATAAGGGGGAGGGACCAGTGTCAGTACATCAATAGGGGCAGGGACCAGTGTCAGTACATCAATAGGGGCAGGGACCAGTGTCAGTACATCTATAGGGGCAGGGACCAGTGTCAGTACATCAATAGGGGGCAGGGACCAGTGTCAGTACATCTATAGGGGGCAGGGACCAATGTCAGTACATCTATAAGGGGGAGGGACAGTGTCAGTACATCTATAGGGTCCAGGGACCAGTGTCAGTACATCTATAGGGGGCAGGGACCAGTGTCAGTACATCAATAGGGGGCAGGGACCAGTGTCAGTACATCTATAGGGGGCAGGGACCAGTGTCAGTACATCTATAGGGGGCAGGGACCCATGTCAGTACATCTATAAGGGGGAGGGACAGTGTCAGTACATCTATATGGGGCAGGGACAGTGTCAGTACATCAATAGGGGGCAGGGACCAGTGTCAGTACATCTATAGGGGCAGTGTCAGTACATCTATATGGAGCCGGGACCAGTGTCTGTAGGGGTCCAGGGACCAGTGTCAGTACATCTATAGGGGGCAGGGACCAGTGTCAGTACATCTATAGGGGGCAGGGACCAGTGTCAGTACATCTATAGGGTCCAGGGACCAGTGTCAGTACATCTATAGGGTCCAGGGACCAGTGTCAGTACATCTATAGGGGGCAGGGACCGGTGTCAGTACATCTATAGGGGGCAGGGACCAGTGTCAGTACATCTATAGGGGGCAGGGACCAGTGACAGTACATCTATAGGGGGCAGGGACCAGTGTCAGTACATCTATAAGGGGGAGGGACAGTGTCAGTACATCTATATGGGGCAGGGACAGTGTCAGTACATCAATAGGGGGCAGGGACCAGTGTCAGTACATCTATAGGGGCAGTGTCAGTACATCTATATGGAGCCGGGACCAGTGTCTGTAGGGGTCCAGGGACCAGTGTCAGTACATCTATAGGGGGCAGGGACCAGTGTCAGTACATCTATAGGGGGCAGGGGACAGGGTCAGTACATCTATAGGATGCAGGGGACAGGGTCAGTACATCTATAGGGGCAGTGTCAGTACATCTAGGGGTCCAGGGACCAGTGTCAGTACATCTATAAGATGCAGGGGACAGGGTCAGTACATCCGTAGGGGCAGTGTCAGTACATCAAGGGGGTCCAGGGACCAGTGTCAGAACATCCAGGGGGTCAGTGACAGTACATATATCGGGCCGGGATATGGGGGGGCAGTGTCAGTACATCTATAGGGGGCAGTGGACAAGGTCAGTACATCTATAGGATGCAGGGGACAGGGTCAGTACATCTATAGGGTGCATGGGCAGTGTCAGTACATCTATAGGATGACGTCGAGGGTAATGTCCGAGTAACTCTCCATTCCTTAAAAATAATGGGGCCGAGGCACATTCTTTTTAAGGATTGGAGAGTTACGAGGATATTACCCTACTTAAATTACTTTCGAAGTATTGGGAATATTTCTGTTATCAAAATTAAATGTCAAAATGACAAAATGAAGGTTTTATTTTGAAACTGGTACACATCCCTCCATTCCTGAAAAGTAATTGAGCGAACAGACAATGGAATGACGTCACAAATGTAATTTAAATCTATAGGATGTCTGTACACTTATGTTGCTATCACGTCTAGTGTCCTTGCCGATGTGACTGAACTCGCCTACATGCTAGAACGCACTGAACAGTCAATGTGAATGAGACACATGTACACCCGGAAGTTACACGCTGAACATGTATTGTTTTTATAACGCCAACAAGACTGTATATATTCAAATATATCTCGACAAGTAAGGGGCGGTAGGATAGCCTAGTTGTTAAAGCGTTCGCTCGTCACGCCGAAGTGGTTCGATTCTACTCATGGGTACAATGAGTGAAGCCCATTTCTGGTGTCCCCCGCCGTGATATTGCTGGAATATTTCTAAACGCGGCGTAAAGCTAAACTCACTCACTCAGGTTCTCTCAACAAGAAATGTGGAATTTGGCCGAACTGTTAAACGTGTCGACAAATGTCCGCAGTGGTCTGTAACTGTGACAAATGTAAGAGTCATGACTAGGGGAGTCCTCTGATCTCAGGTTACCCATCTCATCACTTACACGCGATGAAGACATGTTATCCGCTGAGTGGGGGCACTACCCACAGTTGACAAACAGTGAACTGTGTCAATATTTTAATGATAGTTTGTTAAACAACTTTATTATTTTTAGGACAAAAATTCTGCAAAAACCTCACAGAGTGGGTATGATGTTTTGATTATGATCAGCGTTTCATTGAGCATGTTATGTTTATTAGTTCTCGAGTTAGATTGCAATTCATCGGTCCGCTTATGAGCCAAACGGACTGTACACCTGACTGTTTCTACATCTGACTATTACTTTAACTATCACTATAACTGACCATCCATATGTTTGTACGATGCTGAAGAGAACATAGCACATACCCACAACAAGATGTCATTCGAGCCCATTCCCCGCAGACGACATACTGAATACCAACTAGACACTATTATCGTTTATCGTGAATTCTTTTTTTAGCGTGAAAGGATGTTATATTGTTTGCTAAAAATTTCAAAACCATATTTTTGTTTCAAGATATTTGCTACACAAGGTGAGCAGTCACTCGTGACCTTGAAATGGAGGAGCACAGCAAGAAGTCTCACAGGCCATCACTTAGCTTCTCCCCGTCAAGTTTCATTTCTCGGTTAGTCCATCTGTGATGATATCTCGTACTCCCTGTAAAAATACATGACAATACAGAAAACCAGACATACAAAGTAAATGTACCAGTGTGAATGCGATGCTTGCAGGCTTAAACTAATCGGAAAGTCACGTCACACAAACAGGAAACTACAAAGAGATTGGCTTTCCTTTAAAGAATACATCACAGCCTGAACATAACGTTCATTGTTTGTAAACAAACGTTGCATAAGTCCAGCTTTATATCCGTCTACATTAACATGGCAAACATGGCAAGCTTCATGACTAAACAGAAGCGTATATTCTGCAACAAGCAGCCACATACTGAATGTTAGTTTACAAGGTTGGGAATATAGTAATGGTGATGTCATGTATTGTTAAGGTTGAAACCACGTAACAACACCGACCCCCCACCTAGCCCTGTGGAGACTGAACATGATGCAATGCTGGCATCAGATCCGGAGCTGGATGTGGAACCAGGTCTACCTGTGCTGAAGGAGCTACTGGGAGCCAAAGGCGCCCTGGCGCTGAAACAACAGGAGCGGAACCGCCAGGAAAAACTGAATGGTGAGACCTCAGGCAACCAATAAACATCTTTTAATAACACACCAATGGAGAGAATACATATCTAAACACCATGGCACAATTATGCCTCTTTGTGTTGTTGGCAATGATCGAACTGGCACGATTACAATTGGCAATGGGTGAGTGAGTTTAGTTTTACGCCGCACTCAGCAATATTCCAGCTATATGGCAGCGGTCTGTAAATAATCGAGTCTGGACCAGACAATCCAGGGATCAACAGCTGAACATCGATCTACGCAATTGGGATACGATGACATGTGTCAACCCAGTCAGCGAGCCTGACCACCCGATCACGTTAGTCGCCTCTTACAACAAGCATGGGTTACTGAAGATCAATTCTAACCCGGACTTTCACGGGTCTGTTGGCAATGATCGAACTTACACGAATACAGGCCCCCTAACAAAGCTGGATAAATTGTTGATGTAAAACAATATTCAGACATTCATATATGTTCTTGTTCTGGGGAAAACGCGATCGGGCTACTGTTGAAAGAACAATTCTCCTCACAATCAGACACACACAAGAATTATCAAGGTTCGTGTCTCAGGTGAAATCCTTCAGATGAAAGCCCAGACATTCGGCCTGTTGAATGGTTCTCCATAGGTCAGAATATAGCTTCAAAGGGACGCTCTACAGATTCTTGTTTTCATATTCATGTAAACTGTTTGGTGGCTGTACACATTCCAGAGCTGCTGCACACAGAGAGACTCCACGTGCGAGTACTAAGGGTTCTGGAAGAGATGTTCCTCAAGCCCCTTCTGTCTGACTATCAACAGGTGGCACATCACTTGTTTCCGGAGTTGGAACAGATATTGAGTTTTCACAGTGAGTTCCACAGCCTACCAGTTTAGTTCATACATTCACACATCAGGTGACACTATAGCGTGAGTTCCTAGAGAATTGAAATGTCTCACATTGGCTTGATAACAGTCAGTTAGTGCAACACTGAAGCCAGACCTTGCTCAGCTACAGTCATAGAGCTAAGATCCCTATGTCCTGAGCTTCATTACATGATATGGTTTTAGAGCCGAGAGAATCGAAAATGTTAATAATATATATTTCAACATTCAAAGCTTTAAGATTGCCTTATGTAATTACATTAGTTTTGTTAGTCAAATGGTTCTAGAATTAAGGTTTGGCAATATGAATACAATTATAGTGGTCAACAAATTCACAGAGCATACTGTAATCTTTGCCCACAAACCCACTTAGTAAGTCACCTCCTTCAAGAGACAGATAAGACATATTCAAGGATGTATCAGAAATATTGCTGTGTGCTGCGTAAAACATCAAACTAATATGTTAAAATGTTTAAAATGTTATTAAACCTATGTCGTGTGATGTGACCAGGGGAGTTTAACAAACAGCTGCAGGCGGCACGAGATGACTCCCTCATTATACAGCAGGTGGCGGGCGTCTTTCTGTCCTTGGTAAGTACCAGTTGTAGAAACATTAGGAGGACACCTTCCTCAGCTGCTCGTACAGTAAGCTACTGATGTTGTCTGGTGTGTGTATTCAGTGTATCTCAGTTTCAAGAGTATTCTTTACCATCTTTTTGACATTGTGATCAACGTGTATTCATACTGATGAATGGCGGCACATAACCACGCACTGATGACGTCACAAAGGGCATGGGTGTCCCTTTAACCCATGATGCACCCTGATACTGTTGTAACAATGGCTGCGGGTTTCTCGAGATTTAAATGTTCATCCACGTTAAGTAAATACCCGGTAATAAAACCATGTAGTGTCAAAGCCAACTTCCTTCTACACTAAACATGGTGTTGTTTCTGCTTCAGTTTGACGGCGACAGGGGGAGGCAGTACAGAGGAGCGAGTGCTGAGTATTGTCGCAAGCAGAGTCAAACACTTCGGGATGTGAAGAAATGTAAAGATCCACACCTTACACAACTTATCAGTGTATGTCTATAGATTAACAAACAACTCTTTACACGAAGAATGATGATAATTTTATGGATATACAACTTCTTATTCTGTGAAAGGCGACGCAACTAAAATGCCCATCAAAGAACTCTTTACACATCAATGAGATCTGTTGGTGTGGAACAACATATGTATTTAAATTGTTTTTCTTTCAATTCCCAGGTAGTAAGTACACAGTTGTTTAACAGTATGCGAGAGATACTGAAGTGTTGCTTGCAGGATACAGTCGGTGCGTTAGACCACGTGCTGCTGTGATTCACAAAGTGATCATTGGTCGCTCTAATATTATATGTTTCTTTAACAGAAATAAGCTTATATTTCCTTGTTTTTATGCAGCATTTGTCAATTGCACGTATTAAGATACTAGATGTGTTTTTTGTTTCTTCCTGTAAAGATGCAATCTGCCGCTTCGTTTGAATTGGTTGTTCAGTGCCTGCACGTTTACTTTAAACTCTTCTGGGGCGGTGGGGTAGCCTAGTGGTTAAGCTTTCGTTCCTCACGCCGAGAACCCGGGTTCGATTCCCGACATGGGTACAATATGTGAAACCCATTTCTGATGTCCCCCGCCGTGATATTGCTGGAACATTGCCAAAAGCGACGTAAAACTAAACTCACTCACTCACTTTAAACTCTTCTACTGTGTTTCAGAAATCAGAAAGCAGTCCTATATGTCGACACATGAAACTGAAAGACATGGTGTCAGCTCAGATGCAGCGTTTGGCACAATACCCAGTGTTTATTGAGGACATCATCAAATATACTGACGGTATGGGCTGAATAACCTATTTCTACAGTTATCGTCGTACTCTATGTTTATATGTTGTAGCACGCTTTCTCCATGTTATGAGAAAGTTAGGAAGCATACCGATAATTATTTGACCAAAACACACAGAATTAAGTGAATCGTTTTATAAGATCCCTTGTTCGAAACTACCACCATAATTTGCATGTCTTCCTCATGGGTGAAGACAGATAGACGTCAAAATCACATGATTTTCCCATTTGTGGTTTTAGTCCCTCCTCGGATCGGAGTGAGTGAGTAAATCGTTCGATACAACAAAACATTTCTTCAGCAGATTCCGAAGAACTCCGTCATCTCGAAAAAGCTCTTCAAGAAAGCCGAAACGTTGAAGCATTTGTGAAGCAAACTGAGCTGGAATATGACAACTACTACAGGTTGTCAGATATACTGGAAATGTTGGACAAGTCGTCAATAGACAACTCGCCAAAAAGCTATCTGTATGCGGAAGTCAGGGTAAGCACAGCACATCAAACAGCTATCTGTATACGGAAGTCAGAGTAGGTACAGCACATCAAACAGCTATCTGTATACGGAAGTCAGGGTAGGTACAGCACATCAAACAGCTATCTGTATACGGAAGTCAGGGTAGGTACAGCACATCAAACAGCTATCTGTGTACGGAAGTCAGAGTAGGTACAGCACATCAAACAGCTATCTGTATACGGAAGTCAGGGTAGGTACAGCACATCAAACAGCTATCTGTATACGGAAGTCAGGGTAAGTACAGCACATCAAACAGCTATCTGTATACGGAAGTCAGGGTAGGTACAGCACATCAAACAGCTATCTGTATACGGAAGTCAGTGTAGGTACAGCACATCAAACAGCTATCTGTATACGGAAGTCAGGGTAGGTAAAGCACATCAAACAGCTATCTGTATATGGAAGTCAGAGTAGGCACAGCACATCAAACAGTTATCTGTATACGGAAGTCAGAGTAGGCACAGCACACCAAACAGCTATCTGTATACGGAAGTCAGTGTAGGTACAGCACATCAAACAGCTATCTGTATACGGAAGTCAGAGTAGGTACAGCACATCAAACAGCTATCTGTATATGGAAGTCAGAGTAGGTACAGCACATCAAACAGCTATCTGTATACGGAAGTCAGAGTAGGCACAGCACACAAACAGCTATCTGTATACGGAAGTCAGTGAAGGTACAGCACATAAAACAGCAATCTGTATACGGAAGTCAGTGTAGGTACAGCACATCAAACAGCTATCTGTATACGAAAGTCAGAGTAGGTACAACACATCAAACAGCTATCTGTATACGGAAGTCAGAGTAGGCACAGCACATCAAACAGCAATCTGTATACGGAAGTCAGTGTAGGTACAGCACATCAAACAGCTATCTATTTACCGAAGTCAGTGTAGGTACAACACATCAAACAGCTATCTGTATACGGAAGTCAGAGTAGGCAGAGCACATCAAACAGCTATCTGTATACGGAAGTCTGAGTAGGTACAGCACACCAAACAGCTATCTGTATACGGAAGTCAGTGTAGGTACAGCACATCAAACAGCTATCTGTATACGGAAGTCAGGGTAGGTACAGCACATCAAACAGCTATCTGTATACGGAAGTCAGGGTAGGTACAGCACATCAAACAGCTATCTGTGTACGGAAGTCAGAGTAGGTACAGCACATCAAACAGCTATCTGTATACGGAAGTCAGGGTAGGTACAGCACATCAAACAGCTATCTGTATACGGAAGTCAGGGTAAGTACAGCACATCAAACAGCTATCTGTATACGGAAGTCAGGGTAGGTACAGCACATCAAACAGCTATCTGTATACGGAAGTCAGTGTAGGTACAGCACATCAAACAGCTATCTGTATACGGAAGTCAGGGTAGGTAAAGCACATCAAACAGCTATCTGTATATGGAAGTCAGAGTAGGCACAGCACATCAAACAGTTATCTGTATACGGAAGTCAGAGTAGGCACAGCACACCAAACAGCTATCTGTATACGGAAGTCAGTGTAGGTACAGCACATCAAACAGCTATCTGTATACGGAAGTCAGAGTAGGTACAGCACATCAAACAGCTATCTGTATATGGAAGTCAGAGTAGGTACAGCACATCAAACAGCTATCTGTATACGGAAGTCAGAGTAGGCACAGCACACCAAACAGCTATCTGTATACGGAAGTCAGTGAAGGTACAGCACATAAAACAGCAATCTGTATACGGAAGTCAGTGTAGGTACAGCACATCAAACAGCTATCTGTATACGAAAGTCAGAGTAGGTACAACACATCAAACAGCTATCTGTATACGGAAGTCAGAGTAGGCACAGCACATCAAACAGCAATCTGTATACGGAAGTCAGTGTAGGTACAGCACATCAAACAGCTATCTATTTACCGAAGTCAGTGTAGGTACAACACATCAAACAGCTATCTGTATACGGAAGTCAGAGTAGGCAGAGCACATCAAACAGCTATCTGTATACGGAAGTCTGAGTAGGTACAGCACACCAAACAGCTATCTGTATACGGAAGTCAGTGTAGGTACAGCACATCAAACAGCTATCTGTATACGGAAGTCAGAGTAGGTACAGCACATCAAACAGCTATCTGTATACGGAAGTCAGAGTAGGTACAGTCTGGGTAGGCAAATGTGCAGGTTTTAATGAAGAATGAGCTGGATTCTGCTACTTACCTGTATTATTACTATATTAATGTCACTAATATTCGCATTAAATGTTAATGATCGGACTGAAGTTGACCAATGATACCTTTGACTTAACATGGTGTCTGTATACAATTCTGTAAGTGCTTGTTAACACGTTTACTTCTCTGACATCTGGAATGCTTTCACGTCATACAGCCGCTTTCAGTCTTTTATTATCAATGATCTCAGCCCAATGTCTCGGATGCTCAAACATCTCCACATCGTAACATAATGCTACTCATGTGTTCATGTTACAGGATCTGGACCCAAAGCGAAACACCCTTGTGTATGACGGAGTGTTGTCCATGAAGTTGCGGTCACATCGGACGATGGATGTGCATGTGGTGCTGCTGGAGAACATAATGGTGCTGTTACAGAAGCAGGATGATAAACTGGTCCTGTGTCACTTTAACGATAAAGAAACCTACAAAAGCAAAAGCCCTCTTCTCCAGCGACAGAAGCTGATGGCCAGAGAAGATGCAGCAGGTGCGTGGGAGATCAGGTTGTTGCGAGGGGCATGACATAAACTTGGAAAGAAGTTTGTCTAGAAGACTGTGCTGTGGTGTGTGGCTATGGGCGCACCTGTTGCATGTGGATAAGAGTGGACTTTCCGTGGATGACTGCTTATTTGCAGAGATATAGATACGAATGTTGGTGCATGTACTTGGTTGATAATGTTGCTGTTTGTGATGGTAATGTTGATTTGTTGTTCTTGACTTGGATATGGATGTGGGTTTAAATGGCGAAAAGCTGGATTGGTACGGTCATTGTAGTCAGCATTTGTGCTGTCATTATTGCCTATGGATAGTGACATAGGATATGACATAGAATAGTAGATAGTTGGTGTGGTTACTAAGTGGTTGGTAAGTGTTTATGCATGTTGATATGGTAGTTGTCAGTAGCCAACTGATACCGTTGTTGATTCAGATGTTCATGTTGGTGCGTGCATATGCATATGTGTGTGTGCGTGCGTGTGTGTATGTGAAGACATCTTTTGCCAGTTGGGCATGCTGCAAAACTAAAGTCAGTTTCAGCAATTCGGAGCAAAGATACATTAAATTAAATATTAATTAAATAGCAAGAAAACATTAGAATTATTGCGATATGTGTATTCAAATCCATTATGTAACCAAGGCTAAACTGCCCTAGCATGTATTACTATTCCTTACACATTGATTTCAGATAAGAAAGCATTCATGGTGATAAACAGCCAAGCGTACAAGCCGGAGATGTACCGGTTCGTGGCTCAGTCCCAGTTGGAGAGAGACAGGCAAGTACTGAGTCACCAGTGTATGTGAAGCGCTGCTGGTCCGCACACTAGGTAACGAAGTAGGTGCTGAAGGCCACTGACGAAGCCTTGCCATCATGGCATTGTGGCACGACAGTAATGTGTATGCTATTAACAAGCAAAGGGTATCTTATCCCATTACGGATGGACACGTGGTTTTTCTAGGATGATCAATGAAACAGTTGAAGGAGGCAATGTTTCAGATGAGATTGTTATTCTGTACACTGTTTCAGATGGATATAGATTTCTGTTCATTGTTTCAGATGGGTATAGGTTTCTGTACACTGTTTCAGATGGGTAAAATATCTCAATCGGTCTGTAACTTGCCCAGTATCAACGCCACCCCATGGAACCAAGGACCCTAGTGCAGAACCCTCACAGACAAATCCAAGCAAATCAAAGTAATTCATTTTTCAGATAACGGCCGAATACCATTATTAACTAACTATGATATATTACCCGTGAAGATCCAGGTAAGAATTGATCTTCAGTAAACCATGCTTGTCGTAAGAGGCGGCTAATCGGGTGGTCAGGCTCGCTGACTTGGTTGACACATGTCATGGTATCCCAATGGCGTAGATCGATGCTCATTGTGTTGATGACTGGATTGTCTGGTCCTGACTCGATTATTTACATACTTCCGCTATATAGCTGGAATATTGCTGAGTGCGGCGTAAAACTAAACTCACTTATTCACTCACTCACTCACTCTCTCTCACATCAATGGTTTCCATAACAATTCGATTTGATAATTACCCTTCATGCTGGGTGGTTTCTAAATGCCTTAAAATGACACTGGGTTTTTTTACCAACCCTTTGTGTAATATACATAATAAACAGTAAGTATTGTTTACTATTACTTTGTTCCAGTCCTACATCCCCACCACACAAACTGATGCAGATCGGCTTGGAGACAGCTGATTCACTGATTCAGGCACATGAAGTTTACATATCAGATCCTGTAGTGGGGCAGGCAGAACAGGTCCTCACCCCAATAGGTAGGTGCCTCCCTCCACTAACATCTCATGGTATGATGGCCAGAGTACAGTCAGGGTTAGACCATTGTAGCCTGAGGGAGGATGGACCTTGATGGGACAGGAAGCTACACCTGAACACGACCATGTTTTTACGAACATTATTTGCACAAAATGCCATCATCTGGACCTGTGTTTACAACGTCGAAGTGTACATTCAGCGGGAAGGATTGCATTATGCATTGGAACAAAACACGCGATCTGAGATTCATTACATACATGATTACTGACATAATTATTTTGGCCCTAAACCCTACACGTGTATAATGAGTTAAACGCATGTCTGTCTCCACAACCATAATATTCACTAACTGTTTCAATGGACGCTATCTATTTTGTGTTGACAGAGAAACTGAAGAGGAATGATCAAGCTTTGAAGGCTTCATTGGAAGAACGGAAGAGCATATTAGCAGGCATTAAGGTATGATGTTTTGATGACGCTCGTGAGCTTTCTGAGAGTACATAAATAGAAGCATATGAATATTGTTTTGTGGTTTGTTTCTTCAAGATTAACTTGGCTATTTCATTAGTGAGATAGAAGTTGTAATGTTCGAGCATGGATGTTTGTTGTTATCAGGTTGTGACGAGCGGTGACCATGACGACCACCATAGCAGCATTGGTCTGATAAAACAAGCAGAAGAAATAAATACTCAACTGACGCAGCTTGTGATAGACTCGAAGGGTTTATCTGCTCCAGACACATCTCAGTGTATGTTAACCTAACATTCTTTACTGCCTATAAGCCATGGGTGATCTTAGATATTTCAGTTTGATAAGCTCGAATGGCTTGGAAGTTATCTTTTATTCGCATCTATTTCCTCCTGATTCATAGATCCTGTTAATCTATCAAACTAAGTATATAGAGATTCTTGGGATCATACATACGTATAAAGGTGTACGGTCAACTTGTATTAAATATATCTAATATAACAAAAGAGTATTCAAAAGAGCTGAGCATAAGCAAAGAAGAACATAATATATGTTGTGACAGTGTTATACTGTATGTGCGTGGTGTGGTGTGACAGTATTATGTTGTATGTGCGTGGTGTGTTGTGACAGTGTTATGTTGTGTGTGCGTGGTGTGTTGTGACAGTGTTATGTTGTGTGTGCGTGGTGTGTTGTGACAGTGTTATGTTGTGTGTGCGTGGTGTGTTGTGACAGTGTTATGTTGTATGTGCGTGGTGTGTTGTGACAGTGTTATGTTGTATGTGCGTGGTGTGTTGTGACAGTGTTATGTTGTATGTGCGTGGTGTGTTGTGACAGTGTTATGTTGTATGTGCGTGGTGTGTTGTGACAGTGTTATGCTGTATGTGTGTTGTGTGTTGTGACAGTGTTATGTTGTGTGTGCGTGGTGTGTTGTGACAGTGTTATGTTGTGTGTGCATGGTGTGGTGTGACAGTGTTATGTTGTATGTGCGTGGTGTGTTGTGACAGTGTTATGTTGTATGTGCGTGGTGTGTTGTGACAGTGTTATGTTGTGTGTGCGTGGTGTGTTGTGACAGTGTTATGTTGTATGTGCGTGGTGTGTTGTGACAGTGTTATGTTGTGTGTGCATGGTGTGTTGTGACAGTGTTATGTTGCATGTGCGTGGTGTGTTGTGACAGTGTTATGTTGTGTGTGCGTGGTGTGTTGTGACAGTGTTATGCTGTATGTGCGTGGTGTGTTGTGACAGTGTTATGTTGTGTGTGTGTTGTGTGTTGTGACAGTGTTATGTTGTATGTGCATGGTGTGTTGTGACAGTGTTATGTTGTATGTGCGTGGTGTGTTGTGACAGTGTTATGTTGTGTGTGCGTGGTGTGTTGTGACAGTGTTATGCTGTATGTGTGTTGTGTGTTGTGACAGTGTTATGTTGTGTGTGCGTGGTGTGTTGTGACAGTGTTATGTTGTGTGTGCATGGTGTGGTGTGACAGTGTTATGTTGTGTGTGCGTGGTGTGTTGTGACAGTGTTATCCTGTATGTGCGTGGTGTGTTGTGACAGTGTTATGTTGTATGTGCGTGGTGTGGTGTGACAGTGTTATGTTGTATGTGCGTGGTGTGGTGTGACAGTGTTATGGTGTATGTGCGTGGTGTGTTGTGACAGTGTTATGTTGTGTGTGCATGGTGTGTTGTGACAGTGTTATCCTGTATGTGCGTGGTGTGTTGTGACAGTGTTATGTTGTATGTGCGTGGTGTGGTGTGACAGTGTTATGTTGTGTGTGCGTGGTGTGTTGTGACAGTGTTATGTTGTGTGTGCGTGGTGTGGTGTGACAGTGTTATGTTGTGTGTGCGTGGTGTGGTGTGACAGTGTTATGTTGTATGTGTGCGTGGTGTGTTGTGACAGTGTTATGTTGTATGTGCGTGGTGTGTTGTGACAGTGTTATGTTGTATATGTGCGTGGTGTGGTGTGACAGTGTTATGTTGTGTGTGCGTGGTGTGTTGTGACAGTGTTATGTTGTATGTGCATGGTGTGTTGTGACAGTGTTATGGTGTATGTGCGTGGTGTGTTGTGACAGTGTTATGTTATGTGTGTGCATGGTGTGTTGTGACAGTGTTATCCTGTATGTGCGTGGTGTGTTGTGACAGTGTTATGTTGTATGTGCGTGTGTGTGGTGTGACGACAGTGTTATGTTGTGTGTGCGTGGTGTGTTGTGACAGTGTTATGTTGTGTGTGCGTGGTGTGTTGTGACAGTGTTATGTTGTATGTGCGTGGTGTGGTTGTGACAGTGTTATGGTGTATGTGCGTGGTGTGTTGTGACAGTGTTATGTTGTGTGCGTGGTGTGTTGTGACAGTGTTATCCTGTATGTGCGTGGTGTGTTGTGACAGTGTTATGTTGTGTGTGCGTGGTGTGGTGTGACAGTGTTATGTTGTGTGTGCGTGGTGTGTTGTGACAGTGTTATCCTGTATGTGTGTGTTGTGTGTTGTGACAGTGTTATGTTGTATGTGCGTGGTGTGGTGTGACAGTGTTATGTTGTGTGTGCGTGGTGTGTTGTGACAGTGTTATGTTGTGTGTGCATGGTGTGTTGTGACAGTGTTATCCTGTATGTGCGTGGTGTGTTGTGACAGTGTTATGTTGTATGTGTGTTGTGTGTTGTGACAGTGTTATGTTGTATGTGCGTGGTGTGTTGTGACAGTGTTATGTTGTATGTGCGTGCGTGTGTTGTGACAGTGTTATGTTGTATGTGCGTGATGTGTTTGTGACAGTGTTATGTTGTGTGTGCGTGGTGTGTTGTGACAGTGTTATTATGTTGTGCATGGTGTGTTGTGACAGTGTTATGTTGTGTTGTATGTGCGTGGTGTGTTGTGACAGTGTTATGTTGTATGTGCGTGGTGTGTTGTGACAGTGTTATGTTGTATGTGCGTGGTGTGTTGTGACAGTGTTATGTTGTATGTGCGTGGTGTGTTGTGACAGTGTTATGTTGTATGTGCATGGTGTGTTGTGACAGTGTTATGTTGCATGTGCGTGGTGTGTTGTGACAGTGTTATGTTGTGTGTGCGTGGTGTGTTGTGACAGTGTTATGCTGTATGTGCGTGGTGTGTTGTGACAGTGTTATGTTATGTGTGTGTTGTGTTTGTGACAGTGTTATGTTGTATGTGCATGGTGTGTTGTGACAGTGTTATGTTGTATGTGCGTGGTGTGTTGTGACAGTGTTATGTTGTGTGTGCGTGGTGTGTTGTGACAGTGTTATGCTGTATGTGTGTTGTGTGTTGTGACAGTGTTATGTTGTGTGTGCGTGGTGTGTTGTGACAGTGTTATGTTGTGTGTATGCATGGTGTGGTGTGACAGTGTTATATTTGTGTGTGCGTGGTGTGTTGTGACAGTGTTATCCTGTATGTGCGTGGCGTGGTGTGTTGTGACAGTGTTATGTTGTATGTTATGTGCGTGGTGTGGTGTGACAGTGTTATGTTGTGTGTGCGTGGTGTGGTGTGACAGTGTTATGGTGTATGTGCGTGGTGTGTTGTGACAGTGTTATGTTGTGTATGTGCATGGTGTGTTGTGACAGTGTTATCCTGTATGTGCGTGGTGTGTTGTGACAGTGTTATGTTGGTATTATTATGTGCGTGGTGTGTTGTGACAGTGTTATGTTGTATTGATTATGCGTGGTGTGTTGTGACAGTGTTATGTTGTGTGTGCGTGGTGTGTTGTGACAGTGTTATGTTGTTGTGTGTGCGTGGTGTGGTGTGACAGTGTTATGTTGTGTGTGCGTGGTGTGTTGTGACAGTGTTATGTTGTGTGTGCGTGGTGTGGTGTGACAGTGTTATGTTGTGTGTGCGTGGTGTGGTGTGACAGTGTTATGTTGTGTGTGCGTGGTGTGTTGTGACAGTGTTATGTTGTATGTGCATGGTGTGTTGTGACAGTGTTATGGTGTATGTGCGTGGTGTGTTGTGACAGTGTTATGTTGTGTGTGCATGGTGTGTTGTGACAGTGTTATCCTGTATGTGCGTGGTGTGTTGTGACAGTGTTATGTTGTGTGTGCGTGGTGTGGTGTGACAGTGTTATGTTGTGTGTGCGTGGTGTGTTGTGACAGTGTTATGTTGTATGTGCGTGGTGTGTTGTGACAGTGTTATGTTGTATGTGTGTGCGTGGTGTGTTGTGACAGTGTTATGTTGTATGTGCGTGGTGTGTTGTGACAGTGTTATGTTGTATGTGCGTGGTGTGTTGTGACAGTGTTATGTTGTATGTGCGTGGTGTGTTGTGACAGTGTTATGTTGTATGTGCGTTGGTGTGTTGTGACAGTGTTATGTTGTATGTGCGTGGTGTGTTGTGACAGTGTTATGTTGTATGTGCGTGGTGTGTTGTGACAGTGTTATGTTGTATGTGCGTGCGTTGTGTGTGACAGACAGTGTTATGTTGTATGTGCGTGGTGTGGTGTGACAGTGTTATGTTGTATGTGCGTGGTGTGTTGTGACAGTGTTATGTTGTATGTGTTGCGTGGTGTGTTGTGACAGTGTTATCCTGTATGTGCGTGGTGTGTTGTGACAGTGTTATGTTGTATGTGTGTTGTGTGTTGTGACAGTGTTATGTTGTATGTGCGTGGTGTGTTGTGACAGTGTTATGTTGTATGTGCGTGGTGTGTTGTGACAGTGTTATGTTGTATGTGCGTGGTGTGTTGTGACAGTGTTATGTTGTATGTGCGTGATGTCTTGTGACAGGATTATGTTGTGTTGCGTGGTGTGTTGTGACAGTGTTATGTTGTATGTGCGTGGTGTGTTGTGACAGTGTTATGTTGTATGTGCGTGATGTCTTGTGATAGGATTATGTTGTGTTGCGTGGTGTGTTGTGACAGTGTTATGTTGTATGTGCGTGGTGTCTTGTGACAGGATTATGTTGTGTTGCGTGGTGTAACAGTGGTATGTTTCGTCTGCGTGGTGTGACAGTGTTATATTGTGTGTGCGTGGTGTGTTGTGACGGTGTTATATTGTGTGGGCGTGTTGTGTTGGTGTGTTGTGACAGTGTTATGTTGTATGTGCGTGGTGTGTTGTGACAGTGTTATGTTGTATGTGCGTGGTGTGTTGTGACAGTGTTATGTTGTATGTGCGTGGTGTGTTGTGACAGTGTTATGTTGTATGTTGTGACAGTGTGGTGTGGTGTGTTGTGACAGTGTTACAGTGTTATGTTGTATGCGTGGTGTGTTGTGACAGTGTTATGTTGTATGTGCGTGGTGTGTTGTGACAGTGTTATGTTGTATGTGCGTGGTGTGTTGTGACAGTGTTATGTTGTATGTGCGTGGTGTGTTGTGACAGTGTTATGTTGTATGTGCGTGGTGTGTTGTGACAGTGTTATGTTGTATGTGCGTGGTGTGTTGTGACAGTGTTATGTTGTGTGTGCGTGGTGTGTTGTGACAGTGTTATGTTGTATGTGCGTGGTGTGTTGTGACAGTGTTATGTTGTATGTGCGTGGTGTGTTGTGACAGTGTTATGTTGTATGTGCGTGGTGTGTTGTGACAGTGTTATGTTGTATGTGCGTGGTGTGTTGTGACAGTGTTATGTGCGTGGTGTGTTGTGACAGTGTTATGTTGTGTGTGTGTTGACAGTGTTGTGTTGTATGTGCGTGGTGTGTTGTGACAGTGTTATGTTGTATGTGCGTGGTGTGTTGTGACAGTGTTATGCTGTATGTGCGTGGTGTGTTGTGACAGTGTTATGTTGTATGTGCGTGGTGTGTTGTGACAGTGTTATATTGTGTGTGCGTGGTGTGACAGTGTTATGTTGTATGTGCGTGGTGTGTTATTAAAACGTTGCCCTGTGTTACAGCACTGTCCACGAGCACCGGACAGCAGAAGGTTACTCTCCCTATTCCCCTAAAACAACTACTGGAAGTGACGTCAAAGATGAATCAGTGTATCAACAACTTGCAGGTACGTATCCTGTATGTTTAACCAGGTCAGGCTGTTCTCACACATTCTCACACTCATTCTATCCCTAAGCTCAATCTCCGGACTACCCTCACTAATCGTTCTTACCACTCGTTACACATTCTCTCTCACTCTCTGTAGCCCGACCACCAATGTCCGCACCTCATGTCCCGATCACAGTCTCCACAACACACGCTGTGTCTTCCTCATTCATCACACTCTCCCTAATACTGCCGACATACTTCCTGCCTGACACTGTGTTCTGTATGGCGGTACAGGTGACTCAGATATATAAACTGTGTTGATACAGGTGACTCAGATATATACATTGTGTTGATATAGGTGACTCAGATATATACATTGTGTTGATATAGGTGACTCAGATATATACATTGTGTTGATATAGGTGACTCAGATATATACATTGTGTTGATACAGGTGACTCAGATATATACATTGTGTTGATATAGGTGACTCAGATATATACATTGTGTTGATATAGGTGACTCAGATATATACATTGTCTCGATATAGGTGACTCAGATATATACATTGTGTTGATATAGGTGACTCAGATATATACATTGTCTCGATATAGGTGACTCAGATATATACACTGTGTTGATATAGGTGACTCAGATATATACATTGTGTTGATACAGGTGACTCAGATATATACATTGTCTCGATATAGGTGACTCAGATATATACACTGTGTTGATATAGGTGACTCAGATATATACATTGTGTTGATACAGGTGACTCAGATATATACACTGTGTTGATACAGGTGACTCAGATGTATACATTCTGCTGATATAGGTGACTCAGATATATACATTGTGTTGATACAGGTGACTCAGATATATACATTGTGTTGATACAGGTCACTCAGATATATACATTGTGTTGATACAGGTGACTCAGATATATACATTGTGTTGATACAGGTAACTCAGATATATACATTGTGTTGATACAGGTGACTCTGATATATACATTGTGTTGATATAGGTGACTCAGATATATACATTGTGTTGATATAGGTGACTCAGATATATACATTGTGCTGATATAGGTGACTCAGATATATACATTGTGTTGATATAGGTGACTCAGATATATACATAGTGTTGATACAGGTGACTCAGATATATACATTGTGTTGATATAGGTGACTTAGATATATACATTGTGTTGATACAGGTGACACAGATATATACATTGTGCTGATACAGGTGACTCAGATATATACATTGTGTTGATATAGGTGACTCAGATATATACATTCTGCTGATATAGGTGACTCAGATATATACATAGTGTTGATACAGGTGACTCAGATATATACATTGTGTTGATATAGGTGACTCAGATATATACATTGTGTTGATATAGGTGACTCAGATATATACATTGTGTTGATATAGGTGATTCAGATATATACATTGTCTTGATATAGGTGACCCAGATATATACATTGTGTTGATACAGGTGACTCAGATATATACATTGTGCTGATATAGGTGACTCAGATATATACATTGTGCTGATACAGGTGACTCAGATATATACACTGTGTTGATATAGGTGACTCAGATATATACATTGTGTTGATACAGGTGACTCAGATATATGCACTGTGTTGATACAGGTGACTCAGATATATACATTCTGCTGATATAGGTGACTCAGATATATACATTGTGTTGATACAGGTGACTCAGATATATACATTGTGTTGATACAGGTGACTCAGATATATACATTGTGTTGATACAGGTGACTCAGATATATACATTGTGTTGATACAGGTGACTCAGATATATACATTGTGTTGATACAGGTAACTCAGATATATACATTGTGTTGATACAGGTGACTCAGATATATACATTGTGTTGATATAGGTGACTCAGATATATACATTGTGTTGATATAGGTGACTCAGATATATACATTGTGCTGATATAGGTGACTCAGATATATACATTGTGTTGATATAGGTGACTCAGATATATACATAGTGTTGATATAGGTGACTCAGATATATACATTGTGTTGATATAGGTGACTCAGATATATACATTGTGTTGATATAGGTGACACAGATATATACATTGTGCTGATACAGGTGACTCAGATATATACATTGTGTTGATATAGGTGACTCAGATATATACATTCTGCTGATATAGGGGACTCAGATATATACATAGTGTTGATACAGGTGACTCAGATATATACATTGTGTTGATATAGGTGACTCAGATATATACATTGTGCTGATATAGGTGACTCAGATATATACATTGTGCTGATATAGGTGACTCAGATATATACATTGTGTTGATATAGGTGACTCGGATATATACATTGTGTTGATACAGGTGACTCAGATATATACATTGTGCTGATATAGGTGACTCAGATATATACATTGTGTTGATATAGGTGACTCAGATATATACATTGTGTTGATACAGGTGACTCAGATATATACATTGTGTTGATACAGGTGACTCAGATATATACATTGTGTTGATACAGGTGACTCAGATATATACATTGTGTTGATATAGGTGACTCAGATATATACATTGTGTTGATATAGGTGACTCAGATATATAGATTGTGTTGATATAGCTGACTCAGATATATACATTGTGTTGATACAGGTGACTCAGATATATACATTGTGTTGATACAGGTCGTTCTCCAAAATCAAAGCTACGAGAAGAAGCGACTAATACGGCAGTTAAGTGAGACGAATGTGGAACTGGAAAGCGTCAGTAACTCGACACAACCTACACAGGACGTATCCCCGGAGGTCGACGTGGACACCGCCGACAGAGATGCAACACAGCAACCTCCTGTAGATGGTGAGCATCATCTTTGACAGTTACCAATTACTGTTTCGATGCATGGTGCCTGTAAAATGTAAATCCGGGGAGTGGCTGTATTCATCGGTGCATCATCAAGGTAGCATCACATCGGTAGCATCAACACAAGACACGTGTGGAAAGTATTTCACGTGTTATTTACCATTGTTGATCTCACCTAGAAATAGCTAAAGTATTGATGTACGATCAGCATCGATGATGAAAACCAACAAGCAACAAAGAAATACAATAAACAATTGTATTCTAAAATCAACTCACGAATTACCACAAACAGCTACAAAGGAATTATAATGGTAGTGCAAAAAAGAATCGCAGCACAAACCATAAAGAAGTATAATATGAAAGCAGTGATCATAGCAGTAGAGACAGTGTTGATAATACTTGTATCATTATTTTGATGATACTCGCCCCATACGTTGATGTTAGATATACATCGTTATGCCCGTCATTAAGCAAATATCAGTGTTCTTACAGTTCGATAATCTTGAAGGTCAAAATGATTTCGTTGTTGATGAAGTAAATATGGAACCTCGTCAGTTGACAACCGCTCAAACATGGCAAGATATTGGTATGCGGAATGGTGGCATGTCACTAAAGGCTACTGCAAGAGATGTTGGTTGGCGTCCACTGACTATAGACCTGTTGGCCAGAGAACATTAGCAAACTAATGACGTTAAGGATCATCAGTGTTCAGGTCGACCACGAGTGACCACCCCAAGGGTTGAAACAGCCATTCTCAAAATCTCAAGACTTCATCTGTGTATGTCCAGTAATTGACAGTGAGTGACAACAGAGTGGCATCACATCGCTCTTCCAACAAAACGGCCCGAAATCACCTAGACTCGGCCGTGTATAGCGCCAGACGATCTATTAGACGTCCGTTGTTATCCACAGAGCGCACAGCAGACGGACTAGCTTTTTGAGGTGATGGGGAGGGTCCACTGATATCTTTTGTTCATGACTGATGGCCTAGCTCGTGTTTGGCGCCGCAGAAATACTGCATATGCCCTTTGGAATATCTTGGAGCAGGTACCGTTTGGCGGGGGTTCAGTCATGGTGTGGGGGTGCCTCTCACATGACTTTAAACTTGACCTCGTGACGATCAGATAAAATCTGAATGGACAACGGCACATGACTGACCTCCTAGACAGGCTTGTTGTACCACATATCCATGACCATCCTCTAAACACTGATTACACCCAATGTTGACATTGTGCTCAGTTATTGATGCTTATGTGGTTTCCTGAGGAATGTATGCCAAGTCTTGAAAGTGACCCCATTTGTTAACGTCGTACTACCATAACTATCAGCACTACAAAAAGACTATTTTGGTCATGTTTGCGTCTATGAATAAACTACAGATTTCATTTGCGTTTAGACTTGTCTTTTAATTATTCCTTGAGAGTTATTTTGTCCAGAACCCCCGCTCTATCTACATCAGACATAGCGCGTCAAGATAGTTCGCACCTGTCCCCCATTCTTATTATAATACTGCCACTGCCCCCTACTGAATCTTAACAGAAACAATGTATTACAAATACCGCATTGCTCTGCAATGTCTACAGAAGCTGCCACACATCAGTGTATATACAGATACGCACAGCCTCTGCGTGAAACTTATGTTTGTGGTTTCAGAAGCACCAGATGGAGACAGCGAGGAAGAGCAGGAACGAGAACAGGAACAGATTAGCCAAGTGGAGCAGGAAAACGTCGGAACCAAGACTCAAAATGAAACTGACCTTCATGACAACCCTGTGCAAGAATCTAATGACATGACTCCGCGCAGTGAAGGGTTGAGTTTGCCCAGACCTGACGATACCTACACGGAAGACAGTGCTGTAAACTCGAACATAGAGGTTGTTTCAACAACTGATTCTCTTGGCGATTTAACGATGGAGAGTTCCTGTTCCATGCCCAGTAGCTCCACATATGCCATCAGTCTAGAGGACCTTGGAGACACAGACACAGACTCCGTCCAGACACTGGAAGGTGTTGTGTTGCCAGGAGGTGTATATGCTGAAGACCTGGTGGTCGAGGAACAAACCAAGACGATACCCAACAGTGAGAACAATGACACCAAGGCGTCTTCAGACGAGACGTCGGGGGATCTCACACGGTTTTACCCGGACTTCCGATTGTGATGATCTGACAGGCGTTTGTTCCCGCAATTGTTACACTGATGTCATTTGTTTGTTTCTCTAGTTTGAAATATTTCAAGTTTTATGACCACTTTTTATGAACAACTAAAATACCGAACATATTACATCGATAACACGTTCCAGAAAGGTTGATGGAATGCTCACTGTGAGGAAAGAGATCATGGACTATACACTTTTCTGTTATACTTGCCTGTAGACACTATTGTACCTTTCATTTCGGCAAATTATCACTATTATTTACCAAGTGCACCTGTACGCTGCACGAAATAAACAATGAATTCTGTCCTTTTATTTCAAACTCTAATATGTTGTCCTTTTCACACTATTGTTTACTGTTTACTGCAAGCATGGTTGGAATTTTTTTATGCCACCAAACAGAATATAATCACTATTGTCTGTTGGGAATTGTTTAATTGTTTGATATTTTTTACCCTTTTCCTTGGTGTCGTACCTCTGTTATAAAACATGATAGTGTCGGCGGCTCCGAACTTCATTTTGCAGAGGAGCACCCCAGATGTAAGTCAGGACCCTTTGATCGGCTTCCAGGATATAATACCTGGCTTGTCCACATCACAGCATGGTAAAGGCCTAGGCCCTTCATTGCCTCGGTCTCCCCTCGAAAATGAAACGGAGGCTAGGCTCTGGCAATTTGGTAGTCCAGCATACTATATTACCTTCCCAGAAACACGTTTATGTGGTTACATGTTGTCTGGTGAAAGTCTTTAATGAAGAATTGTCATTAAAATCCTTTTCTCTATGATCCTGGTGTTGTCCATCTGTAGACATTGTACACCACAAGATGTAACGAGGGGGCGTGAGTGTTGCTGTACATCACAGTCTGGCCGTAATTCACCACAGGTCTACTCATATTTTCCTCAACTTAATACGATCATTTGGAGATCTTTCCGGCACCATACCTTAACTTACATTGATTATAACACAGTCTTTAGGTCATATTTTCCTCACCTAAATATACACAAAGAACTTAATTTAGCACTCAGTGTATTTTTGCAACACATACAAAAAATTCTCGTGGTGACCACGATGAAAAAACATGAGCTTTTCAGACCCCTATGATCCTTTCACTCATACAAAACGACGAAATGATTGGAATCCATGTTGATTTTATGATGATAATTGGTCATTTAATAAAAAGCGCTGATTTTCACACAAAACCATGTCTGAACAAGTATTGCCCTGGAATGTTGAATGTTGAATTTATTGGTGAATGTCATTTTGCATGTCTTACACGATTCAAGGTCAATACTGAGTGTAACCTCCATGCGACTGTATGACAGCAAGCACTCTCCTCCTCATACCCCCTGTCAGCCTCCTAATCCTCTGAAGGGTCAGTCTACGCCATTCCTCGTGTAAAACAGCTTCCAATTGGGCCAGGTTCTGTACAGGAGGATCCCTTTGTTGCACACAGTCATGTCTCACATATGCTTCAAAGAGTTAAGATCGGGGCTCATTCAATCGTGAGATATGTTCTTTGTACATACAATGATTTAGAAATTTTTCTTGCCCCTACCGTGTCATCTCCAGATCTTTCTTGCGACTCCATATTATCGATCTTCCTACATATAAAGATCTTTCCCACGACGGAATATCATCAACTTAACATGTTTGCCGGGGCATACAAATCGAGAGACCAAAGAACATATTTCGTAATTATATTAAAAAACCTGCAAATAAATCCGCCAACTCATTATTTATGACTGAACATCGTTCCTGGAACATGTAATAACACCCGCCTATGTTTCCCAAAACTCGATATTATCAGTTGTACATATCGCATAAATCATATCTTAACAGAACATTATCTTTCGCAAGACTCGATATTATCAATTGAACATCTTTGCCAGATCAATTAACACCTGGCGGTCATTCCCCGACTTGATGTCACCAGTAGGACATATCATATACTCTTAACACCTGGCGGTCACTCCCCGACTTGATGTCACCAGTAGGACATATCATATACTCTTAACACCTGGCGGTCATTCCCCGACTTGATGTCACCAGTAGGACATATCATATACTCTTAACACCTGGCGGTCATTCCCCGACTTGATGTCACCAGTAGGACATATCATATACTCTTAACACCTGGCGGTCACTCCCCGACTTGATGTCACCAGTAGGACATATCATATACTCTTAACACCTGGCGGTCACTCCCCGACTTGATGTCACCAGTAGGACATATCATATACTCTTAACACCTGGCGGTCACTCCCCGACTTGATGTCACCAGTAGGACATATCATATACTCTTAACACCTGGCGGTCACTCCCGACTTGATGTCACCAGTAGGACATATCATATACTCTTAACACCTGGCGGTCACTCCCCGACTTGATGTCACCAGTAGGACATATCATATACTCTTAACACCTGGCGGTCACTCCCCGACTTGATGTCACCAGTAGGACATATCATATACTCTTAACACCTGGCGGTCACTCCCCGACTTGATGTCACCAGTAGGACATATCATATACTCTTAACACCTGGCGGTCACTCCCCGACTTGATGTCACCAGTAGGACATATCATATACTCTTAACACCTGGCGGTCACTCCCCGACTTGATGTCACCAGTAGGACATATCATATACTCTTAACACCTGGCGGTCACTCCCCGACTTGATGTCACCAGTAGGACATATCATATACTCTTAACACCTGGCGGTCACTCCCCGACTTGATGTCACCAGTAGGACATATCATATACTCTTAACACCTGGCGGTCATTCCCCGACTTGATGTCACCAGTAGGACATATCATATACTCTTAACACCTGGCGGTCACTCCCCGACTTGATGTCACCAGTAGGACATATCATATACTCTTAACACCTGGCGGTCACTCCCCGACTTGATGTCACCAGTAGGACATATCATATACTCAAGGAGACGAGTAAGGGAACACCTGAAAGTACAAGTGTTCCTTTATTCTTTTCCAGGTTTCTTCACAAGCTTTGTATTGCACTGGGGTGAAATTTTGGAAACAAATAACGGAACACTTGTACTTTCATGTGTTCCCTTACTTGTCTCCATGAGTATATTTTCCTAGCTCATGTCCTATCACCTTTCCCACAAGTAGGTTATCATAACACCTTTCCCACAAGTAGGTTATCATAACACCTTTCCCACAACTAGGTTATCATAACACCTTTCCCACAAGTAGGTTATCATAACACCTTTCCCACAAGTAGGTTATCATAACAAACAGTAAAAGATTTTCACGAATCAGTTTTGAAACATACAACTTTGTGAATGGCAACTTCTTGTTTATTGCACAGAGCGACGAGTCGATGTAGATTTTACTTGATAACGATGTAAGTATATACATCGAGTGGTCGCCCATTGCTATAAACATGAAGTTTTCATCCATAAAGTTGTATATTTCAGTTTTGACTCACCAACTCCTAGAATGTCGACCAAACAGCGAATACAGTACATCTACAGTATTATGTAAAGAACACCTTCCCTGGCGCATATGATAACTCCCAGTGATCTTTCCCACGACACGATATCATAACCCGAGAGCACTTCCTAAATGGGCCTACAAAGAGCGGTTTTCCATTCAATATTTCTGTTCTGCCTTTATCGCCACATGTATAATGGCTTTATATGTAGGTGTGGGGACAACATACACAGCTAAGTATGCCATGCCGCGCAGCATAAAAGCTACGTTGTGAATGCTTTAGAATAGACACACTGAACGTGCTATAGTCCAATGGACTTGTTCACATGTCCCCCGCTTGAGTCCATACATGACTGTTTACAATCCAAACGGTTTTTGGAGCATGGGATATATGATTGTAACATACTTGTACCTGGTCTCGTTACGTCATGTTCGTTATGTATCTCAAACATACTGCGGAGAGTTTAACGCCGAACGATGGGTAAATCCACTAAATCAGACTGGTTATTCACATGAAGGATTGCTCTAAAGGCACAAAAGGTAAGTACTCTTATTACATTTACGTTACAAAAGTAATTTTCGGTCCAGTTGAGTAATACTGAGACCGACGGTGAAGGGTTATTCCAGTGGGAACAATACGTAATAGTTTCACAATGGAAGGATACGGTTCGTACATTGTGCTATGTAGAGTTATGTCCCATCTCTCACGGGACACTTTGCTTACTTTTCCCCAAGATTAGCTTAATTGTGGTCCATTTTTGTCCGTACCACAGTCGTGCTCTTCGTTCCCAAACATGGCTTCCTTTAACATGACATTGGCATGAAAGTATAAATACTGCTGGAAAACAGTTAAAGTTGTACTATCCATTTTCGTTTCAAAGCCCTGCGTTATTTCTGAAGGACAAGCACGAGCTTTCAAACCCCTGTGTCATTTCTGAAGGACAAGCACGAACTTTTATATTCCGTGTGTATTCTTTTCTTTAGGACAAGGGCTTGTTTTCAGTTTCCTGTGTGTCATTACTACGTACACTTCACCCGTCATGCTGACCCAGATATCACCTTTGTTGAGGGACATAACCTCAACACCAACAGTCTACAGTGTCACAATATTAACCAACAATATTGTGGATATCAATGACGTCGTAGCTCTTAGCGTTCATTGAGTTATTCACTGTCGCTATTCTACACTACTGACAAAACAGCAGGGGTCTTTGTAGCGTATGAATGTCCATGAGAGAGTGTCAAATATTGCTTGTTGTCGCTATTCTTGGTTTGACGTAATGGTTAGGCTAAACTCTGATAAGGTACAAATTCCAGTGAACTTAACAAATAGTTCGTTCTGAAATCTCAGTCCTTTCTCATATTGGTGTTATTTATAGTGATTTTAAAATAAACTGCAAAACGTATTGTATTGTGGAATAATGCCCTTCATTCTGGATGGGTTTGCACTCAACACAAGAGTTGCATGTATCACAATCGACAATCGACAATCCACAATAACGATGTGGTTTTATTATCACTGCCGTGTTCTGAGAATCCTTTGACAAAGGGGCGGTCCGAAAGACCCTGGTTCGATTTCCCACATGGGTACAATGTGTGAAGCCCATTTCTGGTGTCCCCCCGCCGTGATATTGCTGGAATATTGCTAAAAGCGGCGAAAAAAACAACTCACTCACTCATTCAGTCACTCAAACAAAATAATAGTATGACATTAACAGAATTATTATCGACATGCTAGTTCTATTGTGTTCCTCCGTACTAAGTTTATGAAAGCGTACTTCACGCCTGAAGACGTAATTGTTTTGCCTTGTTTCCGTACACACATGGATCACCCAATACACAGAACAGTCTTCCAGGTGCACCAGTATTTGATCAGACTGGTGCACCAGGTATGACTCCCAGATGGGTATGAGTAGTGCTAGTCCTACAGACCCAATATATGTGATGACGTTGTACTCAGTAATTGATTATACCGGATCTTGCAACAACTATACTTTGTTTCAGAACGAAAATGGGCAAGTAAGTGTTACAGTGACAAGCCTTGTCATGGACCGCGGTCCATTCAGCAAATCTCGCAAACATTCACGCAGCAAATCAGCATCCACCAAATGGTAAGTCTATCATGGTCATTGCATATCGATAACCATTGTTAAAGTACTGTCAGAAATAGAACAAAACTGTTTTTAGGCTGTTACTCTGTATCCCTAAAATTTACACAATTGCAAATAGCATATGTCAAAATAACCCACATCGGCCTAACTGGGCGTTCAGTGAGATGCGTAATAGGATATCCAGGAAAGCATGTTTCCTCGTAAAATCGGGGAAAACAATAGATCAGACTATAGATGGCAATTAGGTCGCTCAGCCAGGTATGACGACAGACCGTCGACTCACCTCGCATGAAATGCATATGCTGAATACAGGCACAAGGAGGTCATCTCAATGATATTTTATGCTTTTTCATGTGTGTTGAACATGTCTATTGATTAACATCTTACGTGTCTTGCTTTCATAAAGTTCATGTTGAGATATGTAAAAGAGGATGATATCCATGCCCTAGAAAAGTGAGTGAGAGAGTTTAGTTTTACGCCGCACTCAGCAATATCCCAGCTATATGGCGGCGGTCTGTAAATAATCGAGTCTGGACCAGACAAGCCAGTGATCAACAGCATGAGCATCGATCTGCGCAATCGGGAACCGATGACATGCGTCAACCAAGTCAGCGAGCCTGATCACCCGATCCCGTTAGTGGCCTCTTACGACAAGCATAGTTGCCTTTTGTGGCAAGCATGGGTCGCTGAAGACCTATTCTCCCCCGGATCTTCACGGGTCTAGAAAAGATTAAATCAGCCATCGAATTAAATGTCTCAAAATATATAGGTGGCATGACCACCCGAAGATGGACAGGACTGGATATTATTTGCAAATTATTATGACATGTCGTTTTCTTCCACAGTTTAATTCCCCTAACAGATTATCTTATCTCTATCCTCCAGCCCGACCCCAACCACCGTCTGCGACACCCGTCCTGGCTTTGCTTTTGAGACGACCCCTCTTACCTGTTTTTTTATAGTGATAGTGAGACTCCGTGGTAGCTACATCCTTAATAGTTTCAGTATTAAAGTTATTATTTTGTACGACAGCTATCATTTATGATGAAGCTAAGTTTAATTTCAAAATGCGAATTTAAATAGTGTCCTTTGTAATACAATATCATTGCACACTAATTTACATAAAGCCATATGCTGTTCCAAATAAGTCGCTTGGACTTAGAAAAAGCTCGCATTGCTCATTTCTGCACTAATCTCTCCTCAGTAAAGTCATCTTTCTACATTTCCTATCTCCCCACCACTGTGACTGTAGTTAGGCCGAACTTAGTTTAACAGATAGTTCATACTTTCACATGTTTACGACTTAAACTGTAGATGTAAATGCGAAAAAAAACAGTTTTTTTCTATTTCCGACAGTACTTTAGTTCTAATTTCGAGGAATGCATTCTCTCCTAGACATCAACAAGTGCAACATCGTGGTCATCGCGCATAAGCAACTGCGCCATACCTAACCGTGTCCTTCCATGCCTCTTAAAGCGGTGTTGCTGTGTGTGCGTTTTACAGATTAATTCCGAAACGCATTGTTTTCCTCGCGCAGTATATTCAGTGAAGGCGTTGATGGACAGGCGTGAACACTATGACCTTCAAATCTGGACTCTCAACGAAGCATGTGCCATGGATATATCCACAACTCCAACAACAAAGACAACGATGCTCTGTTTCATGTCAGTTCCATGTGAAATATAGTGAGGGTCGTCGAAACACACCAGCATTGAAGACACTTGTGTTCCTGTAATCTTTGGTGCCGTATTTCGCACAATCAAATTAAAATGCTGAACATGATTTAAACAAACCGAGGAGCACAAGAAATCATATCACCAAGTTGGTTTTATGTTTGCTGACTCTTCTTGAGTTAGCGATATATATATATAAAAACTAAGTCAGTACTCAAAGAATACTGTTCAATGGTTCACTCTTATTTAAAATATACATTTATTCGGCACTTTTGAAAGTTTGTAATCGCAGAACATACCACAGTCCGTATATAATGGAAATCCTCTCGGCGTAGAGTTACATTTACAACACGGTAGGGATCATGTGTTCATTTCCTACCCCAGCGGTCGACTCAGACTATTGCACAAACTTGCAGAGATTCACAGTATGGTTTTACAAACATTTGCAGATATGAGTTATGTTTATATATGGCATAATCGAGCAGTTTTTCAACTGTAATAAATAAACATATCTTTGTATACTTTCTGTTGCCTCTCAGAACAATTACTTCCTGTTTCACAAAGCCTCTGTGTCTTTCATGTACCGAACTAACGGATATCAAACATTCAAATATGTATCACGAACATACATGAATCACTCCACATTGATAAACAATCAGTCCATTTGAATGACTTACATGGTAGTTGAAACATCTCTGACCTATACAAACGAAATGCAACCAACAGTGTCTCACGATAGTATACGATTCAGTAAAACAATTCACACTTCCAGCACCTCCTGAAGTGATATAATTACAAACATTCAACGAAAGGAAGACGATTCTTCATGAATGGAATCACACTTCTAACCCACATCATAACATGTACTCTATCTGCTGGCTGCACACAAAACATGGGTTGCGTGGGAGACGGGAGTGTGCTTACGCGATGATAGCATGACTGTAGTGATACTCTATGATTAAATTGCCTTTTCCATAGATTTAACCCTTTAGCAACTGACAGATCGGATGGGTTCAGTGAACAAATTACAGACAAAACGTTCAGCAAGTGCTACGTTATACCACTGATTTTCAGCGATCCATTCACACTTGTTTTTACTCTGTGCGACAAATGAAATGTAATGTATTTGGTATGACATTTTCAATGTATTAAAGGTTCGTCGACCTCAAAGACAATCCAGCCGACCCAGACCCGACATTTGGGCCGGACCTACCGAGACTGGAAGACGTTCTTGGAGACACCATCACGGCACTCACAGCAAAGGAGATGAAACGCCAGCTAGTGTTGAATGGTAGAACTCGGTTGAATTGCATATCTGTAAAACAATACAAATTGTAAGTCAGTGTTGAAGAAATAATCTTTCCGGAGTGAGTGAGTGGGTACTCACTGTGTGAGTGGGTGAGTGAGTGAGTGGGTCGGTGGGTGAGTGAGTGGGTCGAGTGAGTGAGTGAGTGGGTGGGTTTCAGTGAGTGAGTGTGTCGGTGGGTGGGTGGTTGAGTGAGTGAGTGGGTGGGTTTCAGTGAGTGAGTGAGTGAGTGGGTGGGTGAGTGAGTGAGTGAGTGAGTGTCAGCTTAGTGTGGAATGAAATAGTAGTGATTCGGGTATTCGAACCATACTACCTTTACGTAAACCTTGAAATCAGAAGCAAAGATTTACGTCCATATGTTGTATATAATAACATTTATGCTGTGCACATTGGTTGACATATATTTATCTCTTACAGAGCTGTTGCACACAGAAAGGTCTCATGTCCGACAACTCATGATATTAGACTTACTGTTTCACCAACCCATGGTGGCTAAACGTATCTGTCCTATTCGACTGACACGGACCTTGTTTCCTAATCTTGACGAGGTGATACATTTACACAGTGAGTGTTTAACACCTACATCCGTATCGAAACTAACTTGTATATGTGTTGCTTGGGCTTCTTTGTGAGACTTTGACCGCCTCCGTGGTGTAGTGGTTAGAGCGTCCGCCCGGAGAGCGGAAGGTCGCGGGTTCGATCCCCGACCGCGTCATACCAAAAGACGTTAAAATATGGTACTTGTTGGACCCTGCCTGGCGCTCGGCATTAATGGGTCGGCTCGGAGTCAGTATAATGTGTCTGAGTGGGGTATTCATGCTTCACTGCGGCATGGTATCTCAGTGGGCTAGCACTATTAAACCAGCTTCAGTCTGGGCTAGTACAAGCAGCCGCACATACACATACACACGCATGCACGTCGTCATATGAGCGAAATATTCTCAAGTACGACGTTAAACCCAATTTCACCTCACCTCTTTGTGAGACTATTCTGAATCAGTATACAGCTACAGCAAACGACACCACCACACTGACCGTCGTCACGTTATAGTGTCCTGTTAGTGAATTATAGTGTGTTCTCGACCCCCTTGGACTTATTCCACCCTATCTGCTTGTATTGCCTAGTATAAATGTTGATGACCTCATTCTTCTCCGAGAGAGTATAGAAATAAACAGACTAAATGACGAAAACTGGGAATGATAGATGGCAGCGTCAATATCCAGATTTGCCTGAATGTTTTACCGATGTTCTTGACTGTAGGAAAGGTATGTGAAATAGGTGGGGATACAAATAAACCTGGTCGTGGCAGTTTGAAAAATGGACACCTAACAAGGTCATCACTTAGAAAAATGCAGCATTCTCTCTCTGACAATGACAACAATCGTTAACCTATTGTCATGTTGTTGGTGTAAGATATTCCTCTTGATTCTTCAGGTCAGCTCAACATGAAACTGCAGAGGCGCCGACTTGAAACACCCGTCATACGCAGGATAGCGGACATTTTCTTGTGGATGGTGAGATAAGAGACTGTATCAGTCTAAATCGACATGTCACCTAGGCAACTTGCCATCCTGTGTCGCTAGTTCAAGTATTTTATCAAGGAAACCAAATTCCGAAGGAAATATTTATCTCCTTAAACGCTATTATTAGGATTTCGACAAACTGTTAAAACAATATGACATTTGGATCAATTTGATATATTTGCTGAAAGATAAATAAATCCGTCAAGACCATACATTGCCATCCACTGAGCTTTCGATGCGACTTTTGATTAAAGTTGTCTGTATGAACAATGTATAAGAGGACGCAGCGGACGTGTTATAGACATGTTAAACACCTGTCCAACATGAAACAATCATCACATAATTGTTGCAAACACTGCTATGACTCGAATTGTTACCACATAGTCTATATAATACCTTGGAATGAATATGCATTGCAGTTTGATGGTGAAAATGGACAGAAATTCCGACAAGAATGCGCCAAGTACTGCAGGAACCAGTTTCAAATTAAAGACATTTTGAAGGAACTCAGGACACAACATGCTCCATCAAAGTTTTTACTAGTGAGAAAATGTAATAATGGTCTATATCTCAAAAGATGTTAATCACATACGTATTTGGTCAGATATAATAACGCATACTTGAATAAATGACAGTGCACAACCTAATTATAGCATCAATGCAAACTTTAAGTAAGTTGCTTACGTGTTGAAAAAACACCGAGGATGTCAATACACTAATGAGGTTAACAATGTATAATTGTGCATAAAACGTTGCACCTGAAAAGCCGAAACCCAAACATCACAAGTCTAGTACTTTCTATTACAGGAGGCAGAAAGCTACACGCTTTGTCAGCACCGGAAACTGGAAGAATTCTTGGCAGTAGAGTTTCAGCGGTTAACCAAATACCCTCTACTGATACATTCACTCAAAGATTGCACAAGAGGTACACAACAGATGATCTAATACCTTGTAATGAATACATTCACGCAAAGATTGCACGGGGATAAACACTAGATGACAAACTTGAGAGGTCATTGCACAAAATATGGAATTTCATAGTTTACCATATTTTGTCGGGGTTTGTTTTTGACAGATGCATGCGAGAAACGTCTTCTTGAAAAAGTCCACTTGAAAAGCAAGGAAGTATTAGCATACGTGGACCAGGCCGTGCACACCTGTGAGAATGATTACCGGCTGTCGTGTATACAGAGGCAGATCAACACGCACCACCCGGCATACGAGGAACTTAAGGCAAGATTTTCTCGTATTATTAACCAAACAAAACGTGTAAAACGATCAACAGTAATCCTAAACTTTGGTTACACATATTAACAACAACTTTCATTCATCGAGTGCAGTTATGTACAATGAATGGTTTCCATATATTACTGCAACATAGGTTAATTTCTCACTTGCATGTAGATGTCTTCACACCTTGAAATTATTCCGCTTTATCTGACCGATTCTTTGGATGCTGTTTTCGAGCTCATGGCCGTTACGCCTTATCTGAGCCTGTTAATGGCGTTGCGCTATTTGAACAACACACGAGTTTATGCTGCAGTGTATCTGTTCTATAAGCGTGTTGACATATCACATACTGCAAGCGCAAGGAAAATGCATTATGTTCTTTAAAGGTAAAGATACACTAATTTACCCCAGGAACAGAAACTACGCCAAACTATTACAATATAATGCCAAATTACAGTTGAAAAACGTAATCACCCCCAACAGAAAGCCTTTTTGACAGAGCGGACTTTTTAAAACATGCCTTTTTTATACTTCTGGCCAACCTTCGTATTATATTCTGAAGATTCGGTTATATATCCTTCAAATATTATTGATATAATAATCCTTGTGAAATTACAACATTGCAACTTTGCTTAATCATTAAATAGCAGAATTAATATATTTTAAAGCATTGTCATCGTGGTCACAATATTCTAGTACTTCATTATATTCACAGTCATGGTATTCACCAATAGCATCCCGTTCTACACACTTTGCATATCATTTGGGAAAAGGGCATAGAATAACGAAATACAACAAGGGCTATAATAACAATCAGCCTGACATTAGTTTAATTGTTTCAGGAGTTGGATGTCAATCAGCACAAACTTGTATTGGACGGAGTTCTGTCGATGAAGTTGCAGCCTATGTGCAGTGTGGAGATGCTCGTTGTGCTGCTGGAGGACGTGATGTTACTGCTGCAAACCCAAGACGACACGATGGCTCTCTGTCCATTCACAAAAATATTAGCAACAGGCACTAAGGGAAAGTACCGCCCAATCCTGAAGCTGGAGAACGTGCTTGCTAGAGGCTATGCTTCTGGTAGGAGCAAAAATTGTATTTCATATATTTGGCTCCTTCCATATATGTTTTCATTACCATATGTTGTAACTGTATTTTGCATGATGCTGGTTGTATTCTTATTTATTACATGAAAGTCTCATTATGTGCAAGTTGATATAATGATATTATCATCATGTTTCCAGCGTAAGAAATATTTACTTTCAGACAATACCATCTTCTTTGTTATCAATGATGAGGACGATGGCGCGGCAATGTACACGTTCGTTGTCCCTACACAGTCAGAGAGGGATAGGTTTGTACTGGTGCATCATTATTATCACAAATGCAGACTTTTTTTTATTACACAATGCCATTTTAGAAAGTGGTCAAATGTAACATATGTTATGTTTTACTAAGAAAGTGTAATCCCAGATATAACATATACTCATGCCAATAATGGTTGTCACCCCCTCCCCACCCCAACCCCACACACACACACACACCCCACCCCCCCTCTCCAATTAAAAAAAATTGAAGGGGGTGACAAACATTATTGGCATGAGTATATGTTGCACACTTTTTTGCCTGTATTGTCACCGATGCGTGTGAATGATGTCTGGGAACAGCTATAATGTCTTTTTAGATATGCCACGATATGCCAGCCTTGTCCATTCAGGAGATATGCCGGACATCGTCACTGATAATCAAAGGTCTTTTTCTGTTTGCCAATTAAAACAATGATCTTTTCAACACAACATACAGTGTATGCATATATTACCAAGCGTCCCTGTAAAAAATTCACATTCTGTACCAAAATATAACAAAACATGTAACAGAAACAGTTATTAAATATTTAGTGAAGCCTTATATTGGTACCCACTCGCCGGGCAGTACACAGCCATGTGATCACAAGGACGATTAACTACTGTAGACAATGCTACATCAAGTATTCTGTGTCCAGGTGGGTGAAGGACATCAGTGACTGTGCAACGAAAGCGAGGGAGAGAAAGGGAATGTCAGCTCCAGGACAACTTCCGTCCCGCATTGGCTCAGTGGCAGCAGCCATGGTACCACACCATGAAGTGCACACGTCAGATCCTGCTGTAGGAGACGTTGGCAAGGTCTTCACCTCCACAGGTAGGTGTCTCTCTCACCACAACCTATCATCAACTGCTTCTCAGTAGCAGATATCACACCATGAAGTGCACACGTCAGATCCTGGTGTTAGGAGACGTTGGCAAGGTCTTCACCTCCATAGGGAAGTGTCTTTCTCCCCACAACCTACCATCAACTGCCTCTCAGTAACAGAAAACCATTGGCCGTATTGATTCAATGCCAGCGACCAAATATAACATTGAAACCACAGGAGGTATAACAAAAACATAACCTTCCGTGTTTCTTTATGATAATTTGGTCTTCATATACAGAAGTTCTAGCTGGACTTTTGCCGAGTGCGGCGTAAAACAACAAACAAACGAATAACAGTAGCCCTGCTATAAATTCACCCGTGTATTCTGTAAACGGGACGGTGCCCCTTCATGAACTGAATTCATTATTGGTAGTCACTAGAATTGAATCGAGAATCACGTTTCACGTGGAACTAGTATGTTGTTTATCTAACACGCAAAATGGAATGCATCCAACCAGTGAGGTAGCGTAATTTGTGTCATTAAGCTATAAGCTGTATTTTGCTTTACAGAAATGATTGAAATGTTCAACCTAAAGAATTACGTTTGTTAATTTAATTACTTGGTATTAAACATAAAGTATTCATGAACAAATATTTGAATTTGTAAAACGTATTCGCCCTGTAGTGTATTCGTTGCAGCCCTAATATTTATTCCAATCCTGGATTCACTTGTGGTAAACTGCCTTGTTCGCTATCACTTGACATGACAGTGAGTATCGGTAGTCACACGATCACTATTCACACACATATATTGCTACATTCCTCTTTAATATCGAATTCGACCGTCTCCGTGGTGTAGTGGTTCGATCCCCGACCGCGTCATACCAAAAGACGTTAAAATATTTGTACTTGTTGGTCCCTGCCTGGCGCTCGGCATTAATGGGTACAACAAGGACTGGTCGGCTCGGAGTCAGTATAATGTGTCTGAGAGGGGTATTCATGCTTCACTGCGGCATGGTATCTCAGTGGGCTAGCACTATAAAACCAGCTTCAGTCTGGGCTAGTACAAGCAGCCGCACATACACATACACACGCATGCACGTCGTCATATGAGCGAAATATTCTCAAGCACGACGTTAAACCCAATTTCACCTCACCTCACCTTTAATATCGAATTCGACTATTTACTGCTTTGTTAATTCCAACAGACATGGCACCAGCGAAAGACCAAAAGACGTCTCTCTTGGAGGAAACAAATGAGTGCAAGACCGACGACGAACTTACATTGGAAGTAGGTGGAACAGACCCCAATAACTATTCCCATTCATCTTTTCATGGACCGCTTAAGGATAATTGGAATGAAAACGTGTTTAGTCGTTTAGTTGTGTAATGGACAAGTGAAATTGTTGGCAGCTATGTGTAAAGAACTACCGAATGAATTTCACGAACCTTGTAAGATTTTTCGCTGTGTGACACCGGGTGTTTGTACTTATCAGGTTGACACTGTGATGGGCGGTAACCATGACGACAACGAGAGCAGCAGCCTTTTTCTGATAAAAGCAGCACAGGAAATAAATTCTCAGCTGATGCAACTTGTGATAAACTCAAACAGTAACCAGGCCCCAATGGCATCCCCATCATCCACTCCACAAACACCTCATTGTATGTTGGTCTAACATTCTCCATGATTGTATAAGCTTGTAATTCAATCAGTCACACATTACTCTGCAAGAATACCCGTTTTTCAGTAACTGTAACCAAGGTGTACACGTCAAAGTCTTTAGCAAAATAATATGCCTTAATATGTTATTTACTGACAGCCATTGAAGGACGTCCAACAAACTGTATCTGCAACATGACGGAGCAAGTGCGTGAAATGACAGCACGGATGACAACAAGTCTGTCACAGCTACAAGTACGTATGCTTGGTGTCACTGATAACATTGCTTCCATTTACGCTTGATATTTGTGAGTGAGTGAGTTTAGTTTTACGCCGCACTCAGCAATATTCCAGCTATAAGGTGGCGGTCTGTAAATAATTGAGTCGGGACCAGACAATCCAGTGATCAACAGCAGGAGCATTTGGGCAATTGGGAACCGATGTCATGTGTCAACCAAGTCAGCGAGCCTGACCACCCGTTAGTTGCTTCTTATGACATGCATGGGTTACTGAAGATCAATATTCTAACCCAGACCTTCACGGGTTTGATATTTGTGAAGATTAAAAACGGACTATTTAGGCATTCTATGTACACTTTATGTTAAAGTTATCTCTCGTTTAAAGTAACAAACGACAGTAAGAGGTGGTCAGTGAACGCCAAAGTGTACCAGGAAATGCATGTATTCCTGAGATTCCCCAGACAACGTAGACAGTACTTGTAAAAGTGTTGTTTATTTATCTGAATGTGTCGGTAGTGGAACAATGCAGCAGACACTGCCAGGCTACCCATACAGTCACACGTGTTTGTCGTAGGTGGTTGCACAGAGACAGCAGCAAGAAAACACATGTCTGAGGAGAGAAATACACAGACTACACTGTCTGGGAGCTTCTGATTGTTCCGTGACAGTGTCTACAGCCTCAAGCTTGGATACCGTGGAGTTCAGTCTTGACTCAACCGAAGATGATACAGGTGACGGTGAGGAGTTTTTAATTTCTCTAATAAATCTATCGGATAATAAGTTATACAGCAGTATATATGAACATAAATGACCATTCTAGGTGGGGAAAGGAATATCCCCAGTCCTAAAACGAACTTAGCTCATCAACCGTGTTCCCTATTTACAGTTTTTACTGTATTACAGTTGGCAAAACATTGTGCCACAGCTTATAACTTTACCTGATAAAGTTGTAATAATCCTGTTGAATAATCAATGCTTCTAGAACATGCTTGCTTTAAACGTTTGTTGTTTATATTTATCAGATCAAAACGAGGAGGTACACGCCTGCTCTAAAGGAGTTACTGACAGCAGAAGTGTCACAGAGTTCAGGGTGCTTCAGGGTCGCCATGAAAAGAATGACCTGACATATCAGACCCGGACATTAACCGACACCAGTGACATCGAAGTATCTTCTGAAGGGGCACAAGAACACCTCGGCAGGTTTTACCTTGGAGTCAGATTGTGATGATCACAGAACAGTGTCCTTTTTTGTGTAACTATTGTGATATGATTCTTATGTCCTATTATATGTGCTATAATATACACAGCCACTTGGATTCTTAGTTGATTTTGTCACACTGTAAATCTGGCAAAACGGACCCAGGAAGATGTTTTAGTGTTGACTCAACTATTATGATCATATATAAAAATGATATCAGAAACTGACAAATAAGTGGAAACAAGAATGTCATGTTAGCATTGACTTGATACACGTGATCCATAGAAGGTGTACTGCTGTGATTTCGTTTTGGGAATCAAATAGATCAGTTGATTAAGCACATTTAAGCAAGATTCGTATGATCCTCTTTTACAAATATTGCCAAAAAAGAGCATGCTTGACTGTACATCAAATATTTAGAAATGTAAACACCAAACGCAGCAACTGCTGGAGTGTAACTCCGCACTGATGAATGGATTACTTATAGATCGATAATATAAACTGTCAACGCCAGAAATCAACCAGTCTCGATTAGTACTTCGACATGATCATGCTATTTTAGTGTGGCACCTGACATCTTGATATTACAGAGCCACCAATGTCCCGACTGACTGATCACGTACACATAAGTTCGTCATATATATAAATCTTCTCTGAGACACCATATATTTCCCGACAGATAATCACAACCGGACAGAATATTCCATCAAACCTGATCATGATTTTGTTTCCATTTAAATTCCTCTTTTGGGAAAACTGTTTCATGCTGACAACATCTCTTTTTGGCTTAATGAGCTTTACATGAACGGATTGCTGATAAGGTTGATGGCCAAAGGTGCATCTTCGAATTAAAATCGTCAGTTACTTTCATCTTGAGGTCAAAGGGAGACCACTCTATGTGATGAATGGGAGAAAACTCAACCGCGCTCTGCATCAAAGTTTTCGTTGGTGGTCAAAGGGAGACAACTCAACCTTGCCCCATTTGTGTTTATGGTCAAAGGGAGACAACTCAATCAAACAGCGTCGCGTTTTCGTTTGTGGTTGAAGGGAGATAACTCAATCGAACTTATAGTATCAACGTTGTCGTTGGTGGTCAAAGGGAGACAACTCAAAAGAATTCATGTCAATATTTCGTTCACACTCCGGCACAGCGACGGCTTGCCGCATGGAACTCTGGGTAGGAGAGTGACCGTGTCTATCATTAAACTTTACACATAGTTGGCACATGAAGTTGGGGAAGGATGGACTGGTTCCAGATTCTTTATGCGACAGAAATAGCAACCACACCAGGCGGGACACACTCCGGCGCAGTGATGACTTATAACATAGCATAACATGGTCGCATGGAGCTCTGGGTGGAGAGTTCAATCGGGATTATCTGGGGCTATCTGGTGACCAGTCTACAGAAAATGACTCCTTTAGTCTCGTTCACGTTCGATTCTGCCACGGACATAAGTGCCGTGTTAAGTCACGCACGAACCTCTTTGTGCCGCTGCACTAATCGGCCGTAAAGAAAAAATGAACGAGAACAAACGTCTAAATACGTGCGCAACATCAAAAGGAGTTCATGGGAACCAGACAGAAATCAAATGTTGTGGCCCTTGTACAAAGCTTCATGCAGTGTTCCAGTCAAAGGGAGATAACTAAAATTTCAAATTGTTACCTCTCTTGCACGAAGGTCGGAACAGTGAAAGAATTTCAAAAAGGACATGCGTGCGCAATACGTCTCAATTTTATTCAAACAAGGGACGGTACTCTAGTCAACAAATTATCCTGTCGTCGAATGAGTTCTCTCCCTTAGACCATACCTCAAACGAGTTCTGCCGGACGTTTGGTTCAGTTCTCTCCCTTTGACCATTACTTTGAAATTGATACGCTTTTGAGTTGATTGAGTTGTCTCCCTTTGAGCACAAACCCAAAACATTGATACTCTCGATAGTCTCCTCTCCGAAACTAAATATACGTGGTTCCGCATCCTTCATCAGTTCCTGACGAGCTTTGAGGGCGAAAAGGGACCAGCTTCATTACAGTGAGGCAAATTCTATCTTCCTCGATATTGTTCCATTGTCAAAAACGAAGAAATGCATGAAATCGAAACTTCCCAGTCAGAATATAATACAATTGTGTCTTGAAGCAAAGTATGCAGTTTATCAATCCTCGTGAACATTAATAAACGTAATTAGCAGGTTAGTTTTAGGACGGATAATCTACAAATAAATATTTATTAACGTATATTTATATTTTATTGGCCATAATATTAGCTTTAATGATAACAAAGGATATAAAGATACCAGGATTTAAGAAGAGAAGCAATGAATACATTCTGGCTAAACTTGCAGGTAACATTACACTTAAATGTACTGAAAGCATGTCTCCAAAATTGCAAGAAATGTTTTGAAAAGGCAAAAAGTTATGTCTTAAAATATTGTTTGAAAAGTGTATCATAAATTTTAGAACGATATGCCCATGCCCAGTTTAACCAATTGATAATTTTCACTCAAAAAATAATAAAAAGGGAAGTACAATATTGTATGAGACTTTACTCAACCAATGTTTTACAAGAGCATATACTCATAAAAAAAGGGAACTGTTTCTCATAAAAAAAAGCATGGGAAATTTTCAATTTCATGTCATAAAGATGCATAAGAAATAATCTTAGATGGTTTCAAAATATAATTGTTCATATTATCTTCACATCAAAGAGCTTTTTACACAAAAACCATAGCTTATTCATCACAGCAGAGTCCTCTACCAGCTGGTCATCACTCAAAACACTCTTTAAAGATATTTATGTTTAGCATGTTCTACATGTACATACCATCCAAAGTTGATTAATACCATGAAAAACTGACTGGGTCTACAGAGGTATAAAATATTGAGGACACGAAGCTCGAAACATGTATCAACATACCTGACATACTGATTGTATATTAAAAAAACATGTTGTTTATGGTGAAAAAATGTTAAAAATGGAAAAGTACACAATGTAATACAGAACTGATAAATACCTTAAATATACCCATGACCATTCAGAACAGGAGAGTAAATATTAGTGAAGTGTACTGTGTGTCTTCAGCCAGTCCTGAATTAGAATTCAAGTATCTATTATGCCACTAATATTTTTTAGCATGCTTCAGTAACTTTAATTGTAAAAGATAATGTTCCTATATTAGATTTCCTCATCTGTTATGTCCTGATGCCATGGTCAGATTCTACTGAAGTATTATGAAGCAGAAGTGACAATATTCAGCAATCTTGAACTAACACCCCCCTGATTCTCCACAATAACAGTGGACAATCAGTAACAAGTCTGGCTGAAAACAATTATCAACTGTTTCTCGTTTAACAAATGTATGACTGCTAAGATTTGTTCATAGTTTGGGCAATATCATCAGAAAATGAAAATATTTTTATAACATTATGTTCTTTACACTGTACTTATGTCAAAATACTAAGTCAAATTAATGTTGTCTTTCACCCATTTCTGCTATTAAGCGTTCTTATACTATTCTTCATGATGTGCCATGATGTTTTATTGCCAGATAAACTGTTTGATTTGATTGACTACTAGTGTATTGATACGAACACTCATGACAGTTGACCATTACTCAGACATAACAATTAAAACATACTTTTTGTAAACACCTGGGCATTCAAGGAGAGTTTTGGTTACTCTTTCCAATATTTATAATTTAATATTTTATCATCAACACACTGATCTACCTAAAGGTCCATGAGTTAATGCATTAATTATTTCTTGACGTGCTGATAAATTTGTAAAGTATTTTGAAAATATGAATACAATATTTCAAATCACAATATTTCAAAACCCACACATAATGCAGATAATAGATGTTTGAAAAGTTACTTTTTGTCCTCTGCATTGCGATCAATGAATTGACACTTTGGTGTTACTGGAGAAGGAAATATAATGAATGGGAATTATCATTTATATTGAAACAAACTGAGCTAAGTAAATTATTATTAATAGTCTTCTCATCATCATCATCATCATCATCATCATCATCATCAATAACAAGGAAATATGCTGCAATGGTAGTCGTGTAATGTACCGAATGCATGGTATTTTCTTCCCATGTGTTTTACTGTGAAACAATGGAAAAAATATTGGAAAAGTATGCTTGTTTTATTCGCTCAATTTCCAAAAAGAATTAATCAGAATTTCATAAATTAATATGTACTATTTGATCATTTTGGTGGAAACACAGCCTTAACAAAAAGTGTCCAAACGTATTATATGTGAGCATTATATGGTCTCTGGTGTGAGAAAACGATCTAAATTTTATCATGCGTACATTTCGCGCTGAAGACGACGCAAGCGCCATAGAACAGGCGAACCAGTTTATTGCAGCTAGAAGCCAAGGAGTCGCTCAGTATACGCGGTGCTCCGAGCTAGAACTATACTGTACTGTGTACATTTTGAGTTTTGTGTGAACTCAATCCGCTTCTGTCATAAAATTTCTGAGTGTTTAAGATTGAACTGACTGACAAAAAGAACGTATTTTTTATTTTTTATATAACTGTGTTACCAATAAAACATTTAGTTTAATTAGTATCATTTATCCGCGTTCAGCTGCCTGTTTGCCAAAATGAGGTATCGCTTTGGATATGTGAGCTGCTGTGAGCTCCTGCTTGCACTCGTCCACCAATCGTGCACGGCACTGATGTTACCATATCGGCAGTCGAAAAAAAACCCGACAATTACGGGACATAGATCAATATACCATCTATATATAAATGAAAAACAACTGCAATAATGTTTAATTTCATCTTTGTAAACAATGGGTATGTACTTTCAAAAAATAACCACAGCCTTGAACTGTGCTTAAATCGACTGCATCGTTCGTATTGATAGACTGCAAAATGTGATATCATTTATGAAAGAAAAATGTTTAAAATTAAAATTGCTGGCCACACGGAAATAGCACATGATTTGCCACGTTGGTGTCATGCCCATGCATGCTGCAGCAAGAGATGGAAAGCAATAATATGATAACAGCTGCTAAACAATACATAAGAAATGGTCATAACTTTCCTGGTAATTTTGGGGGTCTGATGAAAAAAGAAGTTTTTCTTGACGTAAGGTCTTGAGATTCTTTTACTGTTTAATCATTTATCACATTTATATATGTTGCTATTGTTCTTTAATGCATGTATAATATGCACAGTGTATTTGTATCTTCTGGCTGCTCCCTTGTCTTGAGAACATGGGAATCAAGCATTGTCTATGTGTAATATTACTGTGTTTCAAAGTTCCTGCAATATGAATCCCTGAGACGCTTCTTAATTCAAAACCCATGTCACAGAATGTTTTAATTGTGGAATATTGTAACTAGCTCACCATATGTGCTGTCCAATAGCATTTGTAATAGATAGGAGAATATGTACATAGCAGGGATGCCTAAATTGAGGCTCCTGCAAATGTCTGGTACAATTTGGGTAGGAAATTTGCTCTTTTCAATAATATCATCAATCATTATTTCCGTAATTAAGTCTACTTTTGACAATAATAACCATTTTGTACTAAGTACTACCAGACAAATTACATAGCATCCAATCATTCTGAAAACCAGAAATTATTGTTTTTCTCCTGATGCTGCATGGAACTGGATACTAGTACTTTCTCTGTGCAAGATATGTTCATCTCTCACTGTATTGTACTGAGAGATTTCAAGCAAGTAGTTTTTGTCATGAATATGAAGAACACTCACCAAGCACATGCAAACTATGCACAATAGGTGTTACAACAGGTTATCCTTCCTCATCTTCCTTGTTGCTTGTCCATGAAAGTGTGTCCAATGTTCTCGTATACACAAATAAGTAATAGGGCAAAATTCAGGTTGCACTTCACTTAATGTTAAGCAATAGGGCCCTCCCATATATGGACATTCCTAAACCATTATGCCCTTATATGATTCTGCAAGGGGGTTATGAAGGCTGTTTTCTTTAATTCAATGTCAAAATAGTGTTTTAATAGCACCCACTAAATATTTAATCATCAAGATCTCTCCTCTGGTCAAGATTGTGCAGATATCAAGTTAATTACCTAATATTACCAAAGTTGTATCACTTTTTATAGCATTTTTATAGCTGTTTCTGAGTACAGCATAAACAATATTCATTATTCATACAGTCATACCCCTAGCGTAATGGGTCATGCATGTTGTGTATGGCTCAATCAAAGATATCCACAATGAAGCCATGTTGGTTCCTCCTGGGAGATTTTCATTCCAAACACAACATAACACACTGACTATATTTGAAATATGCAGTTTATTCCACTTGTGACTTTGTATCTGCTCTGCAGCCTTGTCTGGGATGAAGTGATCAGAAAGGAAAGTGTATATGGACAGTATGCAAGGAGTCATGTGAAGCGTACATCCATGCAAGTCTGCTCATTCACAGAGGGACATGACATACTCATCTCAAAATCTAACCTGGAAACATGTTGAACTTCAACACACCAGTACCTGATTTGGTTCAAGAAGGGGGACGCCATTTACACAAACCTATTCCTATCCAGGAATGAGAATATAACAGCAAATGGAAATGGAGTGAAGCCAAACTCGTTACTTTGACTCAGATTTGCTGAAAGGAACATCTTGTAATTGAGTTATTGAAGCATATCTTTTGCTTTTGTCTTAAAATCTGTCTTCTCTTGAAAAAGATATTATTTCCAACATCATAAATTAATGAAAACAAATTCAATAATTGGGGTGTATTAGTTTTTGTATGTATAAATGTATCTGCAAAGATTTACCAAGACATATTACAATGGAGTCCTAAAAATTCCACAGACACTGCTTCAGCAGTGGTACGTATGCACCAAAGAACAACTCAAAAGGCGGGTGGTGCATCATGATCAACACAGCATCCATCTTGCACACTGACTGCTACACACCTTCCTTTACCATCCCAGAGATAAATAACCCTTGTACACTGAAAAATGTCAAACAACATTTCTTCCAAGAAACTCAACATCAGTCAGGAAAGTATCAAGGCATTTATGCACAGTAAACGTAATTTCTTCACAAAATTCTATACATGACTCAAACAGGAGTAAGCATTACTTTTTAGAGACTGAGTTAATCATGCCTCGCAATCACTAAAGTGACTTTCATGTTTTGAGGACTAAATTAAAGGAAAATCCTCAGTTTGTTTCTGAGTTTCTGAATTGAGATTACACATTGAAACAATCCTGTCTGATTTACAACATATACCTGATCTGTTTATACTGTCCAACATGATAAGTGGAACTTTAACATCCACAATTACTGAGGGTATGAGTATCACTTGTTAAGATGATAGGTATTTGGAGAAATGATTTTTTGAGTGAACTAAACATCAGTCTCATGTTAATAAAAGAAAATAAATGAAAAGGAAGTACAAATCAATATGTGATTGACATATCAGTAAATATCATCTTAAAACAAATGCAAACACACCATCATTAAGTATAACGTCTTTGAAGTTATTTGTGTTTAATCAGCTATGTCTACACTTACTCCCTAAGTAACGACCCACATTGCACTGGAGCAGAATCTATAATGACAACCAAGGAGCGAAAGGCTAATGTTAGGTCTGTAATGACTCCTGACTCAGACTGGCAGTTTCATCTGGAGTTGACCAATCAACATATGTCCTGTGCGGGAAACAAGTTAGGTTCCTGAGGCTATATGTAAGTGATGGTTTAGTAGGCTGCGAGAATAGATGGGTACAGAGTGATGAATATGAGAGTTGTATAAATACACATACATGGTCACATTGCATAAGTAGGCATCACCAGACACTGGTGCTCCTGTCCATACATTTGCATTACCACTACAATCAATTCCACACGAAACAGGATCCTTCCAGCGTCTCCTTGTGTTATAAAAATAAAGACAGTTTGCAAATTTCACTGCACTAAACAAAAATCAAATCGGTAACTTTATCATCAAATGTGTTTATGGAGCATCAGTGTCTGCTGTTAGGAGAGAGGCACCCTTGTCTCTGTAACAAGTCGCACTCTGTAAGCATAGGTTGTATTTTGATATTGGTAAATTCATATAAAATCTCCATTTCTTAATGCAAACATGGCAGATCACGGAGGCCTGCTTGGTATGGTGGTATATGGAGGAGCTGTCAGCTTCACCGATAATAATAATAATCATAATAATAACTATAATAATAATAATTATAATAATAATAATGTTAGTCTATAAACAATACACATATTGAACAGGTTGTCCAGCTATACAAATCATTTCCCTTGTTGGACAGGATCATTGATACACATATTTACATATTAACACTTTTGTACAATGCTACATAACACATAGAGAGCACTTTCCCTTTAAAAAAAGTTCACAATTTGATCAAGCATGGCTCCAAATCTACAGCTTTTTCTCCATCAGAAAACATGATGTGTTTCAATATGGAGAAGGGTCCATCAGGGCAGCTAAGGCAGAGCATTAAGTTCAATGTTGTCATACAATCAGGGGAGACTACTCACTCATAAATTGGTAAGAGTTACCTCCCTAACAGAATGGGTGACAAGGTCTAGTTATGCTACTATAATGACCATATACACACAAGTGACAATTGTATGAAAACACTCTTGCATCCAAAACTAAGCACAGAATACTAAAACTTGCACAAAAAGCTTGATATCTAAAATGTATAATTTACATTATTCCAGTGAATATCTTACATGAATATCACAATTTGGCACAAAAAAATAATGTCTTTTGATCAAGGTATACGTATATACTTGGTATGTGTAGGACTTGATTAAAAACTACCAGTGCTTTTCTTTCATTTGTCACATGATTCTAGAACATACCATCCATTATCTGAAATCTTGATTACTTATGTCAACAAATAGGTCAATCTACTCTGCCTTCGCTGCCTTCAGAGATGATGAACCACACAAGGCTATTCCCAATCTTGGAAGCTGAAGTGTTGAGTAAGGCGAACCTCAATGAATGTGTGTAGAAACTCTGTAATGCTTTAGTGTACTAGATTTCAATCGGATCTACTGCTGACTCTTTTGAAGACAAGGTCATATCACTTTTCTCATCACCAGTTGATGGCTTGGTCTGATTTCCAGCCATCAACTCTTCAGCAGATATTCCTCCAGGTAACACAACACCATCAAATTTCTGAACTGAGTCTGTGTCCGTCTCACCCAAGTCCCCAAGGTTGGGGATAGACGTGGGTGTGGATTCAGAATCAGAGTCATTAGCACCTTCGTCAAGGTCGGTAGTTTGAGTGGAACTCATCATTTCCTGGGATATCACCGACTCTATCTCTGCCTTATCAGCAAATTGTCCTGTTGCAGAGACAACTTCATTCTTAGAGTTTTCCGCACTGACAGTTTTAAGAGTATCTCCCTCAGAGTTATTGTTGGAGCTGGCCAGCCTCTCTTCATTGAGTGGCGGCAAGTCATCAGGAATCTCCACATAGTCATGATCATCACTGTCACTGTCCGTGGCTGTGTTTGCCAAGACAGGTGTACTACTTGTGACCTTCTCACCATTCAAGGAGGAGGAGGAGGACAAGGGGGTCTTCTTAGCAGCAGACGTCTTCTTCTCCAGCTCGTCATCCTGACGGGTCAGACCCACAGCACTCATCATCTCCTGGGCTTGTTCTCGCAGGCTATTCGCTACATCTGAAAACACACACACAAACAACAATACAAGAGATGTCCACAAGAGTAACTAAATTAAACAGCAAAAGAAAGAATACTACCAAAACACATTATCCAGAATTCTGCTGAAAATTAGAAATCAGGGGTTTACAGCTAATTGAGAACATTGTTGTTCAATGTAGGGTGCAATAATATCTGCTCTCCTGTCATCTGTTTTTTCTATGAAAAAGTACCATTGCTTTTAACTGGAGTCCACAGCATCTAATGGACCACAGCATCTTCTTACCATTAACGGAGGGCACTTGTGCCGCTCCCTCTTCCTCAGTGGCGGAGGAGCCGGCAGACACGATACTGGATGGACGGGAATGGGGCAAGCTGCCTCCCATGACCGCCATCTGGATTTGCCTCAGGGAGGTGAGTTTCTCCTGGGCCTGGCGCAGTTCTTCTCGTAAACCCTCCTTCTCCTCTTCCTGATTATTCACAGCAGACTAAAACAATCAAACAATGAACCTCAAGTTCCCTGTTTCTGCAGTTTGGTCAAGAGGATTGTTTTAGGCCAATTACGTACATAAACTATTAAACTAATTTCAAGAGATTCAATCTCTTGTACCTATCCAAAACAAATATGACATCTGAATATTCTAAAGTATATTGCCTGAAACAAAATACAGTGGTATGAAGCTGTACAAACACTGCTGTAGCACACTACTTTCAAAGCCCCAACCACCACTGTCGGCCCTGAAAAGCACTTGTCCCACAATAATCATACAGCACTTTGATCTGATAACTTTAGTAAAGCTACCTATAGTTAGCCTTGTTTAAATTTATCTTCTGTTTCTGGTAATTTAACATAGGACAGTAAACACATCAGTCAGCATTATTACAGCTATATCAATGTGGCCTGTGGTGGAACCTGGATCTGTCCAACCACTTGTTAATATGTAAGACGAGTATATGGATGGCAACTTCTTGTTTATTGTATATCACAACGTTAATAAGAACAATCAGTAGTCACAGCTGACAGTCGGTTTCCCTTGTAGACAGTGTGACCACCAAATCCACATCTAAATCACCTCTTACACTAAGTATGAGGCACTGAGCATCCACCGAATATGACTGTAGATAAGCCGAATTTGGAGGACCTAAAAAGCCATCTGTAGAAGGGGTAAACTTATCTACAGGTTACACTTTTGTCAAACTTTTTTTTCTGGTGGTAAAAAAATGACATTGCATCACTTCGGTAGAATCAACAAGAGAAAACTCATTCCTGGAATACTGAGTTTGGTTCCAAGTGCATACGTACTAGTAACTTGGTGAGAATCTGATTCATCCTTATTGCCATATCCCTTAGTTGTTCCATAGGAATCGGAATTGTAACCTTCGGCTGTTCTGCTCGTGCTGCCCCTGCTGTATTCAAACACAGTACATGTCAGTACACAACCCACGACAGCCTTCACAGGCACCTGCCAAGTCCATGTTGCAGCAGTCTTAAAGGGGGACACTAGTGTCAAAGTAGGCTGCATGCCTATACCAACAACCTTATCACTTCAGGTATTTACCAAGACAATTTCAACATGGAAGTTGTCCCCCTTTAATGTTAGTCTATATCTACAGCCACATGGTCAAAATATCAAGCAGTTTCATTTACTAAAATGCCCTATACTAACTGAAACAATCAACCAGTCAATCTTAACCAACAGATTGCAAACGGCTGAATGGAATGTTTTTTGTTCAACTGAGTTGCATTCAAGAAGACGTCATGCTGTTGTGAACACAAATGCCATAACTATTTTACAATGCCAAGCCATTTTCATGTATTTTTTTCCTGGATTGATATATATCATTCACACCCAGATTTCTACCAGATCTGCCAAAGGACTTTGAAAAAGTATAAAAAAAACTTTTGTTTTGTTTTTTTGTTTTGACACAACAAACCAGTTTTTTTTCTGTGTAAATAAGATTTTTCTTGCTAAATTACTTTTTACTTCCATGATATATAAAGAACATATGCGCATGAATACCACATTATTACTTCAACCTTGGCAACCACCACATTCTGACATTAACAAGGATCTGGCATGCACTTGTGGTCATTCAACGTCGCATCTGTCGTCATGAACACTCCCCTGATGAGCAAAGCATGTCAGTGAAACATGCAGGTCATGTTGTTAATAGGACGACCATTGCTGATCAACAGCAACAAACATGGCAGTTCAACAAGTCACATGTTAAGGATTTCAAACTCGCACGTCCTCAATCTGTTGATTGAAATTGAAACATGAACAGTTTTACATGACATTGAACATAATCACATTTGTTTAAAGGGGAGGACACAATTTGGAACCTACATTACCGTGGTTACAGTTAAATGTTAAAAAACCTGGTTAAGTCCATGAATTATGCATGGATACAAGATGCAGTTTAACCCAGCCCTGTCTGTGAGGGAGCTGTCTGCAAGGTCAAGTTACTACTGATGTCTGACTTTAACATTGGAACTCCATTTCTGAAAATATTTTCATCTTTCAAACCTAAGTAAGTTATGCGGCTGAATATGTTCTTCTATGCAAAGATTTATTTGATCATATTTCAGATGATTTCACTGGAAAAATAAAAAAGGAAATAGTTAATGTATATGTTTGATTATAAAATACACTAAAGCACATGCATCTGCTCCCTCAACCAGTGGGCTCTTAAGCTTGGATAAAGTTTCTGATGTGAGTTGACCAAGCTATATGGCCTCAACCTGTATTATGATGACAGATGATTACACATGCATAATGTTAAACAATGATACTAACAATGATGTATGAAAGTAATTGTAAACAAGTTTGAAAAAAACCCATGACTTTTATATTGCTCATTACATTAAAAGTATTGACTTAACTATTAGTATTACATTGAAGAGAGAAATGCTAGAATTGTAGAGTAAGCTGTTTAAATCTTGTGAGCATTTTATCATGAAGCTAGTGTCAGTGATTTTGTCTGCAAAGTGCACTGAAATTAAGCTTGTGTAACATACTGCATCTGCAAAGGATGCAAACAGAAGAAGTACAGTGAATTTATTTTACCATGAGAACAAATATCAATATCAACAAGAAAAAAGTATTGAAATGATGGTGAGAAAAGTACACGGAAATGAAATACCAAACCCAGGAAATGAAGTAAGTGGAACTGTGAATCAAACTTGTCTAAAAAGGAAACCAATGAAAGGGCTGCGTGCATCATTAAATGCAGCCTTCTTTCCCAATTTTGATATGAGTGTCAATGAACTGGACAAGACAAAACTGTAACACTGTAATGTAGGTTCTAGCTCATCTAGCCTGTCCCCAGAACAAACACATGGCTTATTTAACATTGAATGTGAAACACATTGAAACTGTACAGCATAAGAAGTATGTCCCCTTGTAGTTAGCAGTAGCTGATGATGACAGAACTGGGTAACCTAATACTGATGTGTTTGGTACTGCAGCTGAACAAAAGCAGTTCCAAACAGTGGATGGATTGGACAGATAATGTTGGAAGCATGAGAAGCAAGTGAATGAAGGTTGTGCAGAGTTGTCTCCCTTTGATACACGGATCTGCTGGTTGTGATTATAATCACCCTGATTATTGCTCATGGCTTAACTTATCACCCTAAGATGGACATAAACATTCAAAAGTGGTGGTAAGCAAAGTATCATTCAGTTACATTTGACACATTTTATGTATCCCTCGCCCCACTTTAGTCTTTCCTTCTAAATGAAAGGGAAGAAAGAGGAGGGAGAACAGAATACAACCACCTCAAAAACAGATCTCTGAAGCATACAAAACACCTGGACTCTACACCTAGCTGCTTCAGACATTCTAACAGATCTTGGATATTAAATAATATTACCATTATGTTTGTTATCAGCATACTATCCAAAAACATATCAAAATGTATTTGTTTTATTTAAAGTTCGATTTACATTGTATACCAGTGCTAAAAATTGTAAAAATAAAAATAGAAACAAATATCTATTCAAAATGTAACTACAAAAATGTTTACTTCATGTGTTTAACATGCTTTTGTTCAGCTGCTCAGGAAACAAAAGAAGAAAAAAAATTCTATACCAGTAAAGAGCTCACAAAGTCAATAACTTTGAAAATAATGGCTAAATGATTGAATATTCCATCATTTAATTTTCTGGTTAATGAATTCTTTTTTTTCTATCATCAATATACAGTACAACTACTAATTTCAATACAGCAATATTTCTTTGCGGTTTAGATGGGGACATACCAACTTATACCCGACAAGACAATCATGGAGAATGTTAGACCAACATACAATGAGGTGTTTGTGGAGTGGATGATGGGGATGCCATTGGGGCCTGGTTACTGTTTGAGTTTATCACAAGTTGCATCAGCTGAGAATTTATTTCCTGTGCTGCTTTTATCAGAAAAAGGCTGCTGCTCTCGTTGTCGTCATGGTTACCGCCCATCACAGTGTCAACCTGATAAGCACAAACATCTGTGGTCTAGTCACACCAACAATTGTGCTTCCAACTTCAAATCATTGTCTTCACAGGAGATTTATCATATTCTTTGTTGGCTATAAATAGAATTTCTTTCCTTTTTCTTATCTAAAAAAATAACTTTTAAATACATATAACTGGATCAAAATATAGAAATTCATGTTGAAAAATTAACTACAGGAAAAGATATGAAATTGAAAATAGATATTCCATACACCAATGATAAAATGAAACCATAACTCCTTCCCTTCCATTGAATGTATTTCAAACTTAGGAAAAATTTCAAAATCGTGAACCAAACGTTTTCATCACCACGACAACTAACCTCGGCAGTGCCCCGAGTCTCATCAATAGGCAAGCCCTGAATTTGTGCCAATATTTTTTCCCGTTCTTCCATTGAAGCCTCCAAAGATTCGTCATTTCTTCGAAGTTTTTCTGTTTGGTATGGAGTAGGTAGCACATAAATGGAGAGCATGCAAATCATCAAGGTCAAAGGTGACGCAAAGGGCAACATTTGGTCAGTGTATTAGTGTGGCGGGCAGAAGGCATTTGTTGGCAATAGCAAACAAAGTGTGTATGTTTCCATGGTGATAACATTGAAAATACAAACATCTATTATCCACGAATATTGGCCTGCACTTTCAGTTTCTACAATCATGACAATCCACGGCCAGGATAATACCAACAGCTTCACAAACTACATCTTGACTTAAGCAGCAGCATCTATGTCTAATGATATGATCCAACATGGAAAGCAAAGCAACACCACATGTTAATGCTGTTATACTAAAACGAGTTCAGAGACTCTTCAATGCTAGTATCGCTTTTCTCAGAGGTCAAGGTTATCCACCACCAGTTCATTATAAAGAAAATAAAGTTTATATGAAATTCTAAAAAGAAACCTGACTAATTCTGAACATATTGGCAAGAACATCTTTTCAAACAAAAAAATGTACAACATTATTTGTAATTCCTGAAATTTAGAAAACGTTATTGAGAGAACAAATGGTGACCCCCAAGTGATCCCATAACACGAAGTGTCAGATTGTTTTCTCTGTAAACCCAAAAGTGATCATAGTCAAAATACTCTGCCATACTGAAGCCAGGATCTATTCACACCTGCTGTAACTACACTACCTCAACATAAACTTAGGAGTGAGTGAGTGAGTTTTACACCGCTTTTAACAATATTCCAGCAATATCACAGCAGGGAACACCAGTAATGGGCTTTACACATTGTACCCATGTGGGGAATCAAACCTGGGTCTTCAGTGTTATGAGCGAATGCTTTAACCACGAGGCTACCCCACCGCCCCTGAACCTAGGACAGCAATAGTGCCAAGGCCGATATGCAGACTGGCCTCACACACTGGATGAATTAACCTGTCTACTGAGACTCCCGTAACACTTTCACAAACCTAGAATAGCACAAAAACAACATGGTGGATGGGGACTACAGACCAATATAACCTCAATGCTATGCTAGAATCCTAACGTCACATTTATCTTTATAGATGAGGACTGATGATGACTGTGGTGTTTATCTAGAATATGTCTAACACTAACAAATGACTTCCCTACTAACACAACTGAAATAATAATATAACTGACCACAGGGTTTATCCAGTCTCCCAATGCCTTCAGAATACTTACTGAGGACAACTGAAATGAAGCCACTACACTTGAAAACATATAGACATATACTTAAGTGTTTGGTAAGAGGAATAATGTTTAGTTAGCTGAATTATATTTAAGTTAACTGTGAATAAAAATATTTAAAACTGTAATTCAAACCAGGTGTTAAACAATCCACATAATGCCTGCTGCTGTCAATGTAAGATGTTTTATAATGGGCAAGACAGGGAGACAACTTGACATTGTGAATCTGGACAAACCCTGATGATCAAATAGATTACAACATGCATAGTGCTGTTCAACAGCTTGCTGGGTACAAGGTCAACTCAAAGTTACAGTGCCAATACAATCAGATAAAGGAAAACAAGGGAATTACTATTTTAAAAAAACTGAGAAAATTGCTATAAAAATCTGTCCGTTCAAGTGCAGAACACGATTTCAAAATGTAACTACTTCCTTCAGAATACAGGTTAGGTGAATGATTGTTCATAATTACTACTGCTACCTAATGTTCTGCCTCTTGGATATACAAGATCTGTTCTCGTGAGATTACTAACTATAAAAATACTGCATATCATAGTCTAAAAAAATCTGCCTCCTAATTTCAGACTTAAAGGATTCTTTCAATTATAGTTTGGCATGAAATGCATGTGGACCCGGTTTTTTGTAGATATCTCTTCATCCAATGACCCAATCTATCTCAAACTGTGCAAGTGGATGTTTTGTCAGACAACCTAATCACATTGTAAATCACCGATTTTATGCATTTGTATTAAAGAATCTGTCTATGTAACTGTCAACAAAATAAACAGCAGAACGCAGAATGCTTGCAGAGGGAGGGAGCCAATGACCTGTAACAGCGGCAGTGTTGGGTCATAAAGGTCAACGTTCGTCAATGTAGGTCAGCTATGCACGTGACAGGTATGAAGAGGTGTTCATTTCTAGCAAATAGCCGGCGAATGACATCTCTGATGACCCTGATGTCAAAAGAATCTAACTTTGGATGCCTACCTTTTTGTACAAGGTTTTGTTTATTGGTTGTTGGTTCATTTTTCACAATTTTTAGCACAATGTTCTTTTTCATGCCAAGAGCAAAAGTTGTACGTTTCATGTAATCCGACACCTTATAAATCGGTTTGCTACGTTTGCTCTCTTTTAAAAAAAAATTAAACACATTTCTAATTAAACGTTTAGCATCATCTGAATAAGATTTCATGATGACAGCTAGAAGTAGTCAATGTGAATGATCCAAACGGTCTATCACTGTGCAGTGCACAGGTAACTATCATGAACTGCATTGACCTTTATGACCCAACACTGCCACTGTGACAGGTCATTGGCTCCCTCCCTCTGCAAGCAGTTTGCGTTCTGCTGTTTATTTTGTTGACAGTTACATAGACAGATTCTTTAATACAAATGCATAAAATCGGTGATTTACAATGTGATTAGGTTGTCTGACAAAACATCCACTTGCACAGTTTGAGATAGATTGAGTCATTGGATGAAGAGATATTTACAAAAAAACGGGTCCACATGCATTTCATGCCAAACTATAGTGCAAGAGAAAATATGTTATCAAGCAGAATTATAAACCAACTTTCCTATAAACAATATTGAATCTTCTGTACTACTGACAGTTGTTCTGTATTACTGCTCCACCCCTACTTGGACGCATGTTTGGTGCAGCCCTACCTGGATGTCCTGCATTACTGGTTCAGACCTACCCGAAAGTCCTGCATTACTGGTTCAGACCTACCCGAAAGTCCTGCATTACTGGTTCAGACCTACCTGAATGGCCTGCACTACTGGTTCAGACCTACCTAAATGTCCTGCATTACTGGTTCAGACCTACCCCAAAGTCCTGCATTACTGGTTCAGACCTACCTGAATGGCCTGCATTACTGGTTCAGACCTACCCCAAAGTCATGCATTACTGGTTCAGATCTACCTGAATGGCCTGCATTACTGGTTCAGACCAACCTGAACATCCTGCATTATTGGTTCAGACCTACCTGAATGTCCTGCATTACTGCTTCAGACCTACTTTACTGTCCAGCATTATTGGTACAACCCTACCCTACCTGAATGTCTGCATTATGGATGCAGACGTGCCTGAATGTCCTGCATTATTGGTGCAGACCTACCTGAATGGCCTAAATTATTTGTTAATGTCATATATTATTGGTGCAGCCCTGTATGTGGGAATAATGTATACAGGATATAAGAAGGGAGATTACTTCAGGCAGGAATTGAAGTGACAGGTGTTTACAAAACAGATTTAACAGAACATGGTGTGATGTGTGTACATATTCATATATATATAGAACAATGTGTCAGTGTGTTGTTACCAGAGAAGTCACACGTGTAACACACACACAGGTGTCTGCTATTGCCGTAGTACCACATGGCGCTCTCAACACTTATGATGGGTTATGTAGGAAGCGTTCTGTTAAGCTGAGAGGTAACACGCCGTACAAGCAAGTAAATATGCAAGGCAAGAGTGAAATAAAATTCTTGTTAGTTAGTCAAACAGCAGAAGCTGGGATCACTGGCCAACAAGGGCATTTACAATACAAATATTATCCTTTAACATCGATGATATTTAAACTGTTAATGAAATGTTATATATGATTACTTGCTACAAAGCTTTACATTTACATTATTAATAATTTGAATAGATAATTTAAGTACAAAACTTCAAAAGACATATTCATAAATTCAACTGTCATAAATTGACTTGTAAAATTCAGAGACATACCACATCCAAAGCTAGTTGTTCTCACCCATCCAATAATTACATTCAGATACTTGCTCATTAAGACCCTTCCCAACATGAACGTAAATGAATTTTACAAAAATAGCACTGTCAATGATTCATTAGCCCTCACAGAACTCAAAAACTATGGTTATTAGACCTACATAAAGAAAGAAATTGAATTACTTCAGAAATTGTTCAGCTGAATGTTAAAACAGGCATACTTATCAAGAATGTGGTCAAAGGTGTCAATGAGCACACATTGACATGTTTTCAATTATGGTTTGATGTGAGCCAGTAGGATTGAAGTGGTATGCTGATCCTGAATCGTAACCCAGGTGTTTGCTCCTCAGATGTGTTAGTGGAGGGAGGCACCTACCTATTGGGGTGAGGACCTGTTCTGCCTGCCCCACTACAGGATCTGATATGTGAACTTCATGTGGCTGAATCAGTGTAGATTCAGATGTCTGGGTCATGTCTGCTGTTTCCCGAGCCAACTTGCGTTGGTGGCCGCGACGCTTCATGTGGCGGTGTTGTTGACCGTGAATCATGTACCCTGAATCAACAACCATCCATATCTTTACTCGTGAGTACACATTGACACACACAGTAGAAATATGACACCATGTTTAAACACCATACCAATACGATCTTGGTGTTTAGTCATTAATTTTCAATACATAATTGAATACAGGCAAGTAGAAATGTCAGAAGAGGCAAACATGATTCACACTTCAGAAACAGTATGACTGACATATCAACCATATGATGAATTTGAAAAAACCCAAAACTTTTCAGAATAGACTGGTGCTACTATGGATTTCTATTTGTACTGGCATGAGCATGTAGGCAAAACTATCTGTTGTTGCAAATAGTACGGATGAATTCCTCTTTGTTTCAATGGTGATACAGTGGAGATTGTGTTGTTTTGAGGTGATGACACTGACCTGATCTGATCTCTCCGTAATGAGATGGTCTCTGGTTCATGGTTTCCTGGAGGGGGCACTATTGCTGGTGGTAATTTGGGGGGTACAAATGGGGTAAACTTCGATGATCCTTCCCTTTTCTTCACCTCCTCTACTGAATCATTGATATATTTCATCCACCTGCAAGACAGAGTCATAGTGTACTCCGTCAGTTGGCAACAAGTATTTTATATTGTTATAACATTTAATCTAAAATAAGTTCAGATATGCTACTCGATGGTCAAGTGGGCTGCATTTCAACCATTCAACACACATGTTTCACTGTCAGTGTGCTCTGATACATATCTATATTCATGTGTCCAGTAGGTAGTCTGTACTTCGACCTTTTGATCAGGATTCATATAACCTTCGTAAAGTAGTAATGTATTATTTTCTGAAACAAGTCAACTTTTCTTTCTTTGAGATTTGGGTTCGCAGCTTCTTATTCCTAGATAACTGAAAGTGTGTATGTTCTTATTTTCAGACTGGCTGATGCAGAATCAAAACTGAATGTTATTTCTTGATAACTACAAAAAACGACGTTCTTGAACCCATGGCCTCCATTGAAAGCTTGTAGCATTTGAAATACAAAAATCATCAACAAAATGAACAATAACTTTGGAAAGTGTGACATAATTTGGGACATTTACCCATTCAATAAATACATGCATACGCACGCACGCATACATACATACATCTGTAAGCTCTGAAGTGAATGCACCATCTATGTCAACTATGAACATAGTGTAAGAACAGCTTCTGGACATATGGAGAAGTGCTTACTTTTTCCTCTCATCTTGTGTCGGGGCGACAAACTCATAGATCTGAGGTCCACTGTTTTCTGTATTTACAACGAAAAATGCTTTTTTGTCTGAAAAGGAAAGAAGGCTGAATTAGACTGCATAGTTTATAAAGCACATCATCTGTCTCATGCATTATGTTATGTACTAAATATTACTATATGAGAAAACAATAGAGACAATAATGATTTTAAGTCCATCATTTGACATTTCAATGTCCCTTCTGGACTGACTGACTGACTGAGTTTAGTTTTACGCCGCTTTTAGCAATATTCCAGCAATATCACGGCGGGGGACACCAGAAATGGGCTTAGTCCCTACTGGAAGAATACCTTTCTCCTATAGGACACTAAACACTTATACTTGCCATGTCAATTTGACTGTGCCATTGGCACTCTAGTACAACGATACTGGGCCACTGAAACCACACTCTGCATCACATGCATAAACCTACCTGTTGCCACATTCCTGGCCAGCAAGTTCTGCAGCTTGAGAAGTGGGCTGTGGGTGTTAACAAATTTGTCCTCTGCTCGTGAAGACTGTGCATTAGACTGACACAGGACCAGTTTATCATCCTGCTTCTGCAACAGCACCATGATGTTCTCCAGCAGCACCACATGCACATCCATCATCCGATGTGACCGCAACTTCATCGACAACACCCCATCATGCACCAGCTTGTGTTGAGTTACATCCAGATTCTGAAACACAATTGTAAACAAAACTGTTCATCTGCCTAATGTAAATGTGTAATGGCAATGACAAAATGTCCTTCAAGAAAACTATCCTTTTTTTAAAAGGGTTCAACAGTGCTGACCTTAAAACTAAATGCCAGAAAAAGAAAATACAGTCTGTCTTACATCTTACTGTGGCTTAAATATGATGATTATCTTGCCCTTGTATAAAACAAATGAGAAAAATTAAAGAACGAACTACAAAATGACAACTAGGAGACTCAACTTTATAGATAAGGACAACAGTGTTCATGATTCATTATTCTGTTAATGAATTGAATGGCTGAATAGAACTTGCCTTCATTTCTTCATAAGATTGATGACTCGACATATTTTCTATTGGACGTTTGTCTATCTTTTTCTGTATAACCCGTGATCGGTGATAATTTTCACAGTCTTTCACAGCCTGGTTCACATATGCTAAAATTTGTCTACTTCTATCCCGAGCTCTCTCAAGTTGACTGTGCTCTTCAGAGTTGGCTGAAATTACAGAGCGGGTGCAATGTAACTACTGGAACAAATGCATTATTGTGTTAATCATTCATATGGTGCATGTGTTTCCTTATCCTTTCAAAATTCATATTAGAAGAGACTAAGGAGGACAAACCAATGGCTGACAGCATGGTTTAACAAGTTTTTGCCACTAATATGGCAATTGTCCCCCGCCGCTAAAGAAGAACGAAATATTTATAACATATTTACTACTTTTTATATTTCTGTCAGATAAAAGATGCCTGAAATGACTGGTGTCTGTATAATAACCCAATGTAGGCTGTCAACATAATTGAAGACATTGGGTACAATGTTTTATGACATATTGCGTTAACAAGAGTTTGAAAAGTGGCCAAAGTGGGATGGTGACCTTGAAAATGAGGTCAAGGTCACCAAAATCGACTGGTGTCTGTGTAATCCCCAAATGTAGGCTGTCACCAAATTTGAAAACATTGGATACAACAGTTCATGAGATATCGCGTTAACAAGAGTTTAAAAAGTGGTCAAAGTGGAGTGGTGACCTTGAAGATCAGGTCAAGGTCACCAATATCCACTGTTGTCTGTGTAATCCCCCAGTGTAGGCTGTCACCAAATTTGAAGACATTGGGTACAATAGTTCCTCGACCTATTGCATTAACAAGAGTTTGAAAAGTGGTCTAAATGTCGTGGTGGCCTTGAAAAGAAGGTCAAGGTCACCCAAATCGACTGGTGTCTACGTAATCCTCCAGTGTAGGCTGTCACCAAATTTGAAGACATTGGGTACAACAGTTCATGAGATATCGCGTTAACAAGAGTTGGAAAAGTGGTCAAAGTGTCGTGGTGACCTTGAAAATAAGGTCAAGGTCACCCAAATCGACCGTAATCTCCCAACGTAGGCTGTCACCAAATTTTAAGACATTGGGTACAACAGTTCATGAGATATCGTGTCAACAAGAATCGGGATGTACGGACAGACGGAAGTACAGACAAACATTGCTGAATACGTAGTCCCCCATTCCGTGTTGCGCCGGGTGAAAAAAATCTCAACAATCTGTTAGGATCAAACGACTGTGGTGTAACAGCATCCTTATTTCAAAACGCCTTGTAACAACAAGCATGGGGAATTCAGAAGCTATTCTAACCTGAAGTCTTTGACAGTTCTGAATGACAAATAATATGTAGTATATAAAGACATAACCAGTGAAAGTAGCTATGTTCCCTACATGACAGGTAAGTTTCTGCAACCTTCTACCAACCTACCTTGAGTATATTTCATGAGGTTATCTATCAACAGGGGGTATTTTGTCAAGCGCTGCATCTGGGCCGGCATGAGATCCTTGAGTTGCAGTCGGCGACAGAGAGGACTACTTTCAGCTTCCTGTACATGATGATATGTGAGAGTTATGTAACAGTTTTCATAGTGAAGCCATCTGACTGTCAGTCAGATCAGCATTCTATGTATTCACAAGCTCACAAATCAACTACGTCAAGTGCCTATTATCCTGAGTTTTTGGAAACATGATTAAATATCTACCAATTAGAGTCCCTGTAAAAATGTTGAGACTGTTTCATGATATTTTCAAAATAAATAGTGACATGAATCATAACACTTTTAACTCCAACATCTTACATTGAGGAACAGGGACAGCCGCTGTTCTTTGCGTTGATGTTTCTTCAGGTTTTCCAGGGCAAAGGACTGGTTACGGCAGTACTCCGCACATGCTTGACGGAATATTTCTCCATTTTCACCATCAAACTGCAATAGAAAGGATAGAATGCTAAGCATGTGCAGTTACTGATAACTATGGTAACAGCTGGAGAAGGTATGTTGACAATGTAAGTAGTTACCCCATTTTTCATAATGTTTGATTGTTGTTGAATGGTGCAATCACCAATGTTTTACAGCTGCATCGTGTTTGTCTACATATATCAATATTTCATATTGAGGTCCTACAAAACTCAGTAATGAGGATATATGATTACAATGTCTGTTCTAGCTCACTGTGTTTCTGCCCAAATGACATGGATTGCTGAATGTGTGTGGTCCAGCATAATGTTTTTCTATTCAAAGAGTTATAATATTGCTGAATTGAGCAATAACAAAGCGTCATCAGAAGATGACAAATCCCCTCAGTGCACACAAATTTGAAAGAACAAATCATCTGACAGTTAAAGTCCAGCTTTATTTTTTTAGACTAAGTCCAAATCGTTTCCATGGAAATCATGAAAAATATATATGCCAAAAATCTGCAAATAGCAAAAGGCACCAATTCAAGATCTGTTTGATATATCTGCCACCATCCCCAGTTAGTAGAGAGGCCAAGCAAACATCTCTAGTTTAATTTTCATTCCATTGGTTAACTTAATCTGATATTTCCAATGAGCCAAACAAGTGATTGGTCCCAGTGCACCATATTTAGCAATACTAATTTAATCTGGTGGGATATGAGTGACCCAATTTTAAAGAGTACATGGCTTCCATGTAAGTGACAATAATGTTTAAGAATTACTGGCAGTGATGGTGGCCATAAAAATTTGAGAAAGAATTTGAGCAGTCCCATTCTACAGCCCTGCCGAATATCAGATTTATCTCCCTTCTTACATATGCAAGTTTTTAAAATCAAATGTCATCAACATCGTAATTATGGCTCAAATTAGGATTATATGGGTCAAAAAGGCCCATGTCATAGCTGCGTTTTCTTTCCAAAGAATTTTAAGAAATTATTAAGTGTACATTGTTTCCAGAATTATCTCTGTCAGTATGTCTGTGAACCTCTGTGGTACTTGGACTTCTCAAGGACCACAACTTACCCTGGTCAACAAGAGATCTGCTACCCTTGTCACTACTGGATTCTCCTGACGGCGTTTCCTCATCTGGTTGTTCAGCTCTCCTGGTCACAAAAATACCACAGTATTTGTAATAGGTGAAAGTTTCTCGATAACCTAAGCAAATAACATATCAACGAACATTACATAAAAGTAGTTTTCAACCATCTACCACTGGACACTTGTTGCGAGTATGGAATGTGATTCAGACATTAATCAAACACAGCAGTCTTCACCTCATGATAGTGAACTGCTTTAGAACTTGAATATAGTCCAGGGACCCATTCCTCAAAGCGATCGTAGCGCTACGATTGTCGTAAGTCTATGTTAAAGTATGGGAGTTACGATCATCTTAGCGCTACGATCGCTTTGTGGAACGGGGCCCTGAACAGGAAACGGAATGGCTCCAATTTCACAGCTGAAGAACACAGCCATGTTGTAGTTGCCCAATAATAAATGTTAATAATTAGGCTATTTTCAAAAAGTATCATCTATGAGAACAGAATCCACAATTACTAGGGAACCATGTTTGTCTTGTTTTGTTTATTTGCCGCCTATTCTAAACAAACTCTTTGTGTGTCAGGGCTTCTATGTGATGGAAATGGTCAGTAACTGTACCTTGGTTTGTTTTTTTGTTTAATGCCTCACTCAGCAATATTCCAGCTATATGGCGGCGGTCTGTATATAATTGAGTCTGGACCAGACAATCCACTGATCAACATCATGAGCATCAATCTACGCAATTGGTGCTGGGGTGAGTGAGTGAGTTGAGTTTGACACCGCACTCAGCAATATTCCAGCTATATGGCGGCGGTCTGTAAATAATCAAGTCTGGACCAAACAATCCAGTGATCAACATCATGAGCATCAATCTACGCAATTGCTGCTGGGGAGTACAAGGGGATTAAAGTATCACATTACTCACTGTGTAATTCTATCATCTGATCCAGATTAGGAAACAAGTATCGTGCCAGCTCATGATGGCTACCTTCAACTGCCATAGGCCGATGAAACAGCCTGTCAATAATCTTCAGTGATCGGACATGTGCTCTCTCTGTGTAGAACAACTCTGTTGACAGAATATACATACACATCAACAATAACAACAGAAGACCAAACCTTGAAAATGTGAGAAGTTATGTTGCAGACTGAAATGAATGTACAAAAGCTGTCACTGTAACCACTGTGAAACACTTTCTCACAACTTTACTTGTTAATTTTACCAATGAATACTGAAAGTTCTCAACACCATCACTCCCTGCATTTCTGATCCAATATCAGCTCATGGTGTGATGGACATTTCCAACCGAATCATGACATACCATTCAACACTTCCTGACGTTTCTTCTCCTTTGGTTTTAACTTCTTTATAACGTCGTCTCCAAGAAGGCTTTTCAGTGACGGCAGCTCGGACTCCACATCCAAGTCAGAGTCGTTTGCAATCAACTCATGGACTGTCTCAGTGGAGTTGGAAGGACTCTCCACGCTGCTGAAAACAACACACCATGGTCAACCTGCCCATTATACAGCTCTGCAGCCAAGTAATGTGGAGGAAATAATAGGTCTCTCCACACTCTGCTTGAAAATTATGTATACGTCTATGGTAGATCATATAGCTTATCCAATCATGAAAACCGAAATGACGTATTTCTCCACATTACTTCTAGTGAACATAATATAAATTATTCGTAAGGGTTGTTACTGATCTTAGGTACACATAGCAGCTGATGTAAGCTGGGATCATACCGATTGGACAAGCTGGAAGTTGAGGAGCTGCCTGACTGATTAAGAGCTTTGATTGTATTGTCATCCATGTCTACATCACTCTTCGCTCTCCGTGCTGGACGATCACCCTTCTAAAGAAACCAGACTGAACTTAGAACATGGTGGGATAAAGAAAACCCTGCAGAATTTGTAACTGACATAGAATCAGAAAACAAGATAAGAATCAGAGACTTCTAAAACATTACACCAGTGCTTCAGCCAGGATTTGTTTGAGTGTTGCCAATTGGCACTTTAACTACTAAAATGTCTGCCAATGCAGTTGAGGTGAGGTGAGGTGAAATTGGGTTTAACGTCGTGCTTGAGAATATTTCGCTCATATGACGACGTGCATGCGTGTGTATGTGTATGTGCGGCTGCTTGTACTAGCCCAGACTAAAGCTGGTTTTATAGTGCTAGCCCACTGAGATACCATGCCGCAGTGAAGCATGAATACCCCACTCAGACACATTATACTGACTCCGAGCCGACCAGTCCTTGTTGTACCCATTAATGCCGAGCGCCAGGCAGGGACCAACAAGTACCATATTTTAACGTCTTTTTGGTTTGACGCGGTCAGGGATCGAACCCGATGCAGTTGAGACTATTGCCATTCATGGTAACCATGGTATAGAAGACCTGTGGATTATACTAAATGTTGCACCAATGGGTACGCTCTAGCAATGTAAATAGTGCCACTGCATATTTTTAGTGTCAATGGCACAATGGCGCTTGCCTGGCTGAAGCACTGTTACACTTGTTTCAAAATTTCTTAAGCAGAATATATTTTTAAATGTTATTCAATGCATGCACACAAAACCCTAGACCTGCTATCTGAAGTCAGTAATATGGTTTCTTCCATTTATACTCAGAAGATAAGGAATAAAACAACATTTATTCATGCATTCCGACTGCTTAAATACACATCAAATTTTCACATTGATGTTTTGTATCTAAAGTGACCAGGTTTTGGATAGTTTATGCACTGTAAACATCAAGAAGATTGAAACTGGATTTGATACGGCAGTAACCATCTTTTAACTGATGTGGCATGTTGCCAACACAAATTTGTCCCTGTCCATGGGTTTTCTTGGTTACCCATGAGATCAGGTCTAAAGAAATCAAGTCTGTCACAGCAACAGAAATTAATTAAACCTTACTGTAACAACCAAAACACAATGAAAAGAAAGTTCATTACTGAGTTAACCAGAGTCTCTTAGTCTACTGGCCAATTCTGAAAGCAAGAGCGTGCATCAATTGATGATGTACTGATAGACAATTCAAGACTGACTTGTTTTTACAACATTTACTTCCGGCATGGAGCCAGGGCGGCATGCAGAGAACAAACTTTGCTACATTACTTTTAGTTTGGTTACCTCTCCCCTGCCCTTCATACTCTCAGATCTGCCGAGCTCGCGGTCCTTCCTGGAACACAGACAGGGAGAAACATTACTAAACAAATCAAAGAGGTCAGCAGTAAGAGCAAGCAGACTGAAGAAGAGTAATCACTTCATCAAATTCACTCTCAGTGTAATATTTTAAATATTCTTGTTCTTTTAGAAAGTTTGCACTTACAATAACCTTCAAATAAAAAACATCACTTAAAAATACATAAAATCCAAGGATTCATAAAACATTCAAGTGACAAATAAGTAATGTGCCTCAACTTGACATTAAAGAAAACTATAATATTCTAGCCTTTTCTCATTTATCCTGTACAAGTAGGGCAGTGTATATTGTTTTGTTTTGGGGCTTTTCCCATAAAAAGGTATTGACAGGAAACCAGGTGAGATGATGTTTTAGGCACAAACCCTTGATTGGCATCTTCAGCTTCAGGGTTCTCTGTGGGGCTCTTGGGTCCGTCTTCATATCTCTGTATAATGCTCTTCACCCCATGTCCAGCTGGGAGGCCGGCTATTTTGGAAAGCAGTACTGCTGAAGTAAGTGTTAAGGGATGCTATAAGCCCAGACACCACATGCACACAACGTGAAGCAAGCAGTGAGACAGGTGGTAGGGGCTACGCTGCAGTGCTTGAAACTCTCTTTATTATCTCTGATATATCTATAATTAGGGGGGACCACAGCAAAACTATCTGAATTTTTACAGGCCAAGTAAACCTTTTCTCCATATTCAAACAACATCATTGTGACACGAAGTACAACTTGTATTCCTATTGACAAACTGTACCACTTCTCAGAAGTGTTTCAGTACAAGAGGTGAATGAAGTTATAACTGTAGTCCATCTCAGATACAGAACATCTAGTTGGTAGTCAACTTGAAACACATACTTCATTAAGTCAAACACTGCAGCGATAGCCTTGCACTGGTTAAATATACAAAGAGAGAATGTGGATAATGGTGAACGTATATATATATACAAAGCATGAGTTTGTCTAGTCGTGAACTAAACATGTGCCTTTGAAGAATGTGCGCTTCACCCTAAGTGAAGGTGTAGTCCAGAGGTGTGACATGCTGTTGGTGAATGAACAAGATCTCCTTGACATGAGAATAGCAAAGTGTTCTTAAGTGAGAGTATTTGCTAATTTACAAGGTCTTCTGTAAGTGAGACTATTCATGAACTAACAACGTGTAATTAGGTGAACGACTATTGATAAATGAACAAGGTGTTCTTGTTGTGAGAACAGTGCAGTTGAAGCAAGGGGTTGAAGTGAGACCATCAGTTGACTAACAAGGGGTTGTTGAAGTGAGACCATCAGTTGACTAACAAGGGGTTGTTGAAGTGAGACCATCAGTTGACTAACAAGGGGTTGTTGAAGTGAGACCATCAGTTAACTAACAAGGGGTTGTTGAAGTGAGACCATCAGTTAACTAACAAGGGGTTGTTGAAGTGAGACCATCAGTTAACTAACAAGGGGTTGTTGAAGTGAGACCATCAGTTAACTAACAAGGGGTTGTTGAAGTTAGACCATCAGTTAACTAACAAGGGTTGTTGAAGTGAGACCATCAGTTAACTAGGGGTTGTTGAAGTGAGACCATCAGTTAACTAACAAGGGGTTGTTGAAGTGAGACCATCAGTTAACTAACAAGGGGTTGTTGAAGTGAGACTATCAGTTGACTAACAAGGGGTTGTTGAAGTGAGACCATCAGTTAACTAACAAGGGGTTGTTGAAGTGAGACCATCAGTTAACTAACAAGGGGTTGTTGAAGTGAGACCATCAGTTAACTAACAAGGGGTTGTTGAAGTGAGAGACCATCAGTTAACTAACAAGGGGTTGTTGAAGTGAGACCATCAGTTGACTAACAAGGGGTTGTTGAAGTGAGACCATCAGTTAAGTAACAAGGGTTGTTAAGTGAGACATCAGTTAACTAACAAGGGTTGTTGAAGTGAGACCATCAGTTGACTAACAAGGGGTTGTTGAAGTGAGACTATCAGTTAACTAACAAGGGGTTGTTGAAGTGAGACCATCAGTTAACTAACAAGGGGTTGTTGAAGTGAGACCATCAGTTAAGTAACAAGGGGTTGTTGAAGTGAGACCATCAGTTAACTAACAAGGGTTTACTGTTAAGTAAGTTGAGAGACCATCAGTTAACTAACAAGGGGTTGTTGAAGTGAGACCATCAGTTAACTAACAAGGGGTTGTTGAAGTGAGACCATCAGTTAACTAACAAGGGGTTGTTGAAGTGAGACCATCAGAGACCATCAGTTGAAGTAACAAGGGGTTGTTGAAGTGAGACCATCAGTTGACTAACAAGGGGTTGTTGAAGTGAGACCATCAGTTAACTAACAAGGGGTTGTTGAAGTGAGACCATCAGTTAACTAACAAGGGGTTGTTGAAGTGAGACCATCAGTTAACTAACAAGGGGTTGTTGAAGTGAGACCATCAGTTAAGTAACAAGGGCTTGTTGAAGTGAGACCATCAGTTGACTAACAAGGGGTTGTTGAAGTGAGACCATCAGTTGACTAACAAGGGCTTGTTGAAGTGAGACCATCAGTTGACTAACAAGGGGTTGTTGAAGTGAGACCATCAGTTGAACTAACAAGGGGTTGTTGAAGTGAGACCATCAGTTAACTAACAAGGGGTTGTTGAAGTGAGACCATCAGTTGACTAACAAGGGGTTGTTGAAGTGAGACCATCAGTTAACAGTAACAAGGGTTGTTGAAGTGAGACCATCAGTTGACTAACAAGGGCTTGTTGAAGTGAGACCATCAGTTAACTAACAAGGGTTGTTGAAGTGAGACCATCAGTTGACTAACAAGGGGTTGTTGAAGTGAGACCATCAGTTAAGTGAGACCAACAAGGGGTTGTTGAAGTGAGACCATCAGTTAACTAACAAGGGGTTGTTGAAGTGAGACCATCAGTTAACTAACAAGGGGTTGTTGAAGTGAGACCATCAGTTGACTAACAAGGGGTTGTTGAAGTGAGACCATCAGTTTGAAGTGAGACCATAACAAGGGGTTGTTGAAGTGAGACCATCAGTTAACTAACAAGGGGTTGTTGAAGTGAGACCATCAGTTAACTAACAAGGGTTGTTGAAGTGAGACCATCAGTTGAAGTAACATCAGGGCTTGGGTTGTTGAAGTGAGAATCAGTTAACTAACAAGGGTTGTTGAAGTGAGACCATATCAGTTGACTAACAAAGGGGTTGTTGAAGTGAGACCATCAGTTGACTAACAAGTTGTTGAGAGACCATCAGTTGACTAACAAGGGTTGTTGAAGTGAGACCATCAGTTAACTAACAAGGGGTTGTTGAAGTGAGACCATCAGTTGACTAACAAGGGCTTGTTGAAGTGAGACCATCAGTTGACTAACAAGGGGTTGTTGAAGTGAGACCATCAGTTGACTAACAAGGGGTTGTTGAAGTGAGACCATCAGTTGACTAACAAGGGCTTGTTGAAGTGAGACCATCAGTTAAGTAACAAGGGCTTGTTGAAGTGAGACCATCAGTTGACTAACAAGGGGTTGTTGAAGTGAGACCATCAGTTAAGTAACAAGGGGTTGTTGAAGTGAGACCATCAGTTAACTAACAAGGGCTTGTTGAAGTGAGACCATCAGTTAACTAACAAGGGGTTGTTGAAGTGAGACTATCAGTTGAGTAACAAGGGCTTGTTGAAGTGAGACCATCAGTTAAGTAACAAGGGGTTGTTGAAGTTAGACCATCAGTTGACTAACAAGGGCTTGTTGAAGTGAGACCATCAGTTAAGTAACAAGGGGTTGTTGAAGTGAGACCATCAGTTAACTAACAAGGGGTTGTTGAAGTGAGACCATCAGTTAAGTAACAAGGGGTTGTTGAAGTGAGACTATCAGTTAAGTAACAAGGGGTTGTTGAAGTGAGACCATCAATTAAGTAACAAGGGGTTGTTGAAGTGAGACCATCAGTTAACTAACAAGGGGTTGTTGAAGTGAGACTATCAGTTAAGTAACAAGGGGTTGTTGAAGTGAGACCATCAGTTAAGTAACAAGGGGTTGTTGAAGTGAGACTATCAGTTAAGTAACAAGGGCTTGTTGAAGTGAGACCATCAGTTGACTAACAAGGGGTTGTTGAAGTGAGACCATCAGTTGACTAACAAGGGGTTGCTGAAGTGAGACCATCAGTTAACTAACAAGGGGTTGTTGAAGTGTGACCATTAGTTAACTAACAAGGGGTTGTTGAAGTGAGACCATCAGTTGACTAACAAGGGGTTGTTGAAGTGAGATCATCAGTTGACTAACAAGGGCTTGTTGAAGTTAGACCATCAGTTAACTAACAAGGGGTTGTTGAAGTTAGACCATCAGTTGACTAACAAGGGGTTGTTGAAGTGAGACCATCAGTTAAGTAACAAGGGGTTGTTGAAGTGAGACCATCAGTTAACTAACAAGGGCTTGTTGAAGTTAGACCATCAGTTGACTAACAAGGGGTTGTTGAAGTGAGACCATCAATTAACTAACAAGGGGTTGTTGAAGTGAGACAATCAGTTAACTAACAAGGGGTTGTTGAACTGAGACTATCAGTTGAGTAACAAGAGGCTTGTTGAAGTGAGACCATCAGTTAAGTAACAAGGGGTTGTTGAAGTGAGACTATCAGTTGACTAACAAGGGCTTGTTGAAGTGAGACCATCAGTTAAGTAACAAGGGGTTGTTGAAGTGAGACTATCAGTTAACTAACAAGGGGTTGTTGAAGTGACCATCAGTTGAGTAACAAGGGGTTGTTGAAGTGAGACCATTGGTAAGTAACAAGGGGGTGTTGAAGTGAGAACATCAGTTAACTTACAAGGGGTTGTTGAAGTGAGACCATCAGTTGACTAACAAGGGGTTGTTGAAGTGAGACCATCAGTTGACTAACAAGGGCTTGTTGAAGTGAGACCATCAGTTGACTAACAAGGGGTTGTTGAAGTGAGACCATCAGTTGACTAACAAGGGCTTGTTGAAGTGAGACCATCAGTTGACTAACAAGGGCTTGTTGAAGTGAGACCATCAGTTGACTAACAAGGGCTTGTTGAAGTGAGACCATCAGTTAACTAACAAGGGGTTGTTGAAGTGAGACCATCAGTTGACTAACAAGGGCTTGTTGAAGTGAGACCATCAGTTAAGTAACAAGGGCTTGTTGAAGTGAGACCATCAGTTGACTAACAAGGGGTTGTTGAAGTGAGACCATCAGTTAACTAACAAGGGCTTGTTGAAGTGAGACCATCAGTTAACTAACAAGGGCTTGTTGAAGTGAGACCATCAGTTAACTAACAAGGGGTTGTTGAAGTGAGACTATCAGTTGAGTAACAAGGGCTTGTTGAAGTGAGACCATCAGTTAAGTAACAAGGGGTTGTTGAAGTGAGAGACCATCAGTTGACTAACAAGGGCTTTATTGAAGTGAGAGTGAGACCATCATCAGTTAAGTAACAAGGGTTGTTGAAGTGAGACCATCAGTTAACTAACAAGGGGGTTGTTGAAGTAGAGACCATCAATTAAGTAACAAGGGGTTGTTGAAGTGAGACCATCAGTTAACTAACAAGGGGTTGTTGAAGTGAGACTATCAGTTAAGTAACAAGGGGTTGTTGAAGTGAGACCATCAGTTAAGTAACAAGGGGTTGTTGAAGTGAGACTATCAGTTAAGTAACAAGGGCTTGTTGAAGTGAGACCATCAGTTAACTAACAAGGGGTTGTTGAAGTGAGACCATCAATTAAGTAACAAGGGGTTGTTGAAGTGAGACCATCAGTTAACTAACAAGGGTTGTTGAAGTGAGATCATCAGTTAACTAACAAGGGTTGTTGAAGTGAGAGACCATCAGTTGACTAACAAGGGTCAGTTGTTGAAGTGAGAGACCATCAGTTGACTAACAAGGGCTTGTTGAAGTGAGACCATCAGTTAACTAACAAGGGTTGTTGAAGTGAGACCATCAGTTGACTAACAAGGGCTTGTTGAAGTGAGACCATCAGTTGACTAACAAGGGCTTGCTTGTTGAAGTGAGACCATCAGTTGACTAACAAGGGGTTGTTGAAGTGAGACCATCAGTTAACTAACAAGGGTTGTTGTTGAAGTGAGACCATCAGTTGACTAACAAGGGCTTGTTGAAGTGAGACCATCAGTTAAGTTGTTGAACAAGGGCTTGTTGAAGTGAGACCATCAGTTGACTAACAAGGGGGTTGTTGAAGTGAGACCATCAGTTAACTAACAAGGGTTGTTGAAGTGAGACCATCAGTTAACTAACAAGGGCTTGTTGAAGTGAGACCATCAGTTAACTAACAAGGGTTGTTGAAGTGAGACTATCAGTTGAACTAACAAGGGCTTGTTGAAGTGAGACCATCAGTTAAGTAACAAGGGGTTGTTGAAGTGAGACTATCAGTTGACTAACAAAAGGGCTTGTTGAAGTGAGACCATCAGTTAAGTAACAAGGGTTGTTGAAGTGAGACCATCAGTTAACTAACAAGGGTTTGTTGAAGTGAGACCATCAATTAAAATGTAACAAAACAAGGGGTTGTTGAAGTGAGACCATCAGTTAACTAACAAGGGCTTGTTGAAGTGAGACTATCAGTTAAGTAACAAGGGGTTGTTGAAGTGAGACCATCAGTTAAGTAACAAGGGGTTGTTGAAGTGAGACCATCAGTTAAGTAACAAGGGCTTGTTGAAGTGAGACCATCAGTTGACTAACAAGGGGTTGTTGAAGTGAGATCATCAGTTGACTAACAAGGGCTTGTTGAAGTTAGACCATCAGTTAACTAACAAGGGGTTGTTGAAGTGAGACCATCAGTTGACTAACAAGGGGTTGTTGAAGTGAGACCATCAGTTAAGTAACAAGGGGTTGTTGAAGTGAGATCATCAGTTAACTAACAAGGGCTTGTTGAAGTGAGACCATCAGTTAAGTAACAAGGGGTTGTTGAAGTGAGATCATCAGTTAAGTAACAAGGGGTTGTTGAAGTGAGACCATCAGTTAACTAACAAGGGGTTGTTGAAGTGAGACTATCAGTTGAGTAACAAGGGCTTGTTGAAGTGAGACCATCAGTTAAGTAACAAGGGGTTGTTGAAGTGAGACTATCAGTTGAGTAACAAGGGCTTGTTGAAGTGAGACCATCAGTTAAGTAACAAGGGGTTGTTGAAGTGAGACCATCAGTTAACTAACAAGGGGTTGTTGAAGTGAGACCATCAATTAAGTAACAAGGGGTTGTTGAAGTGAGACCATCAGTTAACTAACAAGGGGTTGTTGAAGTGAGACTATCAGTTAAGTAACAAGGGGTTGTTGAAGTGAGACCATCAGTTAAGTAACAAGGGCTTGTTGAAGTGAGACCATCAGTTGACTAACAAGGGGTTGTTGAAGTGAGATCATCAGTTGACTAACAAGGGCTTGTTGAAGTTAGACCATCAGTTAACTAACAAGGGGTTGTTGAAGTGAGACCATCAGTTGACTAACAAGGGGTTGTTGAAGTGAGACCATCAGTTAAGTAACAAGGGGTTGTTGAAGTGAGATCATCAGTTAACTAACAAGGGCTTGTTGAAGTGAGACCATCAGTTAAGTAGAGACCATCAACAACAAGGGTTGTTGAAGTGAGATCATCAGTTGACTAACAAGGGCTTGTTGAAGTGAGACCATCAGTTAAGTAACAAGGGCTTGTTGAAGTGAGATCATCAGTTGACTAACAAGGGCTTGTTGAAGTTAGACCATCAGTTAACTAACAAGGGGTTGTTGAAGTGAGACCATCAGTTGACTAACAAGGGGTTGTTGAAGTGAGATCATCAGTTGACTAACAAGGGCTTGTTGAAGTTAGACCATCAGTTAACTAACAAGGGGTTGTTGAAGTGAGACCATCAGTTGACTAACAAGGGGTTGTTGAAGTGAGACCATCAGTTAAGTAACAAGGGGTTGTTGAAGTGAGATCATCAGTTAACTAACAAGGGCTTGTTGAAGTGAGACCATCAGTTAAGTAACAAGGGGTTGTTGAAGTGAGATCATCAGTTGACTAACAAGGGCTTGTTGAAGTGAGACCATCAGTTAAGTAACAAGGGCTTGTTGAAGTGAGACCATCAGTTAAGTAACAAGGGCTTGTTGAAGTGAGACCATCAGTTGACTAACAAGGGGTTGTTGAAGTGAGACCATCAGTTAACTAACAAGGGGTTGTTGAAGTGAGACCATCAGTTAACTAACAAGGGCTTGTTGAAGTGAGACCATCAGTTAACTAACAAGGGGTTGTTGAAGTGAGACTATCAGTTGAGTAACAAGGGCTTGTTGAAGTGAGACCATCAGTTAAGTAACAAGGGGTTGTTGAAGTGAGACTATCAGTTGACTAACAAGGGCTTGTTGAAGTGAGACCATCAGTTAAGTAACAAGGGGTTGTTGAAGTGAGACCATCAGTTAACTAACAAGGGGTTGTTGAAGTGAGACCATCAATTAAGTAACAAGGGGTTGTTGAAGTGAGACCATCAGTTGACTAACAAGGGGTTGTTGAAGTGAGACCATCAGTTGACTAACAAGGGGTTGTTGAAGTGAGACCATCAGTTGACTAACAAGGGGTTGCTGAAGTGAGACCATCAGTTAACTAACAAGGGGTTGTTGAAGTGTGACCATTAGTTAACTAACAAGGGGTTGTTGAAGTGAGACCATCAGTTGACTAACAAGGGGTTGTTGAAGTGAGATCATCAGTTGACTAACAAGGGCTTGTTGAAGTTAGACCATCAGTTAACTAACAAGGGGTTGTTGAAGTTAGACCATCAGTTGACTAACAAGGGGTTGTTGAAGTGAGACCATCAGTTAACTAACAAGGGGTTGTTGAAGTGAGACAATCAGTTGACTAACAAGGGGTTGTTGAAGTGAGACCATCAGTTGACTAACAAGGGGTTGTTGAAGTGAGACCATCAGTTAACTAACAAGGGGTTGTTGAAGTTAGACCATCAGTTGACTAACAAGGGGTTGTTGAAGTGAGACCATCAGTTAACTAACAAGGGGTTGTTGAAGTGAGACCATCAGTTGACTAACAAGGGGTTGTTGAAGTGAGACCATCAGTTAAGTAACAAGGGGTTGTTGAAGTGAGACCATCAGTTAACTAACAAGGGCTTGTTGAAGTGAGACCATCAGTTGACTAACAAGGGGTTGTTGAAGTGAGACCATCAGTTGACTAACAAGGGCTTGTTGAAGTGAGACCATCAGTTGACTAACAAGGGGTTGTTGAAGTGAGACCATCAGTTAACTAACAAGGGGTTGTTGAAGTGAGACCATCAGTTGACTAACAAGGGCTTGTTGAAGTGAGACCATCAGTTAAGTAACAAGGGCTTGTTGAAGTGAGACCAGTTAACTAACAAGGGGTTGTTGAAGTGAGACCATCAGTTAACTAACAAGGGCTTGTTGAAGTGAGACCATCAGTTGACTAACAAGGGGTTGTTGAAGTTAGACCATCAGTTAACTAACAAGGGGTTGTTGAAGTGAGACCATCAGTTAACTAACAAGGGGTTGTGTAAGTGAGACCATCAGTTAACTAACTAAGGGGTTGTTGAAGTGAGACCATCAGTAAGTAACAAGCGGTTGTTGAAGTGAGACTGGTGGGAAGCTAATGTGTTTTCGTGTGTTTCAAATGAACTAATAACGTGGAGATGTGGCTGCTGCATGTTGATGACAGCTAAACCTGTACACAATACATCAATCACATCCATAGTGAAGGAAACAACAAACAAGTTCACACATTCCCTACAATGCCAGCTGGTATTCAGATTTACTGTAGTATTTTCTCTATAAACTATGCAAAAAGAACATTCTTTCAAATAAGTTCATATGCAAAAGTAGTCCATGCGTTTCAAGACAGGAAACACACACACATTTCAAGGTCATAGATTTCAAAATTAGGGTGACATGAAAGCCATCTTTCTTTGGAGATATTCTTATTTAGAAAATCCAGCTGAACTGTAGGGGAAAATCCAGCTGAACTGTAGGGACAAATACATTTGTTTTGACATAGCTGAATTTGGATATAAATGCTTTCATCACATGCATTGATCAGCTTCTAGGTTTTCCTAACCACATATTCAGAATCAAAACATTACATTCTGAATCCAGGCTGAGTGTCTAAATATATTTAGCATTTTACCTGAAAATCAATCACTAGATCAAAGAAAGATTTTGTCAGAAATGAATGACAGACAATATGAACAATTCTTGCAACAGGACTTCACATACTTTCATGCACAATTCCATTACAAGTTAGAGTATATGACCAGGTTGAAAAAATCTTTGATGGATATGAAGGTACTTACATTGAAAATATCAATAAGGTTCAATTTTAGGGTTAATGATTTGATCCATTATTCCAATTTGAAAATGTTTTTCCAAATAACAGTAACATATAGGAAAATCAGAAAGAATATGCTCCAAAACCTACTCTTTTACATCAGGAAGAGTTAGTGAGTGCATTGCTTAGCCTTCCAAAATATATGCAGTTATTACATGTGAAACCCTGTACAAGTCATGATTTCTTCATAGCTGCCAACTGTTCAAAGCAGATGCACAATTCCAAAATTATCACATAAATACTCAATCATACTCTTACGCAATTATCACATCATACCCTTCAGTGACAATCGATTTCCCACTTCACTCATTTATTCTACTTTTAGATCACTTTACAAAGTACTCCCATAAAAACATCAATTTTTAGTAACAATTTCACCTTCTTTAAAATACCCAAACTCCCCAAAGACACTGTCGTCTGATTAAGAGATATCTCAGACCATCCTCAACCTTCCCCTTTTACTAACAGCAACACCAAATCATTCCAAAATATCTCATGAAGTTTAAGTTCCAGTGAGATCTATTTCCAAACATTCCAAAACAAATGACAGAAAGCTAGTTTTCCCTTCCCCTGATGTACAGTATGAGTGACCAGATGGCAGCCATGATCAACTACCCTGGAATGAGATGTGCGTTAGTGCAGACAAGCATGTGGTATTGGGCTGAGTGAGCTCATGCTGGCTTAGCTGTATCACACAATCACACAGGAGAAGAAAGCAAATATCAACAGAACAACACTGAAAATAAACTCAGATTATACATGATGGGCTCAAAATAAAACCACACACTCCAATAGCGTGCTACATGGTACACCAGACTAGAGGGAAGACAGGATATATACTGTAGATATACAAGTGTAATAGTGAATACAGATGGTTACTGTTACAATGGTGATAATTAATGCCGATGTGAGTAGCATGTATATCATAGTTAAAATCAAACAGTAACTGTGTTACATATTCAGCATCATTAATATAATGTTTATTCAACATAACAATCAAGAGTACAGCTATATCTTTTCATTTGACTCAAACTTCATTAAATGTATTTATGCAAACTGATAACTGGAATTGTTTTGACATGACAAAACATTTTACAAAACTGCATGTTTGCAATTAATTTCTTCACAATTAGAACAACACTGTTATAAACCAATGCATTATAAACTCCAGAAAGATGACACAGGTTTACAAACTGAAGACAAAAGTTCTCCTTACAGAAATCAGCCTCTTCATCCCGCTTGACTGGTTGTGTGACGATCTGGAGCTCCTGGTGCCGGGCGTCGGCCAGTGCTTCCTGTACTGTAGAAGAAGGGGGAGCACCTGTCAGCCACAGAGAGGAGGAGAGAGAGAGAGCACCAGAGTTAGTGTGGAGGAGGCATGCACATCACATAGAGGACAGACCAACATCAAACAGAACATAGTGGTGGCAAAATCGTGTGGTGCTGACATGTCAGGCAATCACTTTAAGAGAACTGTGACAGAAAAAAACATAAACATAGTGGTGTTCTAGTATGCTGTGAGAGAGGAAGTGAGTGAATGTCCCACACAACCCATGGGAAATAGAGAGAGTCAACTACCACACAACCCATGGCAAACAGAGAGAGTCAACTACCACACGTCCCATGGCAAACAGAGAGTCAATCTACCACACAACCCATGGGAAATAGAGAGAGTCAACTACCACACATCCCATTTCAAACAGAGAGTCAATCTACCACACAACCCATGGCCAATAGTGACAGTAAAAGTAGCTCACAATCAATGGCCAAAAGTGACAGTAAACATACTGCAAACACATCATCTAATAAAGAATGTCCATGTATTTTATGCCACAGCTACCCATAGTGCAAATGCACTGGGACCTGATACAGCATGCGTCCAGCATTAATGGGTGAAACAGCCCAGTTAGTTGGTGGTACTTTCAATGTGGATGTTGATCAACATTTTCAAAGTTAGTGACAAAATACGTCTTGAGCACACATGCATGTGGTTTTACATCCATAGACATTATAAATGTGAGGTCATTTCTTCTATTTCCAACAGTAATTTGTTAGTAATTCAATCTAGTGTACCATCAAATAATGTGCACTGATAAAATCCTGAAATGTGCAGAGGAGTAAATTGTGAAGGGATGTTAGCTGATCACGTGAAGCCAATACATCGTCAGTTGCCGGAACTACACTCAACAGAATAATATTCATGGAATATTCACACACGAAAAAAAACAACTCTACAACTGAAATTCCACATTTCATTGTTTTTCCAAACTGTTCCTCTCTCAGTAGACCTACCTGGATATTGACAAAATTCTGATATCCAACATAACCCTTATCTTAGAAGTCTTACACTGAAAATGTCCATTGCTTTCCTGCCCATTACATCAGATTTAAAAATTCTATTAAAAAAATAAACAAGAAAATACCCTTTTAAAAACAATTAACAATTAATTCAAACCTAAGTCAAAGCATTTATCAGTCACACATATATTTCATCTAAAACAAGAAAGTTGTATATCATTTTTTGGCTTTTCCTTCGACTTTATCACCATGTTTTCTATATTCCCTTATTATTCCTGGCCTGGGAAACTAAAATTCCCTGACTCTACCCTGATTCGATGCCCCATATGAATACTGCCAGTGTTGACTTACCAGCATCTTTGTTGGGGTTGCTCTGTTTTCGGCCAGCGAAGGGCACAACTGGGATGACAGCAGAGGCTCGCTTCTTGTCCTTGTCCCGATCCCCTTTCTTCTGTTTCCCAACACAGGTGTCTGCATCTTCTGAACACTGCTTGTGGACGTTCAACTCGCACACTGGAACACAGTTTTAATGCTGTATGGCTGCTGGATGTCTTTGTAAAGAGTAATGAAGCCTGGGATTGATAAACCAATGAGTGATAGTTTGAGCTTCCACATCAGAAACACAAAATCAAAGTTTCAATTAGTCTAACAATTGATACTGTTAATCGCTCAGTATTGATCCACCACTACATGGAGGCCAATTACTGATCACAGGTTTTAGTTTACATTCTATTTGAACCCAAGAGAATATGAAACATTGTGACAAACAACTCTCACATGAGACTGGTGTTAAAAATGTAATTTTTGGAGTAAAATTGATATTTTATACTTATCCTGACTCATGCTCTTTTTGCTTGTCTTCTTCTTCTTGCGAACATAGTGGAACACTTGTATCTCCCTAATTGAAGCTCCCTTCAATTTAAAATCACTAATTAGTATTCACCACGAGTTACCTCCTTTCCACAAGCTCGGGAACGAGGGCGCCACCTCTACCCATGTGCCTCACTCTCTCCTCATATACTGAGCCCAACATTTGAATTTACAGGGAAATCCAAAGTGTTATTTGGGAGGATGGGAGGGCTGACCTCATGAGTCAGGATAAGTATAAAATATCAATTTTACTCCAAAAATTACATATTTTTCCTTATCCTGACTCATGCTCTTTTTGCTTGTAGCATCCTACGGAACGGAGGTGGGAATATCTAATACTTTGGATTTTTAATAATTAGTGATTTGAACTGTGATGATTGTAATAACCCTATGGGAACTTCATAAAGGCACTGAACTGATGAATTCCTGCTGCTAACTTATCAGCTGCCATATAAAAGGTTATTACCATGTACTTATTATGATAAAGTATATATAACATTAATACAATGCTTAAGACTAATAGACTTAAGCTTGTTAATATGCTAGTATAAACTCCTTAGAGTTTGTTAGCTAAAATACTTTAAGATATAACATAGTACTAAGCTTAAGATATGATTAAACTTAAGCTAATTATATAATAGCAAACTCTTTAGAGTTTGTTAGTTAATATACTTATATGATATAGATATAATGCTGAGCTTAAGATATGAATAAGCTTTTAGCTACATATATAATAGCAAAAACTCTGTAGAGTTTGTTTGCTAATATATTTTTATAATATGAGTATAGTACTGTGCTTAAGCTATAATTAACTTAAGCTACATATATATAGCAAAACTCTGTAGAGTTTGTTAGCTAATATATATTTATAATATTAGTATAGTACTGAGCTTAAGATATAATTAACTTAAGCTACATATATATAGCAAAACTCTGTAGGGTTTTGTTAGCTAATATATTTTTACAATATGAGTATAGTAGTGTGCTTAAGATATAATTAACTTAAGCTACATATATAATAGCAAAACTCCGTAGAGTTTGTTAGCTAATATATTTTACAATATGAGTATAGTAGTGTGCTTAAGATATAATGAACTTAAGCTACATATATAATAGCAAAACTCCGTAGAGTTTGTTAGCTAATATATTTTACAATATGAGTATAGTATTGTGCTTAAGATATTATTAACTTAAGCTACATATATAATAGCCCAAAACTCTGTAGAGTTTATTAGCTAATATGTTTATAGTGTAACCATAGTACTAAGCTTAAGATAAGATTAGACTTAAGCTAAATGTATATAGCAAAATAAACTCCTTAGAGTTTATTAACTAATATACTTTTATGTTAAAAACATAGTACTGAGCTTAAGTTATGATGAAACTTAAGCTATATATATATAATAACAAAACTCCGTCGAGTTTTGTTAGCTAATACCTTTATAATGTAAACATACTGCTTAAGATATAATGAAACTTAAGCTAATTGTATAATAGCGAAAACAACCCTTTAGAGTTTGTTAGCTATGATATAAACCTAGTATTGAGCTTATGAAGGAAAACTTAAGCTACATATATAATAGCAAGAACTCCGTAGAGAGTTTGTTAGCTAATACATGTTATAATGTAACCATAAAGCTTAAAATATGATGAAACTTAAGCCGAAATATATAATAGCAAAACCCTCTTTTAGAGTTTTGATAGCTAATATACCTATATGATATAAACATAGTACTGCTTAAGATATGAATAAGCTTAAGTTACATATATAATAGCTAAAACTCTGTAGAGTTTGTTAGCTAATACATGTTATAATATAACCATATTGCTTAGAAATATGATGATACTTAAGCCAAATAGCAAAAACTCTTTAGAGTTTGTTAGCTAATCTACTTATATGATATAAACATAGTACTAAGCTTAAGATATGAATAAGCTTAAGCTACCTATATAATAGCAAAACTCCTTAGAGTTTGTTAGCCAATATATTTTAATAATATGAGTATAGTACTATGCTTAAGGTATAATTAGCTTAAGTTACCTATATAATAGTAAAACTCCCGTAGAGTTTGTTAGCTTAATTAACTTAAGCTATGTATAAAATAGCCAAAAACTCTGTAGAGTTTGTTAGCTAATGCATTTATCATGTAACCATAGTATTACTCTTAAGATATGAATAACTTAAGGTAAATATATATAATAACAAACTCTGTAGAGTTGTTAAGTTATATATTGTATGATGTAATAATCATAGTACTGTGATGATAAAAGGAACTTAAGTAAATTATATATAGCATGAAGCTATTTAGTATTGTTATAAGATAAGTAAAAATCTGTTAGATTGACTTATCTTCTCCGAGGAACTGTCAGCTGTTGTGCGAGGACCATGGGATCGAATTGGTGTATACCTGAGACGTCCCTCGGTGGTGATATCTCTCAGATAATGGTTTGCAACCACCATATCGGATTTCCAGAAATAAACCCTCCATTATTTCATTCACATTTGTGTAGAACAATTGTAGAAGTTAAGCTATAATATCATGAGTATTAAGCTCATGGAGGGTCGGAATAGGTCCATCCGCATATGCATGCACGAGTATGACAGTTCTGATCCAAATGGAGATATAGTACATGAGACTTCACTCTGCGTAAGTTGATGATAGAGGAAATAATCTGTTGCATTTTTCCTCCTGTTTGGTTTGGTGGAGATAAATTTACAGTGCTCTTGCTGGCCATCTTGATAGAATCATCGTATCATGGGGTCCAAGTATGTCATCCAGGCGTTTCATAAACCTCACTTGTGAGGTGTTGGAGCACTATATTCATATCCCCAGGTTGGGCGTGAAATTTCCGTTTATTCTCCAAACAGAAGTTTAGTAGGTTTACTAACCATCTAGTTGTGTTAGTCGCTTGATGAAATTCAGCTGTAGTCTGAAACGCTGTGGATTTAGATCCACTTGTATCTTTCGCTCTAGGTAATTCGCTAAGAAGTCCTTGACGATGTAGGTGCACAACCAGGTGTGTCTGTCCTCGCTGAACTTTATGTAAAATCGCCTGACTGCCGATCCCTCGCCTTAACTTGACAGGGAGGTCTCTAACTTGAAGAAAGGCAGTCTAATCATGAATGTTCAGGTTAACTGGACTGTAATGAGGCTTGCTCGCTCACTGATATATAGTTGTCACTTGTGGCGTAAGTCTTGAACTGTGAATTGAGATCGACCTCTGTGTAGGTCGTTGTCCCTCGCGGTCCAATCAGAACAAGGCATTTTGATTCTGTATAATACCCGCTGTGATGTCACCGGTGTAGCGGAAAAACCCACCTTGAATAAATTCTTGTCGCCGCTGATATTAGCATAAACGCCGGTCTTCACCGTAGCTTCCCCGGTTATCCGAAAGTGACCACGTGTTTCGAGGGTTAATGGTAATCGCGAAACCTCCGTCAAAAGCGTAAATATCTCGCTCTGTAATTTTATGCTGGGTAGGTTATTTTCCTGGTTGTCGCGAAAGTAATTTCAGTTTTGAATATAATTCGACTTCCTTATATATATGGGTATAAACAACTTGCAAGTTGTGAGCTTGTAGACTGTATACATGAATGTATCGTCATAATTGTAGAATTAACGTTGAACTTGTTGTACATATTTCTTCTCAGAAACTTTGACGATTAAGAGTTATACTCGCTGTAACAAGGCTGCTGTTCAATTTCGATATTGAATTGTCTGCAGATATGCGTAATGGTCACGCATGTAGATAATCATATCGTCGTCCGAGATTGTATATTAGCAATTTATACGGAATAGTTGATTTCTGTGAAGATCTATGAAATGTCGCTGACTAATAATACAGCGACGTTCTGTGTTGTAAATAGCCTGAGCAATTATCTTCGCGTAGAGGCTTATAGATCGGCATCTGGCATACAGTTGATAATCAACTTATGCGACGCCTTGAACGGACTGACGAGTAGCTATATATGACGAAAGTGGCTAGTATATGGAAACCTTGGAGGAGACTTCCTCGGTGAACGCCGAGACTTCAAGCGAAGTTCTCGGTATCCCTTCTAGATCTTCTGGGTGAAGTAGACTTGAGCCACTTAGCCTTCGCGACCATCGCTAAGGTGTCGAGTCAAAGCCCGATTAGTATATATATATATATATAAATATATATATGAGCGCTTGCTTCGTGAACAGCCTCTGTGTTTAACAGGATGTGGGATCGGCGGCTTGCCTAAGTAGGGCCGCGCATGGATCATCTTATCATATTCAGAAGTCGTGGTTACGAAGTCTGGTGATAAGTGTCTAATTGATCGTTCTAGATCTATTTAGGCCAGCGAACATACGCCTCGTCATGGATTCAACAGAACCAATATACGATTGTAGTTCTTATACTTGATATCGATGATCAACTTGTCTATGGGTTGATCTTCTCGAGACTTGTGAGGGGAACGTTGATAGTTTCGCTAAGCTCTTGTATAGTCCCTCGATGTCCTTCTAGATGATGATGATCTGGATTCAGGTGTCTCGCCAGCGATGCCTTCGCTGCTTCCTCTGCGTCCGTCCGGGGAACGACGATATGACCTTCGCGAAGGCTTCCGTGATGTCTGATGGTCCGAGTCCACATCTAGGGATGAAACCGCATAAGGTGATGATCTATCCTGCCTTCGCGAAGTCCTTCGCGGCTGTACATCTAGGTTCTTTCCGCCTTCGGCGAAGGCTGTACATCTAGGTCCTTTCCGCCTTCGCGAAGGCCTTCGCTAAGGCTGTACATCTAGGTCCTTCGTCAAGGTGGTCCGTGACTTCCTTCGCGAAGGTGACATCGCCCTGGCTGCTACGCTGACGGGGGTGCCTCTGGGGTGCTGTCTACGCTTGGAGCCTTCGCTGGCTTCGGACCCTGCTACCGCGAGATTATAGTGGTCCTCCATGATGTTCATAATTTGTCGCATCATGTCTTCTGGGATGGTCTGCGGCGAGGTCGCCGGTGCTTTATCTGGCGGTGTTAATGGAGGGGTCCACCGGAAAATCGTCCGACATCAGTGTAGAGGCATCAGGCTGCATGGTGATCTCTGCTGATGTCGCTGTAGCTGTCACCGGTCGCTTTCTTGTGGCGTGACGCCGGGATGATGATCAGCTGATCATCGTGAGGTCCAGGTCATCGGCTGGAACAATCTCGGTTAAGAAAGTCCTAGTAGACTTCGTTGATTTTCCTCAGAGGTCGACGCTGCCCTGGGTGTGCGACGCCTGCGCTGAGTGTTGGTAATGATGGGACCCTCAGGACGATCATCGCATATCTGCGTTGGTACATCAGGCTGCATGCTGATCTGTGCCGACATCGGTCAATCTTTGATGTACATCCGTATGATGACCGGCTGATCATCATACAGGCCCAAAACTGCGATGGGAACGGTCTCGCTGTTGAGATGTAGTAGAAAACCCTCTAGTCTTCTGCTGCGACGATGGGATGTCTGGGGAAGCAGGATGCTTCTTGGAGATGGCGGACTCACGCCCCACACCTCTCCACCACTCTAGCGGAACACCACACGGAGGGGAGTCGGCCAACAGCAGTAGACTGGCGAGGGGTTCCGGTGTATCAGTCATACTAGACTCTGCATACGCGACCTATCTGCTGTGCGTGCCAAACGCAAAGTAAATATTAATAAAAAGGTAGAATTGGATAAATTAGTACCGCAACTGCAATGTGAATATAATAATCATGGCGCCGTACATCATATTAAAGGCGGATCAGCAGCAGCATAAAAAACGTAATCTGCAATAGTACAGAATTTTCATCAACGTAATCCACTGAAACAAACACGGCGTCCCGTGAATAAACTGTAGAAAAACGACTAAATATCAATATATAATCGTTGAAGGATACTAGCTAAACCTCTATAGATGTCTATATACGAGGTAACTAACTAAATATAATTCAAAGGATATAGTGTGTCGGGAGACACAGGCGCTCTCACGTCCAGCTCACTGGGCGAAGAAGGAGAGAGTGAGGCACATGGGTAGAGGTGGCGCTCTCGTTCCCGCGCTTGTGGAAAGGAGGTAACTCGTGGTGAATACTAATTAGTGATTTTAAATTGAAGGGAGCTTCAATTAGGGAGATACAAGTGTTCCACTATGTTCGCAAGAAGAAGAAGACAAGCAAAAAGAGCATGAGTCAGGATAAGGAAAAATAACAAACTTCTCCATTGATGACATTGATCTAATCAAATGGCAAGTTGGATGCCTCACCTTGACACTGCAATCCTTGTGTGCCGACACCCCAGATTAGTCCATTACACAGGCTACAGAACGTAGTGGAGGTGTAATGTGTCAAGTTGAATATGTGACCTTTGAATTGCTGCAAGCAAGGATAGATTTTTAAGAACAGTTGGTACTAAATACGAGTGCTAGATGGAAGACAGCCACCCTGCTAAATATCAAGAAATATAGATATACACTGGGTGACTTCATAATTCAGGGGGGGGGCATTGATTTTGTACATGGTATGCAAGGGGAGTCACTTACTTTGTGTGTAAATTTTAGGGGGGGGTCATTTCACATTGTACATGCTTCTGCATAAAAATCATCATCAACCCCCACCCCCACCCCCCTGCCTTAAATTATGAACGGTCCCTATATAAAGATACTGTTTTGATGTAATTGGATACAGGAAGTAAAAGATTTGACAAGACACATGCTCTCAACACTGCCCTTACAAATTACATGCATATCAAATATTAATGTGAAATACATAAAGATGAAAACTAAGGATGAGAAGACTTACTTTTGCTTTGTTTGATTTTCCTGGTAGTTTGAGAAGTCTCTTGTCCTTCATAACAAAACTCTGTGTGCGCTCAATGGAAGGGCCCTTGGTGAAGCCCACGTACCTGAGGAAAGTTGCCAGGGCCCACCCGATGGCCTGGTCACGGTTTATCTTCACGTTGTCCTTCCTGGCAACGATGTGAGTCAAGTGTTATCATTACTGGACTGTTACAGTGCATTATAAATTCGTACAACGAACATCAGGTTTAGGATGATTCAGTTGTATCAATGTCAATATTGATCTTATACAGCTTTTAGTGAACTCAGAAAATGTACAATGAAACCCTGTTAATCCTGATGATAGTGTTCAGTGAAACTACGTACGTGCATCTCTCTAAGTGTGGTGAGAGATATTTGTCTATGATTTTCAATTCTTTGCTCTTCTCCATTACATCTTCCAGTTCATGGACACCATAAATGCTGCCTAAACCTGAAACAACACACATCAACAGCATTATAGTACAGGATCCTTTGACTGATATATATATCTGACTACATTAATTTCTGATATGTCACTTATGTAATTCTTCACTTACCTAAATCCTTTTTATTACAGAAGTCATTGAGTAACTCAGCTATCTCTGTCTTGACAGCCATCTTGGCTTGGTCAAACACCGGCCGCAGGCTGTTCTCATTGCTGGACTGTGTCAGGATGCAGTCTATGGTGGTTACTATGCTGTTGTCTAGCTCTACCTTCAGTGGCTGGAGATGAGAAACAAGGCATTAGTTGAGTCAGGTCAGTTTGAGACAGCAATCTCACTTTTCGCCACAATGAAGCAAAATGACGTCAGGAGTACCTGAATGGCTTCTCGCATTGTCTTTGCCAGAAAAAGCAAATGTATTGAATATAAAGCTATTCTGATCATGAAGAAGGTAACACTCACGGCATCATGAACCAGGAAGGTTGAGTGAATCTCGTATGCCCATTTCCTCAAGTCTTTAGCACTTCCCTGGGCATGACAGTACATGTCAGACACTATGTAGAAAAACTGAAACACAAAAAACATCATTAGTTGTCAAAGGCTCAACTTACACTTTCACAATGTGACAAATTGTTTAAAAAGGATTCCACAATTGTTTACACCAAAACAACAAGTAAGGGAAAAATTCTGAAAAGCAAATTCTGAATCATTTTCATATTTTTTCCAATATTGTTAGATGAACTATCACACACAGTGAGTCTTGGACATCATCAGTTGACAATGCTAAAGTTTTTTTGCTGTCTAGGTCACATCTTTTAAAAACTGTACATAAGTGAACAAGCCATGTTTAAAAAATGAACCCAGCACATTCACTGTGTAAATGACAAAGGATGAATCCTTCACATTACTTCAGGAATACATACCAATGATGAGGGATCACTATTGGATATCAAATAATGCAGGAATATCGCAAGATGCGCTGGTTTCTTTTCCAGCGTGTCGATGCTACCAAAGGGGCCAGGATCACCTCCCTGAAAACAAAACACTGATGTAGAAGATCAGGCAACACCGAGGACACGCTTGCCCTGGGCGTCAATGACACATTCTAAGACACAAAGTTGACAGAAGCATGCCATGATGTTCACACTGTCACTGACTGGGTTAAGAAATATTTTTGGCATAGCACACAAAAAGCTTGAAACAAACTCTCGACTCAAACAGGAAGCATTGTTGATAAACTGTTAACGGTGAGAAACAACTCAAGACTTTCACAACTTAGCGTGTTGGAGAACTGACATTCTGTTACACTAGTTAATTGTTAGCCATGCTTTCATGCTGTTGGTATTATGATGGTTGTATTTCCTCTGATAAATGGTTGCTCCTATGATAAACACTGTAGACTTGATGTTCGTAGGACCCCGCTCACTGTCAGATGTCCACATCACCCACAATCTACACATGCTACTTTTCGTCAACAACGCCAACACCATTCCATATTTTGTGCCACTTTCAAATATTCTGTACAGGAATGAGTGTTAGTGAACTGGGTTCATCGGAGTATTTCATTTATGTCACTGCTTTTCAGAAGGGGAAAGATCTGATAATCCACAAAAGTGGCATGAGTCTTCATCCTGCTAAATGTGGGATTTAAACCAGGACTAGTAGATCCGTGAATCAACAGGCATCAAGTGACTGTGTCTGCTTTAATACATCAAGGCTCAATCTATCAAACGGAGGTAACATGACCAGGCACTCTATGACATTTATCTGAGGAAAACAGCTCTCATGTTAATATTCAACGGTATAAATATAAAGCAAATAATGACATGGGATATGATAATATACGTACACTATTCTACATTCAGTAATTTTGTACAAGCTAATATTCATCAACAGAGTAGTGTGATTCTCTGCAGGGTTAGACAATTATCTATGTCAAGAACCTTCAAATTATTTTGCAGACTTTAATGGATACAAGACAGAGAACATTACAGTAGATATACACAGCTGTTGATAAAGCAAGTTGACATGGTACATGAATGAAAAATGAAACAAAGCTTTGTCAGAAACAGCCGCAGTGTTGGTGAGTCTTAATTCCAAGATGGTGCCCTTTGAATTTGGAAAATATACAACAGACTGAGAAGTATGAGTTGTATTAAACAGATTTATGACGACATATTAGTGCTGAAACATCCTCTGCAAAACCACCATTGTATACACTGTGCAAACTGATTCCATAATGATAAATACCTTTACCTAAAGGATCAATGTTCTAATGTAACAACAAACATCTCCAGATAACATTTTTTTTCACTTTCTCAAATGCATCAATGTTCAAAAGCATTAAGTGTTTCAGCAAAGAGGGATGTGCTGTAATGTCACAAGCACAAGCACAAGCACTGAACATGTATAAAAATGGTGAATTTGCAGTAAATACAAGGCAAATGTTAGGTCTTTCCCCAGCTGCCAATAAGCATCAGACCAGTGCAGAAACCTGTCAAAGCAAAAGTAAGAATGACTCAGCCAAAAACCAGGAAATCTTTCCTCCATAAACACAGGAGATTACAACTTTGGTGGACATCCTATGCAAGAATACTTGAGGAAAATTCAGAAATTTGGAAAACTTTATAACAAAGACAATCTGAGATAAGGAAACGAAAGTTTGATATAAGTGAGTGAGTGATTTTAGTTTAACAACGCTATTAGCAATATTCCAGCAATATCATGGCAGGGGACACCAGAAATGGGCTTCATGTGGGGAATCAAACCCAGGTCTTCGGCGTGACGAGTGATCGCTTAAACCACTAGGCTACCCCACCGCCCACAAGTTTGATTTATTAGATTACTTAATTGCACGTAAAATATTCTTAAAGAACAAACAATCTAAGTTAGAAGGGACTATGGCAATTCCTTAAGCAGGTAATGACAGGGAGGGTTCCACCATAATATCTCAAGAAAACCTGGTTTCTGGTTTGTATTGTAACATAACAATATTAGAAGTGAGGAAACCTCAAGAGCCTGGAGTCGATGCAGAAATGGGGAGAGAGGCCGACTGGGCCAGTTCCTCGGCCCATCAAGCTGAAAGACAACACAGGACAATGTCACACACAATGACATGTTCCTTATACAGCAGAGTTGGACCCTCATCACATGTACCACCAGAGTGGAATCAACATCCTCAATGTCTTCATTGCTCAGAAAATGTTTTCTGAAACACTGCATCGACTTGTTGTTAATTTTGAGAAACCATACTCTTTGAGCAGCATGAATGATTCTCGTGGTATGGATAGATGGTACTAGTCAAAAATATGTTTGACATTTCCCAAACATTCCTTGAGTCCATAGAAACACGTATCCTGACACACAGTCATTGACCATAACGAGCTGAACTCTCTACATGCACTGACTGACTACATTCTATCTAAAGAAGAACAAAGATGCATTTCCCAAAGGACAAATTATTACAATTTGAAAGCATAATAAAACATTTAATCCTTTCATGTGAAGATACATATTGAGGAGTGACGATCTGAAAGAGATATCAGAGAGGTGTTGGGCAAGCATGTGTATACTCACTGGTTCTTCTTCTGAGTTGAAGTCTTCATCGTCTATTATGATTATGTTCTGTTGACTTGGCGGAATAACATCCTGGAATATAACACAAACATTGAGAAGGTAAGCACAGTACTGGGTGTGACTGGAGGACATTCAGAAGACAAGGCTGGGATGAGGAGGAGTAAGTATGGTTTTGCACCGCTTTTAGCAATATTCCAGCAACATCACTGCTGGTGACACCAGAAATGGGCTTCACAAATTGTACCCATGTGGGCAATCGAACCTGGGCCTTTGGCGTGATGAGTGAAGGCTTTAACCACTAGGCTACTCCACCGCCCCAACACTGAGAAGGAAAGCAGAGATCTTGGATGAGGACATTCAGAAGGAAAGCACAGTACTGGGTGTGACTAGAAGACATTTAGAAGGAAAGCACAGTACTGGGTGTGACTGGAAGATATTCAGAAGGAAAGCACAGTACTGGGTGTGACTGGAAGATATTCAGAAGGAAAGCACAGTACTGGGTGTGACTGGAAGATATTCAGAAGGAAAGCACAGTACTGGGTGTGACTGGAAGACATTTAGAAGGCAAGCACAGTACTGGGTGTGACTGGAAGATATTCAGAAGGAAAGCACAGTACTGGGTGTGACTGGAAGATATTCAGAAGGAAAGCACAGTACTGGGTGTGACTGGAAGACATTTAGAAGGAAAGCACAGTACTGGGTGTGACTGGAAGACATTTAGAAGGAAAGTACAGTACTAGGTGTGACTAGAAGACATTTAGAAGGAAAGCACAGTACTGGGTGTGACTGGAAGACATTCAGAAGGAAAGCACAGTACTGGGAGTGACTGGAAGACATTTAGAAGGAAAGCACAGTACTAGGTGTGACTGGAAGACATTTAGAAGGAAAGCACAGTACTGGGTGTGACTGGAAGATATTCAGAAGGAAAGCACAGTACTGGGTGTGACTGGAAGACATTCAGAAGATGAAGACAAGGCTAGGATGAGGACTACAAGGAGGTAAGCACAGTACTGGAATGGATTAGAGGACAATTTGAAAGCATAAACATGGCAAGATTGGAGGACTTGAGTGAGTGAGTATGGTTTTACGCCGCTTTTAGCAATATTCCAGCAATATCACGGCGGGGGACACCAGAAATGGGTGGAGGACTTGAAGGTGAACATAGTTCTGTTAGAGGCTGAGGACATTTAGAAGGAAAACAATGGGCTGGAACATGCTGAAGACAATCCGAAGGTAAACAGAGGATTAGCAAGATTGCATTGTGAAGGTAAATGCAGGGCTGGGGCAGGCTAGGACATTTACATGTTAAACACAGGACAGAAATGGATTGGAGAACACGTAGAAGTTTAACAAAGGACATGGATGGGGGACATTGAAAATGAAATTGAACACATAAGATTTGCTTGTCCAAGGTGACCATAAGGCCTGGATCAACAGGAACACATCTTGCAATTAAACACACACAGGATCTAACATTTGTAATGTGTCCTCACACATTGTACCCATGTTGGGAATAGAACCTGGGCCTTTGGTGTGTAACCACTAGTAATGTGTGTTGGAGGGCAGAGCGACCTACCTCATTGCTGATGTCCCCTCTGACGGAACTGACTCCCTCTTCAGTGTGACAGTTGCTGGGGTGTGTGGGGGTGGGGGGAAATGCTTGGGCTGGTGTGGGGGGAGTCAGAGACACTCCCACCGTCTGAACAACTGATAGGCACCGAGGCAGCCTGAAACAGCCATTGCAATTGTCATCACACATCTCACAAACATCATCAACACATCCCACAAGAACACACCCTTCATGTGGCAAGAACACATTCCATAAAAATATTGTTATATTCATCTTGGTCATTAAGCATATACCCACCAATTCACAATCAGGTAATGCAATGTCAGATTAGCTATATTTCATCAGATCCCTGTATCTATTCACCAAGACATTTCTAAAATGGCAAGCACTTTGGTTGGTTGTAAAAAACAAATAGATAACAGACATTTTAAGTCATTTCAAACGGAAAACTTCAAACATATATATGTACAAACATAAACATGATGTGCACAAAAACATCTGAAACACAAACATTTTTTAAATTGAAACATGCAAACATAACAGTCAAAACTCAAGAAATAAATGACTGAACTAAACACATGCATGGTGAGGCCAATGTAAAGTGTTTCCAGCTTATAGACTGGTAAAGTAGTTCCGTGCAAACCAGTGTCTTCTGCAGGTAGATGCAACATGAATCTGGGAAAGTTCACAATTTCTAAAATGACAAAATTAAATGAAATATATTTAAAGATGAACCTTTAATGGTTGACGACAAATTATGATCTTAAGGCGATCTTCACCAGGTTTTTATATTTTAACTCTTTTGCAAAAGTGCAAAGATATCCATCAACCATCTGGCCAAAAAGGAAGTACACAGGTGTGAATATGCTAATGATTTCTTTTGCATCATACTTGCACTGTCAAAATCATAAATATAACATTTTGCAAACCATTGTCAGGTTTTAAATATGTCTTTTTCAATATCAATTCCAGTGGTCAGTCCTTGCTACATGCAGCAGCCCCTTGAGGTTTGTGACTAGCAGTTACACAGTGTTCATGCAGCGGGAGTATGTCTGCTTCCACAAACCCAAGGTAGTTATATCTCCTACTGGTTTGCAGGGCCACGCAAATGCAGACACAAACACATGAGAGTGAAATCACATCAGGCAAAATACTTGCTTTGGTCATAATAACTTAAGATTATAATTTCTTTCAGATGAAGGTAATAAAATTTCCAAAGTCACATAAAGGTGTAACTCATAATTGTTCATACTGTGGTACTCAAATGGTATTACAATTCACTGTGGTACAAGTTGCCTTCATTCTGCATGCAAAATGACTGGGGAGTACATGACCCAAAAATATGAATGGCTGTGAGGCACCATACATTTTGACCCCAAAGACAAAACACTTGCTGTTATGTCGGCTCATTTTAAAGATTACATGTTGGTTACAGCACCTTGTATGTTTGAAGTGTTTTGAAACATAATGATTAATTTATCATGACCAACTGCAATGCAGTATCTGAGGTGCAAGATGTGCTGCAGGCGTCGTCTTTCCTCATGCTAGCACACACACTGCAACAAGAAATAACCCTGACATACAGTAACACTGATAAACCTGAACTCCAGCAGTGGAGCTGAGGCTTAAACATCTGCTAAACACTGTCATGATTCCTTACCTCCCTTTATACCAGCCTCTCCTGAGAGAGGAGGACAATTTCTCACCGACATGAATAGAAGGAGACCTTGAGTGTAAGAGTTAACCAATAACTGACCAAAATAACAACGTATCATGCACGATCGGTAGACATGTGCTTGTCACATTGGCCGAAAACAAAACACTTCCTACAACTAATATTACTACTGTTTCATTTTTAATGAATCATAAAAACAATTATATAATTTTGGGACAAAAATACTGTTGACATACATATATTCATAACACATACAAAATTATCAAATGTCTATGCTCATCAGCATATAAAACAAAATCCAACGGGTGATTTCCACAAACTTGAATTCTTCAAATTTGAATAAAGCATTTAGTATTTACATTATGTAGAGTACTTTGGAAGGAAATTAGGCAACAGTGAAACAAGGCATTTTGTTTGGTGGCAGGGAACCAAGAAGACTGAAGCTTCATGAATATACAACTTGAATCTGTTAGGTATGCAACTTCAGTCATTACAAAGAACACTGAAAATAGGTACCAAATAAAAACATAAAACTAATCAAGTCTTCTTTTCTGTTTCTTACACTGTTCTTCTATTTCTTGAATTTGCCACACAAGCACATGTCTACATGAACATTCGGACCATTAATACCCAATAACTGTATCAAGGTGTGTTACCCGCTTTAACTTTCGTCTTCCCCATCGGCTGACCTGGCAATAAACACTACAGGTCAGATGTCAAACATGTTGCAGTTGGACATTCTGAGTTTCTCTCTTTTCACAAAGACAAATTGTTTTGTCACAAGTGTTATTTATCTCATTCTCCTATGCATATTTATCAAAAACATTATAGAGTTTAAAAACTATCAACCATCACATGTGATCTGATGCATCTTCTGTTGGCTTGTCTACATATTCTTCCTGTAGTGATTTGACTACAACCCTGAGACAGGAACAGACTTCTCTAAGTTGGACAGAGCCATGCTTAGAATTTGAATACATGTATTTTAAATTTACTGCCTAACTGAAATAAAGCTCCACAGATTTTTAAGCTGCTGACATAAAGTAAGCTAAGAAACAAGGAATTTAAAGTTTATCCATATGCACTGCACAAAAACCAAAGAAATATTTTTGGGGGGTGCATTTACATTAACTCTATATTCTTTCTATTCACTTTCAAAAGAAACATTTTCTTCACAATGAAGCCAGTGTTTTTGCCTACAGCTTTGTGTAAGGTTTTGCTATCAATGTACACTTTTCCCAGGTGTGTAGGGCAACTTTCCAAGCTCATATTGCTTTTGCAACAAGATGGTTTCCCTCCTCCAATCTGTGCCCCACATCGTGCACCTGGGCAACGCTGGTCCATGTCAGGATTATAGTATCTATGTGTCCCTTTTCGTGAACATTCCCTTATCCTGCTCTTGACACACTGAAACCTGCTTCATGGGTAGCAATCAGAACACTACAGGTACAAGAACAAACCAAATCTGAGGATGCTTCAGGTATTAATGTTATTTCTCTGAAAGGTAGCTATATAGTGTCATGTGCAAGATTATAGACAGCTGTGTTAGCATGAATGCAGTTATGACAACTAAAGCACTATCGGAGGCAGCTTGTTTACATTTGCCAGTAAACCCATGGTTAGATCTGGTGCAGAGAGTTGACTGTGTGTTTAGAGTTGTAGCTTACAGACTCTGAGTTCACAATACACAAATCTGAGACATTTGCCTACAAACCTTTTGACTTAGAACTTGTAACTGAAGGAGGATTTACTGACAAACAGCTGAAAGGGTTAATCAAAATATCTGTCTCTAATTTTGTACAGGCTTCAAGTGCAGTTATGGAGACACTTCATACTATATATTGTACAGCACAACAAAGTGGTGACCATACGGTCATTTTATATTGTCTCTTGATTTGTGTAGAGTGATATTGTTAGCTGGTTACAAACAGCAGAAACAGAAAACAGAAGCTGACAGAAAACAGACACTGGACAGACATGTGATGAGAAATGAGAGTGAGAGTATTACAGCACCCTGAAGGGAGAGGTAAAGGATTTTCAACATTTACTATCAATTACATCAATGTTCTGCTGACAGAACGATTGGAAATATCCCTGCTTGTAACACATTGTACTTGTCAACTCAATTTATAGTTCTTTATGTTGTTTAAATTATTACAAAGCAGATTGTTATGTATCATGTTCCCAATCACTGAAACAATTATGATGAAATCAATCTTTAAAATAAATAAATCGAGAAATGTTTAAAAAATTTGATTTTTCAATTCCAAATGACAATTCCTAAATATCACTGATATAAATGATGAAAAGGGGATTTTGATATGATAATGAAATGGTATGATACCTCAGAGATATCTCTTGTGTAGATGATTTGTGTAGATTGTGACATAGTCACAATACGTCTGGACGTGACGTCTGACTTGGATCGCGAGACCTGAGTTGATCGTAGCACTTCCTTACTTTCCCCCCGTTTTATACAGCATTACAGGCACAGATGCCTGTTTCTGGTGGCGAACACCACTGCGGGGCTGCCCAGGATGTTGTTGCTGTTAGAGCAAGGAAAGGTAGATAACTCTTGGTTAACAAAGGGAGGTAATTCCCAACATGGCCAACACTTTGTCAAACACATACTCAAATAACTGGCCAAACTGGTTCATAAGTCATGAGAGATGCTCTCCTTTTATTTCTGTTTGCAAATTTCTTACTATTTCAAAACTTATGTTATGCCCTTTGGATGATCTAAACATGAATGAAACATATAGAACAGTTTGAGACTACCACCAACAGAGAGGGTGAAATGTCAAAAACAAACACTGAAGAAATATCCCAGCTATGAATTATCTGGATTTAGATCTAAAATACCCCAGCCCAGCACATAATAAAGAAGGAAGCGATTTCTGCTAGGTTTGACACCCATCTTATGGTTATAGCTACCAGGGTTAGGCTCTAAGTCAGCTAACGTTGTTGTGATAGACAGAGTTTGTATGTCCATGTATTTATAAGCTCATCAAAACTAGGGAAAACTAATCATAATACAATATATCTCATGCCACTAAAATATAACAAGCATATAGGTGTGTAAAATCTCTGAAAAACAAAATCAACTTAAACTGAAAATGCAGATACTCAAAGCTTGAAAACTATGCCATATATATACATCATGCAATCTTTTACAAAAGAGAGATATAATGTAATGTGTGCAGACAAAGCATATATCTATAAACTGTATATAACTGTCATTCAGTTTTCTACATATTCTAATGTGTAACTCTTGGTAAATGATGACTCAAAGTAATGACGTTAATGAAGAAAACTGTCAGCATACCAGGTTCTGATTTCTGAATCAGCAATCTTGGAGTTTTGACTGCCTCAAGTTTATTGCTTCAACAAAGACTTCTTTGTGGATCAGTTTGATAAAGCAATAAAGCACTGAGGTTATTGTTACTCCCATACTTTATCATACAGCTATTGCAGCCCAACTGTTGCTCTGTGGAATGAGGCCAAGGACACTACTCCACAGAGTTTCACTGCTACCACAAGCCTGTGTTGAAGTGAAGGCCAGTCAGGACAACAGAGATTGCTAGGTGACAGAGTGCTTCTTGCAACATCACAATGCAGGGTGGGCAAACTATGATACCGGTACGTAATGAATATAAGGTGCATCAGTATCAGGCATACTGCACTCACTAGAAAAGTAACATGTCAAGTATCAGAAGCATAAACTCATGGCTACAAATCCCTCCATCTTGTCCAACTGATACCCCAAATCTGTTTAATCTTTGCTGACAAATGAAACAAGATTTCACCCATGCTTCTGAAAGCTCCAAACATAAACTATTCAGTACTCTATAAACATCGTTGTGTATCATCACATGTCACTCCAAACATGTTCTTATGATCAGCAGATGGGTAAATCACCCTAAAAAACATTTCTGGGTATTTATATCTCCTCCCATTTCCTAATTCACCATGTATTGGTAATGTTATTGTGACATCTGACATGAAAGTAACATTAGATTTTGTTGTCATCAACATATCTTTATAGTGACATAATAATATGTTTCATGCTTGGTTAAACAGATCCTTATTACAGAAACAATGAAAAGACGCAAGATACGCCAAGTGGTACATCGATATCAATGTGTGATGAGAATAGGAAGTACTTGGAGTTGGTGTTGGTGACATTCTGGCATATCGTGGAGACATGTAGTGTAACACAGTGTAGTGATAACTGGTTATCAAACTCTCATACAATCATAACCACAGGGTCAAGCACAGCAGTGGCATCACTACAACAACTGTACACACTCAGCCAGTACGCCACTCTCTGATGTTGGGCACTCTGTTTGTGTTTCTTGCAAATACTGAAAAACAATCAATTTTGACTGCTACGTGCTGCTCCTGAAACTGGTACAGTGGAGTACTGCTTTCATACAACCCTGTAGGACCACAACACACGGACAGGGAAACGCACTTCCCAAACTAATAAAAATCTGTGTGTATTCATATCACTAACACCAGAAAGATTACACTGACATCAACTAGCCCAAGCTGCATATGTTCTAAAGACATATGCTACAACCATTTTAGTACTGCACAAATCTTGTTCCTTATATCTATGGCATGTTTGTTTGTTGTTGTTTGTCGTCGCTGCACTCAGCAATATTCTAACCATATAGCAGCAGTCGGTAAATAACTGGGCCTCTGTCAGACATTCACAGAAATGGGCTTCATGGTGTTTGCAAGATTTATGAACATCGAAGTCTTTAATTTAGCATAAAATATTTTAGTCAAACAAAACGTTCAGTTTTGTGGTGAAGGGTTTAGGAGTTGGAAAGCAGACTCCACTGTACGTCCAAGTGTTGATATTATCAAATGTACATTCTCCTTTACAGTATCTGTGATGCCAGCTCCAGCAAGCCGCCAGTGTAAGGAGTGAGTGAAAGAGTTGTCTTACCCACGAGGTTGGAGTAGGATCCATGTGGTCGGGATCTGACACTGACGGGTGACCAGGGGAAGGTGTGGAACCTGGGGTCTGCAACACAAAACACACACATCAAGGCTGGGACTGAAGGTGGTGCTATGTTGTAAAACCCTACCAAGCACATGATTCTCCATAATGTGTACAATGGTTGTGTAAAAGTCTGATGAACCCATATAGGAGGAGTTACTGTTTAAAGCAACCAAAATGAACTTGTCAAAATACAATTACAATTTTAAGTGCTTGTACAATTTTACTAAAAAATTCAGTCCAAGTTTCATCAATGAACTATCTGCCCAGCAGCAATAGAAATGGCTGCCCTCATAAACATAGGATTCAAGAGAATGGAGATGGGGCCAAGAAATATGTTGTTCCAACAGAAACTGTGTTATAGAGTGAAGATAATGAAAAATACATTATATTTCAAGCTTAGGGGTTCTCATGATGAGGTCTTGTGTCTTTATTCCAGAAAAATGATGGCAAGGCAGTCAAGGACTACCCCACCACCCAGGCTACAAGGCTGACTGCTGATGCCTTTGAGCAGGCCTGTACACCCTTGTTGTTCCTACCATAGGCTCCAGGGACAGACCGCCCGTGAACTGTTTCAGTTGGCTGTCAAGCTTCTTTAATGTCTTTTCCTTCTCTATAAGCTGACCATGTAGTTTCTCTGAAGGGTTCTTAAGGAATGACTTTTGTATTTTCTGAAAAAGAAAAATTACTTAAAAACTTGCTGCACAACATCAGTTCATAATAAGTCATTAAGAAAATATTGTTTTTGAATGTCTTTCACTGCTGTAGCCATGTTGTAGCCAGCTATGTTTTGTATGTTAACCATAACAGGACTATTCACCTCATAATCCTCCTTGGCATGTTCATACATGGCCTGCGTAGTATGAACTTTCTGTTGCCATAGTTCCCGGTCCTTCTCAGGCTGAAACACAAGAGAGGTATATTTCATCAAATGTTAACAGTTATTTTTCATTCTACATAAGAACATCATTCTTATAGCGTGACTTTGGCTTAAAATCCACTTTTAAGAGTACTTCAGCAAAACCACAGCATCTCAGATTAATGCTTCTGAAATGCCCAAAGTGGGCACCGTTTCTAAACTCAGGTGAGGCAGTAACAGCCCAAGGTTTACAGCCTAGCCTGGATTCGAACTCAGACCATCAGATGCAACCTTTTAAACTGATTGTGTTTACTTAGACTAAAGTCCCCCCTTTAATTATTGCCATGATTGGGACACGGTATGTGATGGACTAAGTGAAAGTTCCCTGCAGTTTTACTCTGTGCACACTGCTACCATAACCACATGCTCTACTCACATCAGTGAGTGAGTGCGTTTAGTTTTACGCCGCACTCAGCAATATTCCAGCTATATGGCGGCAGTCTGTAAATAATCGAGTCTGGACCAGACAATCCAGTGATCAACAGCATGAGCATCGATCTGCACAATTGGGAACCGATGACATGTGTCAACCAAGTCAGCGAGCCTGACCACCCGATCCCGTTAGTCGCCTCTTACGACAAGCATAGTCGCCTTTTGTGGCAAGCATGGGTTGCTGAAGACTTATTCTACCCCGGATCTTCACAGGTCTCTACTCACATCAACGGGCTGGGGTGCTGTTATCCTTCCACCAGACGAGTCCCGGAAAGACGTGTGTTTGATAGTGGAACCAGACCCAGACAACTGAGGCTTTCCAAGGAGCGTCAAAGCTACATATGACCCAGCTGCAAGATACAAACGCACGGAATAAAACTTGAGTTGAAAGATACATATCATGAACACATAACTAACATTTAGAAATGCAACAGTTGAATATATCAGAAAAATAGTGAAATGTATGTGTACCTTATAAGTGATGGATGTATTTTGTAATCTAACAAAATAATTGATTTTGTGTTGTCTTAGCCTTCACATTAAAACAGTAAACAGTAAAAGTCAAAGCAATTTCTGCCTATTCAGCTGCCTGTCTTTCTTTACATCCACATAATACTGAGCTACTCAGCTAGGCGGCAGGCAGGTATGTAGGGACAGGTGGAACAGGTGAGTGTTTGCATAGCATTGAGATTCGCCCATGCACACAGTTTCAGTGATATAGTGTGTGAGTGTGTCAACATTGAGCTCACTTCTACTGACCCACACTGACATTGTTGTCACAGTCTACAGCCCCAGGAGCATTAGTTATTGTAGCTAAGGAAGAGAAGTAAAATCATTCATCAACACCAGGCACCCACAGACATGCTCTAGACACTGTATCAATAAGCCATTATCTATATTGCTCAAGTGTTGGACAGACTCTGCTGAACACCTGTTGTATCACATGCTCATAAACAGACATAGGTAGCTGTGTAGTAGGGCACAGTTAAAATTCCTTCACTTAAATTTCTGGATTAATCACTGACCAGAAAACTTGATTCTGATCTACTGCAATTTCAGAGTGAATGGGTCTATTCATAGTGACATTATCTGTGTTCATAAGCAATATAGTCAATGCTGGTTGTTGCCCAACAGCCTGGGCTGTATGTCTGTTAACCAGGTCTGAGAGTCCCATCACTTCCTCTTTACACTATCTCTGTTAGGCCTGACTGACTACTCATAACATGCCTACTCCAACTGGGCAAATCTTTCAAATCTTTAAACGAAGTTATCTGTCATGTATACATATCCAGGGCTGAATACCCAGTAATTGGGCCCTGGACAACCTCAACAGGAGCTTCATGTAAACGTTCCTCATTTCTTTCCTCACTAGGAAGCAATTAGTCCCAGAATTACGACAAATATCAACATCTAAGAAACATTAACTTTGGAAACTAATCACGAAAAACACAACGGACATTATATCAAGAGCCCACATAAAATTTTCTGAGTGAAGAGAATATATTTATCAGAATACTTAAGCCTATGCTTTTGTACACAAGAACAAAGTATCAATGTGCAAATTCATTTTCAAATAATAAGTTCAAATATTCCAACACCATTATCAAGGTAATAATATATTGCAATCTATACCTTTCTTCTTCATTGTGTGAGTCACAGTAGATATAAGTTAGCTGAATCTTGGTGAGTTGTAGATTAATATTCGATCAGAACTGATATCCATTTGAAAACATGCACATCATGTTGGTAGCAACTTTATATGATATAACAGTCTCCTGACTTTCCTGTTACGATAAGCTATGAAGAATGTAAACCATGACACGTTTGCTTTCTCCGTCACTGTAATCAATCTTTCTATAGAATGATGATATCACAAACCATAAGACACACAATCACAAATTGCTGTGAGATGGGTATTATCACAGATATTATTCCGAACTGGTATTCCTTCACTGGAAAGCAGGATCAACATATATCCAGATGACCTGTTCCACGCAAGTGCATCATCTCCACACTCCAACCCACGTATAATCCGTTAATGTGGAAACATATGGCAATATTTCTGTATCTATCAAAGTATACTGTGCAGTGTCTATCTCCAGTGACCTACACCAGAGGTTACAGATAACAAGTGACAGCGTCTAAAACTGGCTCAGTGATCACACGCTTGTACTTTACGTCATCAATTTTGCGTACATGCAGCAATGAAATGACAATGTCACACTTGGATGATTCAAAAAGGCTTTTTTGAGATTTTCTTTTGAGAAACCTATCCTAATGTCCTTGGAGCTGAGAATGAACTACTTCCTTCAGTGGAGGAAATACGAGCTGACTATGTAGTGGAGTGTATTGTTTGTATAACATTCACAATATACAGGACTTATCATGCTTCCTTACAACAACCAAATCCGAAGCTTCTGTTCAGAAATGAGATTTATGCCCACATATGGCAATTGTTGCCTCCACAAATGGTCACATAAATCACCTTTTAAAAGTGGTTCATTATTACCCGGCCTGTCATATATTGTCAGTATTCCAGCAAGGGGCTGCTCTACAAAAGGAAGAGGATTAAATCAAGTGAAGCACTGGTGTATGTTGTGTCATACTGTCAGCATGTTGGCTGATGTAGGCTACAGACAGCCCAGGTCACAATACTGGATCCACACTGGAGACGTGTTTATCTCGGCCGCTGACACCTCTACACAACAGGTGCAGGGAGTTTCACAACTGTACTCAACTACACTGCCCACACTTCTTCTTGTTGTTGTTGTTGACGTATTTAGTAGTGTTTCAAGCAAACTGTTGTTCACATGATAACTGATTTGTTATTCATGTGCAACTTTGATGAAGTGTCCTTCATTGAATGTTCATTAATGATGGCCGATGTTACTGTCACACTGACAGGAGTTGATTTTAGGCTTAACACACACAAATTCTAGCTCTTACAGCTATTTGGTCTCTAGTTCAAACATATAATTCAAAAGGTACAAGTTATCATTAAGATCTATCAAGTTGAGTCATCATAGGGTCCCAAATGTTATGACAGGGACAATAGCATGGGTGCCACATATTCAGCAGGTGCTTCCTTTAAACACATCATTTTGAGACAAAGAGCCAGGTCACCTCTCCAGCTATCTGACAAGCGTCTGGTTCTACATTCAGCATGGTAGAGGACATCATAAAGTGACACACCACTTCATTAAAATATTTCAAATTCCAGCCTAAGCAGTCACTGAGTCAGCGCACATGTTTCCCCACATGGCCTGAGTGCACTGCAAACAGCAGCAATCCAGTATAACAGGTCATTTAATGCATCAGGTTCATCTACACATGGTCGAAAACAGATCCTGATCCTTGAGATGCTGGCCCAGCACCATCCACTTCATCCACAGTTGGGTGGTTCAGTATCACACTTCATCCACAGTTGGGTGGTGCAGTATCATCAGTATACAGACACAGGCCCATCTGGATAGCTGGCACACTTCAAGGCAAGTATCACAAGTTTCATTAAACAGAATCAAAAACTGATCCAATGTGATGGAAAAACAGATACACACAATGAGGAACTCCCTTGTGAAGCCAACTTCAGTAAACTGTTGCAAACAGTGTTGTCATAGTTCTTAGATCATTAAATATTTACATTTGTGAATATGCAAGTCACTTGTCCTCAATAAGTAACCTTGCATTTATTCGTTGAGAGGCAATGTGAAGCTTGACGCAGTTGTGCTCCTCTTCCACCTGACATCACCTACAGTTCAGCCATCTTGGTCCAGTGTCTTTACTTCACTACCAGCCCAACCTGTGGCCTTAAGCACTGTGTCATCATAGGAAAAGTAAAGTCCACACATCCCACCCGGTCAGCACTTCCCCAGGTGTTGGCCCCACTCAGTCAGTGCACGGCAGTAAAACAAACATTGCCAGTAATCTTCACTAATCCAAGGTAGTCACACTACACTGTAACACATTTCCTTCACCACACAATTCATTGCACGACACTTCTCTAGGAAATAAAACATTGTATTAATCCTGAGGCATGTCTTTCAATTTGCCGACATTTGTCACAGGTATTTTCAGCCATCTGAACATTCTGGTCTTCCTTTTCCAACTGTGTGCATTCTGTGCGTCCTCACCCCTGCATGATATAGGTGGCCCCTGTGGGTGGTGACAGCTCGTTATCTGTCAGGCCATATCCCGTGACGTCAGACCCAGGAATTTGTACTGCTATTCACATTCATATGTTTCATACCATGAAAGGCTTTCATCAGCCAGATTGTCTAGAATGTGTTTGAATAGACCAAACAAAGTGTTTCCTTGACAGAGACATACTTAAGATACTTCAGACATATAAATCAGAATTATGTGGTTAGTCTACAAGCTGTGTGTTTGTGGATGGGTCGTCATGCTCACTGCCCGCACAGAAGGTGTACCCACAGTGACAAAGACAGATGCAGGTAGACAGTTGCCAGGATACACTTATATATAAAGACATTCATTTTACTGAGGCACTGATTAAACGTGATTCTCAGTTAGCACTTGAGCAGAGTAATATCATCATATTATCCTACAATTACATCATAGGATCTTTAAAAGGAATATTTTCACAAAAATCGTACAATAAAATACATTGTTACTATTTCAAGAGAAATGTCAGAATGATTTAACTGACGTAACAAGGATTAATTTCCAACTAAATCATTCATCAATAGATTCTAAGAAAAGTTATATTATTTTCTCCAACTGAATTTTCATAATAATCTCCGCACCAATATTAGCTTTCAACATAATTTGTCACAATCATTTGAAAACAATTATGTAACTTCCAAATTACTTTTTTTTTAAGAATGAGCATTCAATATGATGTTCAAACTTACATTCAGCTCAACAGTAAACCTAGTAATGTCCCATTCAGCCACCCACAGCTCAACACCTTCCTGTCCCTGTAGATGAATCTAGATAAGCTGCACACCAAGGCGGGCATACACTGAATAACTCTCTCTCCATAGCATCTTAACCCTTTGCATGGAGAGTGTTTAAATATACACTTTTTGTTTCTCGAGACACAAGATGGTGATGTCATTAACCTTTAGAAGACTGGTTGATGAATCTCTCAAGTTTGAATTTGTCAAGTGAAACAGGGAGAGGTGTGTTACAGTATTTGGGGGGTAATTTGGGGAAGGGGGGGCTAAAATATTTAACAAAGAGGTTTTCTCTCTGTTATAGTGTTGTGACCTGAATGCAGTGTACTTTCATGTATCCTGTTGCCGGGATGGGCAGCCATTACAAGGGAAGAACTGTTGAATAGCTGGGACAAAAAGCAATGTGTACACATACAAACTAGTTTAAGGATATGGCATGAGACATTTGCTGAACTTTTACCATCACCGTCAGCCTGCAATAGCAATATCATGGCAGCAAACTAGCTGCACACCAGATAAACCAGCGTCAGTGACAGCCACAATCCCCACTGCCGCCATGTTGTGACACCCTCACCAGGTACAATATGAGGTCTCCTCCTGGTCACCAAATAGCTCACATATCACACACAGCATCCACATGACACAGTCATGTGCCACCTCATCCTCTTTTTAGTACACATATTGTGTTCTGACAATAATGGAGAACTGGGTTCTATTACTTGTCATGAGACTTCACAGGATTGGGTTGTTAGGCTCCATAACTTGGTTGACTGCATGTCACGGTGACCTAATGTTGTGTAAGGAAAGTGATCAGATTTTCACTCACTGGCTTGCCTGGTTAAGACTCTAGTCTTTACATGCTTCCATGATATTACTGTAACATAACTGACAGGCATTAAACGACATTCACTAACTCACTAACACTGTTTTTGGATCCTACAAGGGTTTGGGGTGGTCATGTATGATGGTTCATGTAAGATCAGTAGCGATGGGAATATAATGGTATCTGTAAATCGCACAAGTAATGCATCATTGAGATGCTGCAAATCGAGACCAACAGTCCAGGAGTGATGGTAAAGTAATGACTAAACTGGTCATGTCATGAACTGATGCTTCACTTTCATCCCCCCAGTCACCTCCTAAAACATGATCATGTTAGTGATATGAATGGAAGCTGCTCACATGTTTCATATTGATTTCCTCTCACATTAGCATTATGAGTTACAGTATCTGCTGGATGGGCAATCTTTATACAATCAACTCATGAGTGCTTCAGTGGACAAGCTGTGTGTATCGATAAATCTGGAACTCAGTACTCAAGAAGATCCTAGGTATCTTCAGTGGCTTTGCATGATATAAGCCACAAGCCTCAATGGGCAGGATATCATACGGACATAATAAATTAATTATTAGCTTTTACTCCTTGCTTCCTCACTACCAAACTCATTCACATCTTTGTATTTGGAAGAAAGTCAATAGAAGCATTCCCTTCTTTCCCTACTTGATGAAATGCACAATATACTTAGTCCAACCAAACATCCATGCTTCGTGTGAATCATATCCATGGAAGTTACTACACTCAGATGCCTTCCATCAGTTCTGTGAAAGTAGGATGAAAGTTTCTTGATTGATTTATTGTGGCTTACAAAATTATTCAATAATCTGCAAGAGGTGGTGGTATATCCCAACATGGGTCAATAGTTTAAGTAAGGACTTGCTGGTTGTTTTGTTGGACCTGGGACTACTCTGTTTGAAACCTGGGGAGATGGTTTGAGCAGGCACAGGATAAAGTTTTTGATGGACCTGAAACTGACCTGTGGGAGGCTGGTTCAATGGTTTGAGTGGGGAGAGGGTGAGAGTTTTGTTGGCCCTGGGGCTCATGCAGCTCTGTAGGTAGCAGAGTTGATGGTTTGAGTGGGGAGAGGGTGAGTGTTGTGTTGGCCCTGGGGCTGCTCTGTGGGTAGCAGAGTTGCTGGTTTGAGTGGGGAGAGGGTGAGTGTTGTGTTGGCCCTGAGGGTGCTCTGTAGGTAGCAGAGTTGATGGTTTGAGTGGGGAGAGGGTGAGTGTTGTGTTGCCCCTGAGGCTGCTCTGTAGGTAGCAGAGTTGATGGTTTGAGTGGGGAGAGGGTGAGTGTTTTGTTGGCCCTGGGGCTCATGCAGCTCTGTAGGTAGCAGAGTTGATGGTTTGAGTGGGGAGAGGGTGAGTGTTTTGTTGGCCCTGGGGCTGCTCTGTGGGTAGCGGAGTTGATGGTGTGAGTGGGGAGAGGGTGAGTGTTTTGTTGGCCCTGAGGGTGCTCTGTAGGTAGCGGAGTTGATGGTTTGAGTGGGGAGAGGGTGAGTGTTTTGTTGGCGCTGAGGCTGCTCTGTGGCTAGCAGAGTTGTTGGTTTCAGTGGGGAGAGGGTGGGTGTTTTGTTGGCCATGGGGCTGCTCTGTGGGAGGCTGGTTCACAGTTTGTGTGAATGTGTTCCAGCTTTAATCCAGGAGTATAAGGCCGAGGCCAGCAGCCCTCATTGTTCTACCCAACATAAACACACATAGGTTAACTACATTCACACCTCTCATGTACAGGCTCAGTTGACACATGCTTCTTATCCCTGACTCTGGTGCAAATTGGCTATCACTGGAGCATTGTGTTCAACACAAAGGGACCCCATGTTTTGTGAGTTACACCAGTATGCCACGACAAGAACAGAGACTTAGATTTACTAATCTTCACTTGGCTGACAAGGTTTTGTACCTTCAATGGACATTCTCATGCACTGAGTATGCAATGACTGACTGGGTCAAAACGTTTTCAGAAGTTGTTTTGAGAGAGTCTGGTCATACATTGTTGTAGTTTCTTCTGTTGAAATAACAGTATCAGCCGTCTAGTAACACTCTTTACACATAGCAACATTATGTGTGACTCCTGTGTGATGTTTTCCAGATGAACTACTAAGTAGAGCTGTGTATCGTGGCCTAAGTGGCGAGACGATATATCCCGATACTAGTTTAATGAGGCGAGACGATATATCATGAAAGTATTGGCAAAGAACCTGCGAGACGATTATCATCACGATACAGTGATGGTGATACGATACTTATCCCGATACTTTACAATCCTAAAAACAGGACATATATGATACATAAAATGACTGAAATTTTATTTGTTATTCAGCAGAACATGTGTTACATTCACACACACTTAAAAGGCTGTTCATGTAATAAAGTTTCAGCATTTAATGCTTAAAAAAGTACAATCAAACATATTCAGTATACCTTGCTCTAGGTTTCCCTTGGAAAGTTGTGTTTCTGGACCAATGCTTGCACAGACAATTTATACAGTAATTTATACCAGAATCACTGCAAAAAACTCATAAGTATGCTTTCTAAATTTTATCTTCTCTTTCTTAACAAAGCTAAGACATCGTTCATAGTTGTTGATAAATGGTGTTATTTGTCAAACAACTAAAACATGTTTCAATTACTTAAAGACAAGTCTTTACAATTCACAGAGATTGTTCACATGCTTTCACTGATACATTAACTCCTTTGTTCATGTAACAAAGATGGCAGACACAAACAAATTCCTTTTAGGTTCAGTTTGTTTTTTAAAATTCAGAAAAATTTCAAAGAGACTCCCTTCCTATTACTTATGCAATACTCCCTACAACTTTAAGTAATATTTAAGTAGTATCGGGATATATCGTCTCTTGTGGCGATACATCGATGTATCATGGACCCTCGCGATATAAATATCCTGATATATTGCCTAAACGTGTTTTGTATCGATGCACTCGTATCGCGTAGTTGACGATGCAAACATCGATACTATCGATGAATCGTTACACCACTACTACTAAGGAAGTTCACCTGAAAACTGAAAGTGAATCAACACTGCCTTTGCTTGATCTGTGTCACACTTATGAAACGAGAAATAACAGAGTTAACATTATATGACGACTGAACGCATTGTCAGTCTTCACTTGACATCTTGCTCCACACAGTTCAGCACACAAACGTCACAAAGGAAAACATACAGCTTATTCATAGCTGCACATAATATTGACAAAATACACCCATATCCTATCCTGTCTTAACTTTCTTGTGAAAGACTTTCAATTTGGTTCTTGAAGAGACATACTGATACCAATAAGCAACTGAAATCAATGATCTATCAACAAGTTGTGTAACAGCTCCAAGTCACTAGCTAGTGTACATCATGTATCCACTGCCTCCCCTGCATGTTTACACCAGGTAATGAACTTGTACAGGTGGCCATACAGTCTGTTCTGCAGGTATTGGTCATCATGATCTTAGACAGTGATCAAACTGAGATCAATGTCAAATGTACACTGAAGAAGAAGAACAGAAGTGTTTGGGCTTGACTTCTTTCAAAGGCGTATGGAAAATAAGTGAAAATTAACAGCTATGACACCAATATTTCCTGGAATCAATACTTAAAACAACATTTGGTATATCCCATCTTCAAGAGCAGCATATATCGTATGACTTGACCTTCAAGAGCATTAAATATCATGACATGACCTTCAAGAGCAGCATACATGACGTGACCTTCAAGAGCATAAATTTCATGTGACATGACCTTCAAGAGCAGCATACATCATATGACATGACTTTCAAGAGCAGCATATATCATCTGACATGACCTTCAAGGGCAGCATATATCATATGACATGACCTTCAAAAGCATCAAATATCTTATGACATGACCTTCAAGAGCAGCATATATTATATGACGTGACCTTCAAGAGCAGCATATATCACATGACATGACCTTCAAGAGCAGCATATATCACATGACATGACCTTCAAGAGCAGCATGTCATGACATGACCTTCAAGAACAGCATACATCACATGACATGACCTTCAAGAGCAGCATATATCACCTGACATGACCTTCAAGAGCAGCATATATCATATGACATGACTTTCAAGAGCAGCATATATCATCTGACATGACCTTCAAGGGCATTAAATATCATATGACATGACCTTCAAAAGCATCAAATATCTTATGACATGACCTTCAAGAGCAGCATATATTATATGACATGACCTTCAAGAGCAGCATGTCATATGACATGACCTTCAAGAACAGCAAACATCACATGACATGACTTTCAAGAGCAGCATATATCACCTGACATGACCTTCAAGAGCAGCATATATTATATGACATGACTTTCAAGAGCAGCATATATCACATGACATGACCTTCAAGAACAGCATATGTCATATGATCTGACCTTTAAGAACAGCATATATCACATGACATGACCTTCAAGAGCAGCATATATCACATGACATGACCTTCAAGAACAGCATATATCACATGACATGACCTTCAAGAGCAGCATATATCATCTGACATGATCTTCAAGAGCAGCATATATCACATGACAGGACCTTCAAAAGCCACATGAGTGGACTGTTTAACTGCAAAATGTGTCACATGCACCAACGAAAACACAGTGTACACCTTTAACAGCAGAGTATCACATCGTTCACCCAACCATCATTACAAAGTTAATTCAATGAGACTTCCCTGCCACAAGCTGCTATAGAGCTAAGTGGAGGCCTATATAGGCTTGTAGCAGGGAAGGTATAGGTGTATGGCTATGTGTGTGCTTGAGTGCACTGTCTGCCGCTGCCATCGCCTCACTGCACCTACTCTACGTCTCACACCAGATGGAGCCCCCTCAACACGGGGAGGAAGATCTAGAGCCAGGTGAAATCATCAACAAAACTCAAAATAAGTTCCCCCCGGAACCAGGTTAACTAGTTTCAAAGCAAACTTTGTTTCTCTTGCCTAGAAGGTCATACTTCTCCACAAGATAGTGTGTTGGTATGAATACAAGTAAATCAAGGTAATGTAGTTTTCATTTGGCTTGCTCATGATCTGGCTGTGTGCAAACATGTGAACAGGTAGTTTGACCAAGCAAATTTCAAACACAGACATTTTGTCTGCTCACAAATTAAATCCAACTTAATACTACTGGTTGATCTTTGAATAACTGACAGGGAGCCAGATTTTTCTGAATTGTTTAAATTCCCCTGAAGATGTTGGAGCTCCCAAAGCAGCTTCCCAGCAAACTAGTGGATTCTAGATGGAAATACTGAATGCAAACATACGATTTTTGAGTAAACAGCAAGGATTTCTTGATAATATTGTTTCACTTTGTATTCATAATAATAAAACACTGTGATTACACTTTAGACATGATCACATTTTTTGTGGTATGGTTAAAGTCTTATATCTGATAAAACATTAAATGAGCTACCTGGGATTCTGTTTTGTTTATTACAAGTCTTCATATTAGGTAAAGATTTACTTGTAACTAAACTGGCCATAATAAAAGCATACTGGAGGCTAAGAATTGCATTCCCCAATCTACGATTTAATCTCCTTGTCTGCAAACAAATTTAATCTGCTTGTCTGCAAACAAAACATGTCCACACTGACCTACTTCCTTCACTCAATGACATGTGAAGATTGGATGCTTTTCATAAAAAATAAATTCTTGTTGTTGTTTTGAAGCATTTCATATGCATTCCACCATTTGTCAAATATATGCCTGAAAAAATCAATTGAGAGAAAAATAAATTAGTTGCTGCAACAGGTACAAGACCTTTTGCCTGGGGAAAAGAAAAACAAAACAGCAGGATTTCAAATAATATACAATAAATGTGTTTGGTAGCACAACTCAAGTGCCTAAATGTCTGATCCAATTCAGAAACTCAACACTGTATTAATTCCTCCAATAAAAAATCAAGGACTCTTTCTATATTCATGTTGATGCATGTTCTTTAGACAGAGCTCCAGATAAGATTTACCTCATGTGGGTACTGTACCCACTGTATTTTTTTGGAGTGGATATTATGAATGTTGAGTGGGTATTTCATTTTCCGTTACCCACTGCTTTCAAATATGTGCATATTTCAGTCATTTTACTCACCTTAGTATTATATCATTGAGTAAGTTTACTAAGCAGGTATATTCTGCCTTATGTCATACCTAATCAAAACCAACTTAAATATAATGGAAATGATTTCATAAAAAAATCACTCATCCTGTACTGACAGTACAACACTAGTCCTATACTAACAGTACAACTTGATAGCAATCGATGTCTTTTTCATTACTCAAGCGATTTTTATAAATATATTCCGTACGCATTTGTTTTAAACTTTTTGCATTTTAAATGCGTAATTGGTACGCAACAATTATTTTTCAGTGCGTAATTGGACATTTTCTATGCGTATTTTACCCGGATACGCAGCTTATCTGGGCCTCTGTTTAGATACAGCATGATGATTCCAGTACTTTGTTAGTACCACTAACTATACCCAGCTCTGGTCATACACTCAATAGAGAACAACCTGAGTGTCTTGAGTAAAATCTGACACAAGGACAGGAGCCAGAGAATGAACTAGTCATTACTTATTCCAGTTAGTTTCTAGTTTAAATTATCAACAGAGCAAATTCAATGGAGTGCTACTATTTATTTGAGGTCAACACTTATTTACATCCCCTTTGATGACTTAAGATGGAAGAGTTCAACACAACTCTTAGATTGTTTCCGTAATACTTTGATTCCTACTGTACACCTGGGACTACACTAGGGCTGCAACGAATACACTATGTGACGAATATGATACGTATCATGAACATTCGGTATCATGAATATTAGGCTACCCCACCGCCCCCACGGCTGCAACGAATACACTATACGAATAATTATTCACAAATACAATATTGTAGTTAAGTGATTGATGCACAATATGGAATGCCCATGTTGACAGTGTTAATTTGTCACAGCAATAACCAGTGATCCCATGACACTCAAATTTGGTATGTAATAGTTATAATCGACAGTAGTGCAGTCTTGGCATACTAACATGACTTGCACTACTGCAATGCTAGTACATGTTCCATTCTTGTATATTTCACTTTGGAAAAGGACATAAGGGTTCAAGTAAAACATGCTCCCTTAAAAAAATCGTAAGTATTCGTTAATATTCGGTTCTGATGACCACGAATAATGAATTGAATTCATGAAGGGCTACGGTTCGATTCACCAAATATGCGAGTGAATCGTTACAGCCTTAGACTACACCATCATATCACCACCCCCACACCCACACACACACACCTCTGTTATATGAATTACATACATTGCCTTTATTAGAGGCTGTACATCCTCTGAATGTTGGAGCAGAATGTTGATATAACTGTGGGACTATCATATTGTCCAAACAGCTACTTGTTGATATTAGTGTGGTACACCAATGTTAGCAGTTACCTCAACACCAACCATTCTGTATGTTAGAGGCAGTGTTCATGGGTTAGGGAAAAACACACCAGATAAAACAGGTGGTAGCATCGTCAACCCAATTACGCTCTGCTACCCTCCCCTACCCTCACTCCCACAGGCTCTCAGCTTCACTCCACTCACCACCCCCTGGGGATGTCATCCACAGCAATAGCAGATGCCCTTCACATACACCAAGCATACTCCCACTCACAACAGCAATTTTGATGCATAGGTCCATGGAATATTTGACATGTCTTATTTGATGCAGGATACCTTTACACCATGAGTGGGTGGGATGGATGTTTAATATTGCTCAACTATTTCAACTTTTTCAGATTGGCTGTTTCTGGTGGGAGAAAGCCTTCTGCAACACACAGGTGGGTTTGAAGCTTATCAGAACTCGTAAAAATAATCTTCAGACAAGATGTGCCATACCTCAAAAATGTTTTTATATTTTTTTTCCTAAATCAACAGCTACTGGTGAACTACTATTCATGGAAAATATATATTACATATATTCTTATGCATGACATATAAAACACATGTGACAATAAGACCTTTCAGTTGCTATAACTAAATGTACTTTTAGTTTTACTCTTTAATCCCAACATGACCAACACACCTATAGACTTTCACGTTAAACCTCTACGTCATCTAAGATGGAGGGAATAATGCCTGTTTTAACATTTTATCATTCACATCATTGTGGGTCCTGTACAGGCCCAGCAAACATAGAATTCTGAAATTTGAACTCAAGACCAGTTGATCATGGCTTAATGGGGCAACATATATGTTGCATATATTGTATATATACTATATACAATATGACTACCACCTTCATTCATCTAAATGACATAAGTGTAAACCAAGGTTTGTCTTAACCTAAAAAAATTGGGTTCTCACTTACATATTTTAAGGGATCTACAGGACATCTATTTTTCTTGTAAAGAATTTGGTACAGTGAATATCAATGTTTGTCCCACGGGAAGCAATATATTTTCTGCATTCATTCAATACATTTGTACATACTGGATTTCTGAATTTATAAACTGATTAGGTTTGGACAAAAACAACTTGCTGTTCATGGTGATACATCCAATCTTCATAGAGACCTCTAATATGTACTTGGAATTGACAAAAATCCCTATATAGGCTTACTTTAATTACAGACATTTGAAATAACTATTCAACTTGATAAAACCATGATTGATTGGAAAACTTTGAAAAGAAACTTGAATACATACATGTTGGGGATAGAAGAGCTTTCTCCTTCATCTTCATGGTGTATATAATCTAGACTGACTACATCAAGTGATGTGTGCAGCAGTGGGTCACCAGACAGCCACTCATACCTCCATGTCCGCCTGGCCTGATCCAGCCTCGCTGTCGTCATCTTCCGACACAAATACCTGTGGCTTTCCTCCAACTGGGAGGACACTTCCTCATCATCAAAGTCAGGAGACCACATCAGTGCCTTTGTACTGTAGCTTGGCTGACTTGTATTTATGTTATTTATCATGTCTGATTACATTTTAAATCTCAAAATACCTGAAATCACCTGTGATAAACAGAACCCTGCTTAACAGTTTAAAAAAGCTGGCTGTCATCACTATCTTCCACAACAGAGATTGCACTTTCAAAAATATACACTTCGAAATCACCTTTGGCAAACCCAATCTGTTTGGATCACTATGTTTCCACACAAACAAAATTCTAAAAGAAAGCAATGATATAATACATAGTACATGCCACTTAATTGATGTTTGTTCTTTGAAAACGGTGAAAAGCAGAACAAAGTGTGCTAACAACAGTCAGGTACTTTAACAGGACAATTCCACACCCAACACCTACCAACAAAAGACAGATTAAAATATTTAGCTTGGTTCTTAAGTATGTGGGCAGTAGTGCTGGGAATTGGTTAAAATCTCATAACTGATGATTGATTCATTACAACCAATCAATCGTCGAAAATAATTGGTTAGCGTCATTTATGAAATTTTCCTGATTATTTTTGTTATCAAATGGACAAAAACATAAAGAAAAAAAACTATGTACTTCTTTGGTTTTTTTTTGCAAATTGCACAAAATGCATTTGCAAATTTCACATCTTTAAAGCATGACTAGTATGTTAGGAACATTAATTTCTTGGAGGCTTTAAGATAAATTCAATCCTGACTTGGAACGAGCTTTGTAGGGCTCATGAAATGTAACAGACAAAACCAACCTTGTGAAAAATATTGTTAACGCAAACAAGTTTTCCAGAATTGTTTGTGTTCGATTATGAGAAAACATGATCGATTGCTTGGTGGCTTAGTCACTGCAACCAATCTTCGATTATTTCAATTAATTGGACCACCACTAGTTGGCAGCTCCAAATTCGAATACATTTGTCTTTAACTCTTCATGCATCTTGACTGAAATTGAAATGTAAGACTCTGTCAGAGTACTGGGAAATCTCTTACCAGCACAACTAGTCGGTTGACAAGACCCTCATAGACCTAGGAGATGAATTAAATAAGGAGTCTAGAATGATTGGCCAAGTCAAGATTGCCTCAGGTCTTTGGTCTGTCCAAATCTGCATGGTCCACAAGTGATATTCTGGCTCAGCGCGCCTGACATCGGTTTACAAATTTACTTTCTGATGTGACAGTGATAAAATAGGGATCATTCTGTTTCAAATTATTCCATCTTACAGCTTAGGGGAAATTTCTTACACGACTAAGAAAATAAATTCAAATGCGTAATGACTTTCAAATGTGAAAATTATTAAAAAATAACAAGAAGACAAAGTCATCAATATCTCCCGCAATGGTAAAATACTCTTCATGAATGTCAACCAGTTATGACTATGTCAAATGTACGGTTTGATGTTCCTCAGTAATGTTGATACTGGAAATCGAGTGGTACTGTTGATTTATGTCATACCCACAAAGTGGAAAGAGAGTATTGAAAGGTTTTACATTTTTTGCTACGGAAAAGATCAACAACACCAATTTCAGTAAAGGTCAAACTTGTTGCCATGGAAACAATAAATATATTTCATTCAGAAATCTAAAACGACCAAAGTGCATCAGTTCACAACCAGACCTATCTATGTACCAAGTTTGGTGAAGAAATATAGAATTTTTTAAGTTCTGAACCGGAAAAGATGAATTTGCACAGATGGACAGACGGACGGGGTCCATTTTAATACTCCCACAAAATGCGTTGCAGGGGATAAAAAAAAATGGATATTCATCTGAAAGATTTCATGCATTTATCCTTTTATGGCCTGCATGTCTATGTGAAATAATTGCCTCAACAACTTACAATGTCAATATTAAATATTTGACTTATTGACTGCACTCTTCAATCATTGGGACATAAAGGTAATATGGTGGCATCGTCGTCCCTTATAACAGAGGGGTACATTGTCCAGAAACCTATTGGCAAGATGGAACATAGTGCTCAGAAATCAATGATAATGTTAAGGGTTTACACCAGCTGTGGCTGCACGGTAGCTTTGGGCAACTGGTGTAAGGCCTGGCTTCTGCTGGAAGGCCACATAGCTCCTCCCCAAGTCAGCAATTGTAACTACCAGTTTCATGCATCCAGCAGGCAGTGAACCAGATCTTGGAGAACGATTCTCCAGAAGAACAGTATGGACAGACAAATACCTCAACACACAAAAACAACATAATAACCACTTACCCCTCCAACCAGGAGAAGTCAACATTCATAAGTGGTTTGAATAAAACAACACAAATACTTGATACAGAAATAAGTTTGTCAAGAGGCACTTCACAGCACAATGGTGAAAAATATTCTGCAGTCATGATCTATTTCAACCCTATCTAACCGTTTTGAAAAAAGAGAAAATGATAATCAGATCACTTTGAAACCCTTATGTGTCCTTTGACATTCTGGAATCATGTCTTGAACTGAATAGATGTTTCATTTTCATGACATTTGAACAGTCACTATGAACCTCAGAGCTGTTCATTTACTGTCAGTAAGTCAAATGTGTGTCATTCAGCAGTTCATGCAAAACACAATTCTCCTTAAATTCTAATGAGCTAAGATATTTGGGCTGAAACATTGTGAAACCATTCTTCCCATAGATAATGAATAGATAATCATAATGTTGGGACCCAGAGAACTGCCATCAAGAATTTATTGCAGAAGATCTTGGACAGCCATCAAGGCCTTCATTTCCACCTTTTCACACTGATACTATCCTGGGCCGTGATGTACTGAGTGAGTTCCCTCAACATGTACACAACATACAGCCACCAGCCTGACTCCTCCTCATAGCCACCTTCATCAGGCTGTTTACCTGTCACAACAGTTGCAGTACTATCATAAAACCATCACAAACTCACACACACACAGAATTCCTGCAAGGAATACTTTCATACCATTTTCCATTTCCCAGAATGTCCAAGAATGTTTGTAAACACTGGATGCCCATACCATATAGGCCTCTGAAGTGAAAGACTGGAGTGGTTACCATTTATCATGGGCAATTCCCATGCCAAGCTTCATTTAAGACTGTTATTGTGGAGTACAAGTTGTTTTAAGGGCGAGACGTATTTGGCTTCCAAGTAAAAGAGACTACTCACTCTTGTCATACACAGCTAATGTCTATTAGCTGAATAAGTTTTCATATTTAATTGGAAATAACAAGTTTATGCAAATAATAAAGCTAAAATCTGAGAAGTAATTGGGATAGTTTTCATGTTATTTATCAATGGATAATATTATTCAAGTCTTTCAATGAAGATGCTTTTCTGAAAAACAGAATTCTCTAAAAATACCATTGTCCGATAAGTGATGATTTCATAAATTTGAAACCTTGTTACAAGAAGAGTCCCTTGCGATCAATGAAAAATCAGCTTTAATTTTTAAATTATATTAACAACTGTAAGATTAAATGGCACATTGTTGCAGGGAATCAATGTGTATAATGTCCCTGTTCCTGTTGATATGTTCCCCTTCTGCTGCTGCCTGCCTGGCTCAGCTCCTAACACTGGTGACATCTGCAGAGCAGGTGCTTCAACACTGCATGCAGCAGCTCACAAGAAGTGGCTCTCCATAACTACACTCAAGAATACACAGAACAAAATTGTACACTTCCCTTGTAATTCTACAGATTGCTATCATCTAAATACAAACAAACGCTATTCTTCCAGAATAAAAAGAGTAATTAGAAAGAAAAAAGCTTTTACTACAAAATCCAACCAATCTAATACAAATGCATTTTCCTTGCACAAAACCATCTTACACAAACATTGTCCACAGTAAACTTAAGGGTTTATTAATGGCAAGGAATCAAAAGGACATACAGATCTGGTAAGGATTACAGACACTAGAAATCATGACTCCAGTCTCGAGTTATTGACAACAGATCAAGGCTGATGCATCCACCATGGGTCTGCTCTTGCAATATTTATCTGAAAATAGTTTTCCAGAGGGCAACATTTAAATCTGTAAAATATATGCCAAATATATGTTGACCTTTATCTGTTCAGCAAATTCCACAGACTCTTTTGGGGTATTTAATGGATGGGATGCTAGCTGAATACAGCATGAATGCACACATGGGTAAAGAACATATTACAACCAGACTGGCTGTCTCCTCTCTACCCTCAACTTTAGAAGGAAGAAGGGGAGAGGGAATGGTGAAGGGGAGAAGGGGTTAGTGAGGTGGGGGGACTGGCAGAGGGGGAGAGCCAACATGTGCTGACAGGTTTCTATATAAATATATCATCGCTTGTATATACCAGTGTTCTGAAACGCATACACACCATTGTGTTTTGACATGATTGTTTCATAAACCATGTGAGCAGACTATATGTACAAGCCTGGGAATTATGCAATCAATGAGTATTTGCAGAGACAATATAATATATATTATATGGTCTCTGGTATTTGATACACACAATTTCTTAAAAGGTCAGGCATCACTGTCATAGTCTGAAATACAAATTAACTTACTAAAAACCTCATACATTTCAGTTACTAAAGATGTGCAATAGTGTTTCATGAACAGTTAGGAGTTGGGACAAATTTAAGAATTCAATAAAAACACAAACCAAAAAATTATGCATTGTATTTGGAAAAGAATATGCAGAGCTATTTTACCAACATACCATGAGTGGAAAACCATCATGATCCGAGTGAGTAAGTGAGTGATTATGGTTTTACGCCACTTTTAGCAATATTCCAGCAATATCATGGCGGGGGATGCCAGAAATAGGCTTCACACATTGTACCCATGTTGGGAATCGAACCTGGATCTTCAGCTTGACGAGTTCATGATCCGAGACTGATGAAAGAGTTATTTAGTTACACATCGCATATATCTTTCAAATGTCAAGAAATAAATATCTCAGTGAACACATCTACTGCATGTGGGTCCTCACAAAATTTTCACTAAAATAATGCACACTAGAATCAGAAACCGGAAATTTCAACATAACCTCTGCCAAAGTTGAACAAGACCTTTGTGTCCGGAAAGAAATGAATTTCACTCAAACGTGACAGTTCACTTGTTAATCTTTAAGGCATAAAAAGAGAACTCTTTCAAATGTATAAAAATATATCTGTACGAGGAAAACACTGATTTATACAAAATATTTGCCAAATTGCCATGTCAACATTTTAGAATTTTAACTGCCTTCATGAAATGTCCACACAATGGAACACTTGGAGTACATAACTTGAAATCAATAACCAACCTGTTTATTATATTCCACCCAAACACTTTCTGCATGGACCTGAAATCTATAGCAATATATATGGTCACTATTTATCTGGGTCACACAGATGCTGCCAATGAAAGCTTTTCTTTTCATCAAACATGTTCTCCATCATCACAAATCGAGTGCAGTGTAGTTAGATTCCCCACATAACTCCTGCAGCAAGATTTCAACACCAGCCAAACTTCAAAATTGGAACCCTTCTCTGTTACATGTATAACTCTGTCATAAAATATGGAATAAAGAGGTAAGGCATTTTGAAGGCATTATATCCATACAATGGTAAGAGCGTAATAGCGAGGATAGCAGCATTGTTGCTACAATAGAGCAGTTCCTGAGTTTCAGTCCCGCCCTGCAAGGAAATGTCAGCAGTCTCAGCCCAGGTGGGAACTGAAGGCTGCTGCAGATCATGAAATACTACTTTCGGTGCCCACCAGACTCAATGAAATAAATACATACACTTGCCTTTATTTATTTCAGTGGATATATCTTCTTTCACCTAGCCGACCAAGCATGAGGAAACCAAGCAGGTCATTACTACCAGAGATGGGATATACTACTACTTGTGCCTGCCTGCCTTGCAACTGACTCATTGGTTTGCATGGAAAAGCCTGCATAATAACCATGGATGAATCTTTCAAAAGTGCCAATATTATCTGTCCCATCATTCACACCTCATCCAGCCTGCCAATGGTCTGATAGGGGTTGAAGGAAAGATACTTAAACAGTCATATATTCTTTAAACAAGCATACAAGTTCAAAAACTCTTGCAGAGGTAACAGAGGTAAAAGATTCCTAATAATTAAATTGTATGAAGATTTTGTATTTCTACAAGTAACTAACTTCAGAAAGCTTGTGGGGTTTCAGTACAAATAGGAAAAAAAGATGCTTGAAATGCTAGTGACCCTCGATGTTCGCTATCTTATCATGAATGAAGCTGAAAATATCCACAGCAAAAATGTTAACTCCTTTCCACAGATATCTGTAAAAAGATTTCAATGAGAAAAACAGATTGTGCCTGACACAGTTGGTTGTGTGTGATGCATCAGGGCAAGACCAGGAACTGCCCACTGCTGTTCGCTGCTGATGTTAATCACACACCCTGATGCAACACACATTCATATATACAGCATTATATTCTAAAACAAGCATACAAAAACCAGAAACTGAATGAAGTACAGATTGGGGCACTATTGCCCTGTTTTAGCTCTAAGTTAGAGCTGAGCTTTGGTAGAGCTTCAGGTTGTGTCACTGGGTGCATCTTCAACCCCTGTGCTGTGTTTGTACGAGCTGTTAAATTACTCCCAGCGTAGTAAATTCTTGTAATAAAACTTGTTTATTCTTAGTAAGTGATGGCATAAAAGCCACTCTGGCCCAAAGTGTGGCAAGTTTCCTCAAATATTATGCAACCCAATACATAACTTTAACCTGTTTCAGTTTGTTGCGTCAGTTTGTTGTGGTAAATATTGCCTCACCATCCCAAACACACATCATATCAGAACCCTTCAGTTGAAATGAAGTCATTTTATTTTCAACATCTGTTGTTAATATCTTGAATAATATTAACCCTTTTTGGTTCATGGTAACAGTTGACACTTTACCTTCTGTCCACTAAAAGCTTTTGCACATCTATTATTGCCCAAACCCTGTTAGACTTGAAAACCTTCCCATCACATACAAAAACATGTGATTATTGACAGATTGTTTGTTGATTATTAAATGGTTGTGCAGTGACAATGACTGCAATGACTAAAACCAATGTTGTAAGACACAACATGTAAAACAAATCACTTCATGTTTATGTGGAATTGGTATCGGAATGATTCAGCCCAAACAATAATGGATGGCATCTCCGTATGCAATGGTCCTACACTACTGGGTTGATCCCATCTTGATGTCCATGATGACCAGCCTTAGCAGCACAGGAACACAGTCAGCATTTACCCAAATCTTAATCAGGATTATCAATCAATACTTGCAATGGGCCTATACACTGACAAATGTTGCCTCCAGCCCTGTAGATCCCGACAAGTGAAGTGGAAAGATAGCTGTGGTCAATTAGACGGCCTAGTGTCCAGCTGACAAGGGAGGAGATATGGGGACAAATGATGGACATGGACAGATTAATTGCTTGTCAGCACTGGGACTGGTTGTCTGGCTGCACTAAAGAAGCATTCAGATACTCCGACTTCCTGGAGTCTTCAACCAAATACCATTGTTGACCCTTCTTGTCCTGATGAAGTAATTGATTATGTATTCTCGCTATACAGAGATACAGAGTAAAACTGATCGCCCTGAGTGTATACTACCCCTCCTTTCTGACCAACACGCCCCGTGAAGATCCGTGGTAGAATAGGTCTTCAGCAACCAATGCTTGCCACAAAAGGCGACTATGCTTGTCGTAAGGGGCGACTAACGGGATCGAGTGGTCAGGCTTGCTGACACATGTCATCGGTTTCCAATTGTGCAGATCGATGCTCATGCTGTTGATCACTGGATTGTCTGGTCCAGACTCGATTATATATAGACCGCCGCCATATAGCTGGAATATTGCTGAGTGCGGCGTAAAACTAAACTCACTCACTCTGACCAACACTGGCTCAATACTGCTGTGAGATTGTCTTGTAATATCATGAAACTAGTTACACCTTAGCATAACACTTTCAAAACCAACAGGCTTAAGTCACTAATTACTGGAATTATACCATTACAGACATAGCCCAAAAAGTTTCACCTTACTTGACATTTAGCAGCAATCTTCAGGGACTGGGAAGGGCAGGGGCCATGGGTCATTTTGCACATTAATATTTACAAATGGCCCCAAGTTTGCAATTGATACAAGGGCAGTGGCCCATTCTAAATTCAGAAAATGGCTAACAATCCTGAAAATGGCCCATTGTCAAAGTTCTCTATCCCAATCCTTGAATCTTTATGAGGTTACTATTAAGAATATGGTCACCTAACTACTTGCCAAAGTTTCAGCAGACCACTCAAACTACCTGTTATATCCAGTTCACTCTGACTCCAGGGGTACAGTGGTGAAGGGCACCTGCAGGCCAGATCGTGAAGCTGGCCAGGCTATATGAAGAGAGTATTGTGAGGCATATGTACAGGACCGTTACTCCCTTGATCCCCTCCTCCTCCTCCAGCCCAGAACTGGCATGTGTCCAAGTGTTAATGAAGCTTGAAGCACAAGGCCAGGAGAGGGCTGAGGTGGTGGTACAGGTTCCCTTCACACTGTTATCTAGAAAACTGTTAGCTGATCACATTTTCTGTGGCTATTTACTTGTAACCGGACCATGTTTGCAGCTGACTGTAATATCACATAACTGTTAAAATAATCACACACTGGACATGTGAGATTCAGGTATCATCAACAGTGTGATTCTATATACAGGCCAAAACACATATAGAATAATCAGAAACTACATGTATATTGTTTGCACATACATATAATCCAATACAACAGCATCTGATAAATAGATATATAACAAGAAGTACTTGCCTTTGAACATAGTTCTAAACACTGTATCATAATATGAATCTGTAAATCTCCCACCAGAATATAATCTAGGCTTGCTGATTTAGGGCCTTTGCATGACAAATATGGAGGTACCTATTACCTGAATATTGCCTCAACATGAAACAAAAAGAAAACAAAAATTAGCAGACCAAAATAGTATGTGAGCATGAACACCCAAACACTTATCTGAGCATGATGTTCCAAACAACACTATCTGAGCATGAGGTTCCAAACAACACTATCTGAGCATGATGTTCAAAACAACACTATCTGAGCATGATGTTCCAAACAACACTATCTGAGCATTATGTTCCAAACAACTATCTGAGCATTATGTTCCAAACAACACTATCAGAGCATGATGTTCCAAACAACACTATCAGAGCATTATGTTCCAAACAACATAACAATGCATGTTCACCTACACACAATTATATCAGCTCATACATCACTCTATGCATTACGCAAGAATACATTCTATCAACTGGTACCTGATGACATGCTTTAACAACATTATCTAGCCATGTCTACCCAAAGAAACAACATTACCTCAGTTGGCTTACCCAAAACAGCAATCCCTGCAGTTCCAGAAGCAGAGAAGGCCGTCACATCAAAGTGGGATGAATGAAGCTAGGCCCATACTCCCCGCACTATAAACTAACAGACACCAATTGATCCACGGATTGTGTTTGGCTGGCCAGCGATAAAAACTGATTGCCTGAATAGCTATGTGGGACATTATTGCCATCTCAACAGTATCAGGGTCTTCGTGATATTATTAGAAGTGTAATTTGGAATAAAATGACCATGAAAATGCATAAGCTCCATGATTAAGTGTATTGGGCAGAATGATTAGGTTTGACAGCCTAACAAGGCGCCTGCAATTCCTGGCTAGTGTGAAGCAGGCCCTGGTCGCAGCTGAAGTGAGCATAACTAAATTATAGCCCATCGACTGATAAACTTGGGGCTGGTGGTGATGTTTCGCACCCCATCACGTCACTACTACCACTTCACATCTCCACATAACAACCTTGTCTTAAACACAGACACAAGATGAAAGCAAAGGGGCCAAGTTAACTGGGAATTTACGGACTTTCAGACACTCTAAAGGTTTATTTTACATAATTACCAGCATGAGCCAGCTCTATTTTCAGACAGATGAATACTGAAGAAACAAGACTATTTAATTTGGCTACTGCATATTGTAATTTCATTGTTTTTCTCAAAGGCAGTTCTGGTAAAATGATAACAGTAATCTGTTTTCATATCAACACCATCTCAAAGACAAAGAAAGCATCCTATCACTTCATTATCTTCCTTATGAACATGAGACGTACAACACTGTGGCCATAACATATTCAAAATCTTCTGGGGGCTGGGGGCTTAAGATGCACAACATTTTGACCATCCAATACTCAGGAATCCTGCAAGGGTCTGATGGCCTGAGATGTAAACACTGTAATCATCCAGTCCAATAATCCTTTCAGGCCTTGCAGTTTTTCCTTTACAAACTGTGATCAAATAATGCAAAGGGACCTACTTGGACAGCCTGAAATATACCATCAGCAAACTGTAAGGAGGACATACTGATGGAAGAATCACCCAACTCCCCCACCCACTATCCCCAAATTGCAATTGCTTATTATATCCCTTATCATTATGTGATATAGTGGATAAGGAACCCAGTGGCGTTCCCTTTCCACAGACAGAGGATCAGGTCTGATACACAAAACCCCTACAACAACTATAATTGTACTGCCAAGTGAAAACACATTCTCCCTGCCGCTCCATTGTGATGAGAACACATGATAGAGGTGACTCCTATTTTACACTGTAACAATACTGCAACACACCAATCCTCTGCAAGTCTCAATAAGACTTGGGCAAAGGACACAGTTTGTGTTGGAATTCATCACAACCCTGTGTTACAGTCTAGGCCAGGCTGACATACAAACACATAGTTTGTTTTGCTGCTTCAAGTTGGCAATTAGCAAAACCAATGATGGTTATCTCCCCTTGCCTGGCCCTCTCCCAGTTAGAGGTCTCTGTCATCCAAGCAGGTATGGTGATTATAGTGGGTAGAGGCTGAGAACATTTACATGCACTGTTTGTTAATTACTTCACTAAAACATCTGTTGTGTTGACTTTCCAGTCATTCAGGATCTCTCGCTCTCAGCAAGGGTGTTACTATCACTGAGCATTCACTTAGCAGCTGAAGATTTATTCTTTTCAGCAAAAAGTGGTCATGCTGTTATGATACATAGTTGGAGTTTAATGTTCTTCTATGCCCAAATCTGTTTCATAAATCAATAATTCCAGCTTTGAAATCGTACATTTTAGTACCTGCATGTACAACATAGATGACACTGATGTAACTATGTGAGAAGTCAAACAAACACCGGCCAGGGCAATCACCAACACTATGATATCTGGATCTGTAGCCGTTTTGCTGTGATCTACGCTAATCAACAGGAGGGAAATAGAAGAATCAGCCCTCAAGCAGTTCCTACAGATCATGAAATGAATCCATGAAGTTCTCAGTGTAAAAATAAGTTGCCGTAAATTATACATGATAACCCATTGAGGGCTTCAGCAGTTTGCAAGTTTCTGATTTACCACACATGCCTTCTTCTCTATCAAATCTCCCTGCAGTTCCTGTGTAGCATTTTGAAGGGTCAGTATCTTCAGAACATGCCACCTTACTTATGAGATAACCCTCAGAGGTGGAAGGAGCATCATTAATGGTTTTAATCTTCAAAACAAGCCAGCTTACTTATGGGATGACCCCTAAGGTCTGTCTGTAGCAATATTAAGGGTTGTAATCTCCCCAACAAGCCAGTTATTTTTGCTAGGTCCTGAATTAGACTAAAACACAAGTATGATGGTGCGGATCAATACTCCCACTGAAAGTAATCTCATTTCCCCCCTTATCTTGGCCAACCTGAATGGGGCTGTCGCATTTCTGGACATATCAAAATTTATCACCTATCTAGTGCAAACTCACTTTTCTTGTTAATATCTAACACAGAATGATGGAGAAAACATCAATGGAAGCAACTGAAACTCATGTTACACTAAAAACATCCCATTGAGTATGGCAAGTTTGACTTAAAGGGGCATGCTTCTAAAGATTTAATCCTTTCAGACTAGATGATGGCAAGCCTGACTTAAATGGACATGCTTCATAAGCCAGAGGCTGGCCAGTTTGTAGTCTGTCTCACAGCCAATAAACTGCAATATTTTCCCTACTGCCTAGCCCTCCCTGCAATGCAACAGCTCTAAATGAGGCAAATCTAGATTTGCCCAGGTTCAGGATCTCCCTTCTCACCTTTTCAATATAAAAAAGTACACATATTCAGAGATTAAGCTTTAGTCTAGCCAGCTGGATTTAAAGGTGAGTGAGTTTAGTTTTATGCCACTTTAGCAATATTCCAGCACTATCACGGCGGGGACACCAGGAATGGGCTTCACAATTTGTACCCATGTGGGGAATCGAACCCGGGTTTTCGGCGTGAAGAGTGAACGCTTTAACCCCTTGGCTACCCCACCGCCTCGGATTTAAAGGGGTTACTTCAACAGCAGATTCAGTCTCCTAAAACTTGATGATGGCAGGCCAGATTTGGTCTACTGCGACTGAAGACATCCAAAGGTGCCTCCATGATAAGTCATTATCTTACACATAGGGCTACGTTTGTTTGAACTATATGGTTGTACATCTGACAATTAGAATGAGAAAATCATAAACAAATCCAACAATTTGCTACACAGCACTTCCTGAAGCATAATTGTTAAAAAAATGTTCCACTAAGGAATTGGTAAAAGAAAATTTATTACCTAGCAACAGTACTTCCATAAAGTCATAAACTCATGATCAATTTTGAAAATGACACGGAAACATTCCAACCCAGTACAAGTGTAAATGTAGGTTTTAAAACTGAACAACTGTTAACTTACAATCTGTCAAGCACAACAGTCATGTTAATACCCATTCTTTCTGAAAGTAAATCGCAAAATGCACTTGAGGTACACAGACATGAACACACTACATTCCATTCTGTAACCAGAATCAGTGCCTACGATAACTAATTGGGCAACAAATATATCTGTTTCTTCACTTATCTTTGTCAGGTTGGTGCACACAACACTTGCAGCTATGTTCCTTGGCCTAAGTTATCTTAATTCATGACTAACAATGAAACAAAAATGGCACAGTAGAGTCCTTTACTTACTGTTATTATTCACTTTTTCACTTTTACCTCTGGTTTAACATGAAAACAAATCCAGAAATCAAGTGGTTAACTGTTCCGACAACCAATCCATGCTGTTAATGTACAACCAGACTAATATAGTCAGTTCAATGACAAGAATGACATCATCTCAAATATTCTTCCTGGAAGATTGACATGTTGCAGTCACTTAACTGCTGGCAATAATTCATCCTCCATAACAGACCTGCCATGGTCTCACACAGAGTTTGTTAATGAGATGTTAAAGTACCTGGGAGATCCCAAGAGTCCATGCGCTAAAGATTGGGCTTGTCATGATCCTACTCTGCAAGGTTCTTTCTTTTAATACATTCACTGTTCAGTTTGAGTATATCCATGACATGTATCTCTACAAAACGTGGTCCAAGGAGCATGTGTAGTTTATACGCCTCTGTGAGGTAATTACCTCGCCCAGTCTGTCAGCTACACATCTCCCTTAATCAAACGGCTGTAAGCACTTCACACTTACTCCAATCACTCTTGTAGGAACATAAACTCCCATGTTAATGACATGCATCCATCAACCTATACAGTAACTGTCCCAGTGGCATGATGGGAGGAGGGTGTGACCACACTACCATCAGGCAACTAGGTCACTGTGATATGCAGGACAAGTATACAACCAATATTCTCACTCTTGTGTCCAAGTAAGGGAAGTTATGACCAATGGGGCCTCCTTTCACAAAGCACTAAGGTGATCGTAAGTCACTAAGGTAGCCTTAGTGCAATATTAAAGAGTGGGAGTTAAGGTTAACCTTAGTAAAGGTAACAATGCTTCGTGAAAGGAGCCCCAGGTCCTTTGCTGTTGCTGAGACTGGTTAAACAAAAATATGAGAAGCCAACAGTACAAATGATTATTTTGAATGTTTTTAATATTTTAATAAGAACCCAGAAATATAATGATACGGTATGTAACTGGCAACCAACTGTTGTTTGAAAATATAAACATTAATGACATCAATATATTCCTGCATTCCTATAACATAGTTTCTTCTTATCTATTTCTGATTCTTATCCGAACCATATTCGTCCAGATATCCTTAGATGAATTATCACAAATGGCTATTACTGGAGTGATTCATCCTAATCATGACATTAATCCCAATGTCCCACATCATTAACTGTTCCCTGCTAGAGCTGTTCATCACTGCTCTATTGTTTCCCAATAAAGGGCAACAATGTCTGCGTGTGGTGCTGCATGTCTGTGCCATGTCTGTCTGCACCTGTCTGTTAAAACATGTTAGGTTTGCATATCTGCTTAACTGCGTTTGTGGCATATGTGTGGCTGTGATTAGGCTGAAAATGTTAGGGTGCACTAGGGACATTTAACTCATACTGAAATTCTAGAATGAATGAATGTCCTCTACTGCAATTTAACATGCTTGTATCCCATTTTAACATTGACACGACCATAAGTTTCATTCTGCAATACAGGCAGAATTCTAAGTATCTTTTCCATAAGACCTTACAATAAGAATCTTTTAGTGATACTGACATAACCACAGGTAATCTTTGAAATAATAGTATCATTCGGCAAAATAATGCAAAACGTATGGTAAGTGTTGGGAAGTGAAGCCATCCACCAATGTCGTGATGTGTGTACATTGTGTTGAGTGTTTACACCAGAGCGTGGTGTATATGTCCCGGTACTCAGCTAAAACACAGAGATGGTACTCACATTTGATGAGTTTCACCACATCAATATGGTTCCTTGATGTCACCAGAGTCCCATTCACCTGCAATACAGTAAAGAAATAGTCAGCTTTTCATATGCACAAAATCTGAGGACAAGGACAACAACAATGATCCTGCTATTCTTCATCCCCGATCCTTCCACGTTTACCAGCAGTAAATGTCATAACTGATATCTATTGACGAAGTTACAACGATTCATATAATGGACAATTTCTGTGAGTGAAAAGATCACTCCTTGCATCACCCAGTCTCGGAGCTGGGGTCACAAGCCACAGCACCTCTCCTTAAAATCGAACAATCCACACTTGTCAACTTAATAACATTCTTACAAAACCTGTGAAAGCAAAATATTTGAGTCTGAGATGATATTGATTTCAGAAGATATTATCATATTCTTTATTAAAAATTAGCAATCACTGAAACACATAAAACTGAGAAGTGAGGATTGCGTAGATACAGCAGTGCTCAATAGTTTGTAACCAAGTCACCTTTTTATACAGAAAAGGTTTGAACAATGTGACTGAAACAGGAGTCTACATTAGTCAAACCAACAGCAAGTCGAAGATGCTGCACAACTTGGAGCTTGTATCATAACAAAAAAAAATATGACAAATTTACAGATTTCAGGGTCAGAATCGTGAACAATGAACACATGAGAGCCATTGTTTTGAAACAGTCACACCCAACCCAGTTGCCTATATATGTGTAGAACCTTCACAGCACTGCACTTTCTCGTCTACACGCGTGACTACAGGTTCATGCACTGACTCATTACAGCTAGCCTGTCTCCCAGGCCCTTGAGAAGGTATTAAATGGGTGTCTTACTTGAATCTACAATTAATTGACAGGTCTAGAACGCTTTAGCTCCAGAAATTAGGGTTGTCATTTGGATTTGTTTTGTTGATATATATTTTCTACATATTTTCAACTAAGTTAACTGCATTTGGGGGACTAAATGTAAGTCTACATTAAAGCAACTACCTTTCAGTAATAAATATCTCAAAAACCTACATTTCTTTCTTGAATGTGTTTGTTTTAAATTCACAAGTTTCAGGTGTGACTGTGTACAAAACTAGCAGCATACACTGGCTGGTCGTTCAGGAAAAGACTGCTGGGAGTTAGAGTGCCCGAATTCTTGGAATCCTTTTTAAGTTGAAAACCAGTGTGTGAGTGGGAAACAGGTGTAGGAGATAGAAGCACACTGTACCTTGGAGAGGCTTAGCACTGCCACTGGAAGATACACAGTTACAGCTCTAGGAAAGTGTCTTGCCATACCTTACTCTCAACTGGACGACCCAATATATACATTTTACAGCTTGATAAAATTTCCGTAGTTTCTTTAATGCAGAGAGCAGAAGTTTATTTTGTTGCAGAGAGCAGAAGCTTATTTTGTTAAGGAACAGAAAGAAATAGTATAACATAATCAATCACATGTAAATCGTGAACGTATATGGCGAAATGCTATATCTAACTAAAGTGTAACTTTTATTACATTTTCTTATGTCATTCAGAAAAAAACCCTGAAAACAAAAAATGTCTGCTCATGACTTTGAAATGGTTTGAGATAACAATATCTTACTACAGATACCATATTCTTGTCTCCCCTTCAAGTCGTCACCATGCCATAATGCACATTGGTTCCTACTCATGGACTTTCATGGAATCAGTTTCGACTAACTACCTTGTCTTGGATGTCAGAATATCACAAAGTATCAACTGTGATATGGGGACAATATGTGTGCTAATTCATCCAAAGACATACAATTGAGCCAATATTTCTTTTTCTATGACACCTTCTGTGGGTATCTACATCGATATCATTAGATGGAGGCCTTTCTATTACTGATGACATAGTTAAGTGCAATTTAATTGGTTCTCAGATAAATATGTTTATTGCCTCTACTGCAGATGTACAGGCAGCAAAACTGACAAGGATACAACTGAAAAGTTACACTTCTTTTTAAGAAATGAAATTTTCAACATTTTCCCTGTGACGTATGAGCAAAAGTAGATACTAAGATCCATTATTATCAGTAATGTTTTATTTGACTGAATTGAACCAAGTGAAACATCACAAATGTCTTGTGACTAACATATATTTAGCCCTTATAGATCCTGAATCCTGTTCACATCCAGTCTGATTTCCAGTGGTGCCAAAACTTGCCCTGTCACATTACTGGGTTAGAGGTGAGAGTATTGTGGACACAAAAACACTAAGCAGCCCATGACCTGGAATCTACAGGTCCCACAACATACACAAATTCAGGATATCTCCCCCCATAGGAAATGTCGACAGTATCCCCTGTCGATCATGTACAGCATACATGTGGCCATGATTCGCACGTTATGACGTCTTTCGATGAAAGTGAATATGTCTGTAAGAGCAAAGGTGTACATAGGCTAAAAGCATGAGTGTCTGCAGTATGTACTGACATGTCATATATGGTGTGGAAGAAACTGGCACTGACGTACAACACGGTGTACAACAAGCTTCCATATACAGTATGCAGCAGCAATCGCGAAAGGTTCCATGTATGGACAGTGAATGAGTGAGTTGGAAGTCATGGCTTTTTTAAACAATTTCTGCCAGAACATGTCTGATAATTATGGCGGAAGCTCAATGTGAGGAAGGCTGAAGGTATTCACAACTTTTGTGAAACACATGAACATGGGTATAATGCTGATAAACAAAGACCTGTACAGTCATAATTGGAAACCATAATCAGCAGATTCTGGTGATAACAAGGGCAGCAACTCCAAATACAGCAGCGCAGCACCAGTGCTCGCTCAAATATACAGTTAGATCCCATACATTAAGCATCCATCAAGAGAAAGATGGAGTAGAAACAGTTCCATTGTCTTGTCTGGCTAGCAACATATTTCCACCATATATATACATATATTTGAGATCATGATCAATTTCAATTTTACAAGGAGTTAAATTCTATTCAAAACCTTTTTGGTAATAAAAACAAAACACTGACTTACACTAACATTCCATCCCTCCTTCAAAACAACTTTAATGCTGAAACTTCAGGAACAGAGTTGACTGATGAGAAAGGAAGTGTCATAAACAGTGATGATATATATGTCTGCCACAAATACCCTCATACATCATCATGGAACTATGTTTTCTCCTCTTACCACAGCTGTAGTTTCTGATACACTTCTCTGTGGCATAAAGCAGAATGATTCTAAACACATAAAACTTGCAATCGGACTGGAGTACTTTGTCTGAGGCTGTGTGTCATGCAGGTGTGCTGTTTTGGTATCTCTACCAACCAGCGTCCAGAATTCATCTCAAACTGAAACTACTCCTCAGATGAACTATTTAATGGAAAAGTTATAAAATTCTAATTCAGAAGACAACTGCCTGCAGTCATCACTCTGGCACTGTCCAAAGCTGAGGTCAAGTAAAATTTCCCAAGAAATATATTTTCTTACAGGTTGGAAGGAATAAATCATAACGAAAAATATGTATGGTTACTGAAACAATTTTCCCACACATACGCAGGCTAAAATATTTAGAGATGACACAATGACTGTCAGTGTTAAAAAATATGCTTTACGTCGAGAGGGTCCTATTTATAAACCCAACACAAAATATTCAAGATTCAAATGCTATGGCAGCAGGCCACAAGACCCCCGAGGACCTCTTTTAATTTCAAACACTTATCACCTTATAAGGTGTTCTTGTGTCAGACAGAGAGTGTTACCCTATGACGTGAACAACTGTTAATCTGCATGTTGCTGACATCACACAAATCACTGACATTGAAGATCATGCCTCCATCATGCAGCCAGCATATTATGTAGAGCATGATTCTGCTTGTTTTGTGGTTTAATGTCTAAGGGTCAAACTGTCATTTATTACATAAGTGTTCTGAAACAAGAATCTGTCCAGTATTTCATACCTTGAATTTATAAGCCTACGATCAGAAAGCACAGGGTATGAAAGTAAACACAATGAGGAGTTAATTATTCTTACCTAACTATATCCAAGCTGAATTCCAGTGAACCAAATCAATGCTACAAAGCTTCAAAACAGAAGGTGGGTTTTCCTGCAGTGTGTGTTTATATCCAGCTCAGCTAACCTGGAATATTCAGTCAGACTCACGCTCGCTCTCTCTCTCTCTCCACCCATTCAGTCAATAGTGACAAGTCAAGCAAAATTAAAACCATCAAAGTGTATTGAAATGTGAACCCAAAAATATATTTGTTTAGGAATTTACGATTTCCTCCATAAATTAGCTGAGAAAACATGAACAACTGCTGTCTAGTTTGTTTTATTTATGATTTCATCATCATGTTTAAAACTCATCAGCACTGCACTGAAGCCAACGTAGTTCCTGCCTCATCACCTAGTTCCTCTCACCTGCATCACACCTCCTTCCAACACCAACTGACGTTCACACACAGTTGGAACTTCTTTTCACAGAACAAGTCTCACCTCTGGTTTATTCAACCTTGCTCTTCAGAGGAAGGGAGTTTATCATGATGCACCCTCTCGTAGTAATCAGATTTTGAACTACGTCACGGAGCTCAGCACAGAAGATGTAAATTTCATCGCGCTGCTATTAATACAGCACATGAGGAAAAGGTAGCGCTTCGTACCTGGGATATGCAGGTAGCCATAGAAACGCTCAAATAATCTTAAACGTACTGGCCTTTATCAAGGGTAAAGACTTTCACAGTATTAGCCTATCAGGTAGTAGGGTAATAGCAGAGTTCATAGTGAACATCAGGACCTCATACTTGAAACTGTATCAAAACTTCTTCAGACGAGGCACATTCCGTCATTCAACAAACACAAATGTCTCCGTGATAGATTTATCATCATAAGAGAACTAAGCCTGTCTTAACAACAGTACCTGGAATCTATGGAGATAACTATCATTACAATTCATGAATAATGTTTTTGTACTTTTCAGACAGTTTCGTTGTCTATTAGTCAACAGTCACAAATGTTTTAAATTTCAGACATGTCACATTTAGTACCCAACAGTGCTAATTTGAAGACACATATAACAATATATTCTTTTCAAGACTTTATTTACACATGCAAACATACAAGCAACTCCATACAAACATTTCTGAAGTAGTGAACAACCGGCAGCTCCTGCTGAATGTGTTTCTGACTTCACAGCATGGATGCTAGAGCTAGGGAATATTTGCAGATCCTACAGACAAGCTGAACAAATCACCTCCTGTAATTCCTCATTCAATAATTCACCATTTAGCTGCCACTCTCATTATGTTGTAACCAAATCCAACCGCTAATCTTCCCCACAAACACGCTTGATAGGATTTCACACTACACACAAACACACTCCTACCATGTAGCTCACGCTTAACAAGACAAATATTTAAATTTGAGACTTTTTCCCTCTCTTTTGAGATGAGAAAGTGTAAAATGTTTACTTTCAGCCGTGCTCTAGGTAATCCCAAACCTCATCAACAGCCCTGCACTTTGAGCCAGCATGGCTTGATCAAGTTTATTTTTATTGCTGGCCTCCACCTATAGGATCTATACAAGAATGGAATAAGCAAAAGATGGTGTTAAATGTGCCATAAATATGTCCTACATTTATGGTGGGCATGATCGAATTTTCTCCAAGCTTTAAGTCAGCTGTAATCATTTGTGCCCGGTTGCTAAGGAAAGTTCTATCACTGACGTAGTGTTAGTTTTGATGACAAACACAAAATCCTGCTTGGCAGTGGAAGAATGAGCAGAACCTGATACTAGTGGGTCCATAACATCATCTCCTTCTGACTACATGGGTTTCATCTCCCTCAAAGACGTGAAATGAACCAGATCAGAATATTGCTTAAATATCACGAAAACCACAAAGCAAAAAAAAGCCCATTTTTAAAAAATAAACACATTCTTGCCCTGTTTGCCATAATGATAAAGCACTCTCTCCAGCAGTCTAAATGAAGCACCCTCTCCAGCAGTCTAAATGAAGCACCCTCTCCAGCAGTCTAAATGAAGCATCCTCTACAGCAGTCTAAATGAAGCATCCTCTCCAGCAGTCTAAATGAAGCACCCTCTCCAGGAGTCTAAATGAAGCATCCTCTACAGCAGTCTAAATGAAGCACCCTCTCCAGCAGTCTAAATGAAGCATCCTCTCCAGGAGTCTAAATGAAGCACCCTCTCCAGCAGTCTAAATGAAGCATCCTCTCTTGGAGTCTAAATGAAGCATCCTCTCTAGTGGTTTAAATGAAGCACCCTCTCCAGCAGTCTAAATGAAGCACCCTCTCCAGCAGTCTAAATGAAGCACCCTCTCCAGCAGTCTAAATGAAGCATCCTCTCAAGCAGTCTAAATGAAGCATCCTCTCCAGGAGTCTAAATGAAGCATCCTCTACAGCAGTCTAAATGAAGCACCCTCTCCAGGAGTCTAAATGAAGCATCCTCTCTAGTGGTTTAAATGAAGCACCCTCTCCAGCAGTCTAAATGAAGCACCCTCTCCAGCAGTCTAAATGAAGCACCCTCTACAGCAGTCTAAATGAAGCATCCTCTCCAGCAGTCTAAATGAAGCATCCTCTCCAGCAGTCTAAATGAAGCATCCTCTCCAGCAGTCTAAATGAAGCACCCTCTCCAGCAGTCTAAATGAAGCATCCTCTCTAGTGGTTTAAATGAAGCACCCTCTCCAGGAGTCTAAATGAAGCACCCTCCCCAGCAGTCTAAATGAAGCATCCTCTACAGCAGTCTAAATGAAGCACCCTCTCCAGCAGTCTAAATGAAGCACCCTCTCCAGCAGTCTAAATGAAGCATCCTCTCCAGTAGTCTAAATAAAGCAACCTCTCCAGCAGTCTAAATGAAGCACCCTCTCCAGCAGTCTAAATGAAGCACCCTCTCTAGTGGTTTAAATGAAGCACCCTCTCCAGTAGTCTAAATGAAGCACCCTCTCCAGTAGTCTAAATGAAGCACCCTCTCCAGCAGTCTAAATGAAGCACCCTCTCTAGTGGTTTAAATGAAGCAACCTCTCCAGTAGTCTAAATGAAGCATCCTCTCCAGCAGTCTAAATGAAGCATCCTCTCCAGCAGTCTAAATGAAGCATCCTCTCCAGCAGTCTAAATGAAGCACCCTCTCCAGCAGTCTAAATGAAGCACCCTCTCCAGCAGTCTAAATGAAGCATCCTTTCCAGGAGTCTAAATGAAGCATCCTCTCCAGTAGTCTAAATGAAGCACCCTCTCCAGGAGTCTAAATGAAGCACCCTCTCCAGCAGTCTAAATGAAGCACCCTCTCCAGCAGTCTAAATGAAGCACCCTCTCCAGCAGTCTAAATGAAGCACCCTCTCCAGCAGTCTAAATGAAGCATCCTCTACAGCAGTCTAAATGAAGCATCCTCTCCAGCAGTCTAAATGAAGCACCCTCTCCAGCAGTCTAAATGAAGCACCCTCTACAGCAGTCTAAATGAAGCACCCTCTCCAGCAGTCTAAATGAAGCACCCTCCCCAGCAGTCTAAATGAAGCATCCTCTCCAGCAGTCTAAATGAAGCACCCTCTCCAGCAGTCTAAATGAAGCATCCTCTACAGCAGTCTAAATGAAGCATCCTCTCCAGCAGTCTAAATGAAGCACCCTCTCCAGCAGTCTAAATAAAGCACCCTCTCCAGCAGTCTAAATGAAGCACCCTCTCCAGCAGTCTAAATGAAGCACCCTCTCCAGCAGTCTAAATGAAGCATCCTCTCCAGCAGTCTAAATGAAGCATCCTCTCCAGCAGTCTAAATGAAGCACCCTCTCCAGCAGTCTAAATGAAGCATCCTCTCCAGTAGTCTAAATGAAGCAACCTCTCCAGCAGTCTAAATGAAGCACCCTCTCCAGCAGTCTAAATGAAGCACCCTCTCTAGTGGTTTAAATGAAGCATCCTCTCCAGCAGTCTAAATGAAGCATCCTCTCCAGGTGTCTAAATGAAGCACCTCCTACAGTAGTTTCAACAGACCCATGACAAATTGACTACAGACCTTTCACATAGAAATGTGCATAAATAGAAGTCATTTTCTGAAATGGTGATAAATGCCAGGTTCCAGTCAGTGACTAAAACCTACACCCGGTATTGCTGGACAGGGGAGGTAACTTATATCTTTCATCTTCACTTGTTCACTGCCACCCGCAAGGTAAAGATCTTATCTGTATCTCCCTCCAAACACATTAAGTTTCCACAAGGGAAACACCACAACTGTCAGGTAGCACAAGTGATTGTGATACTCCCAGCTTTCTTTGATATATAAATGCTGGGAAATCACAAAAATTATCTATGTCTACAAAAATGACATCTCATCAACTTGTTTTGTCCAACTTGTTTTCGAACAAAATAGTTGAATAGGAAAGACTTCTTCTGCACCTGCAGTTCATCCAGCAAAGAAGACACATTTTTTTATGGAAGGGCCAGATAGTCCATGACATCAGGTACAGTGTCAAGAGGTGCCACTACTCATAATACTGTCTCACTGTCTCCACCAAGAGCTGCTGAATGTAGGTTCAAAATCCAAGAGAGAGCAACAGTTTAACTGTGGCTGTAATTATGTGATTCACTGAATAGCAACTGAACAGTTTGCAAAAGTAAATATTTGGAAAGTCAGCATAATGTATATATAAAGGTATATATGGGAGTACAAACTATCCTGCATGGCAACAGCTGGAGGCCTACTCAGCATCACACGTGTCATTCCGACATGACAACATGGCATACACCTGATGTACACACCAACCCAAACATCTCCCTCAGCACCTATTATCATTGTCAAACTTTTTTACCCTTATTTTGATATGCAAACATATTGAATGTGATCGTTATAAATGTCCTTGTGGCTGCATAATCCAGTGACAGCAGCCTTTACCTGGAATTGTCCTGGTCTGATCCTGACACAAATTGAGGAGATAAAATATATTGATCCATGTTCCCAGATGTGTCCCTAACATTGAGAATGTAACAAACTTAGAGAATCAATTACTCATTCTTCTCATACTACTGTGAAGTTGTCCATCTGCATGTGGACTAAGTGTTGCTACTATACATAATTCTACCAGTTATGATGCTGTAGAACTACTTATCAACTGCTACATGTGTTGCCAGTAGAAAAAGTATTTTGTCAAAAGAAATGCTTACAGTAACACATCATGTATTAGTGATTGAGTGACTTGAGTTATACGCTGCACTCAGCAATATTCCAGCTATATGGCGGCAGTCTGTAAATAACCGAGTCTGGACCAGACAATTCAGGGATCAACAGCATGAGCATCGATCTACGCAATTGGGATACAATGGCATGTGTCAACCCAGTCAGCAAGCCTGACCACCCGATCCCATTAGTCACCTCTTACGACAAGCATGGCTTACTGAAGACCAATTCTAACTCTGATCTTCACAGATGTATCATGTATTAATTGCAAAGGGAAATGATCACTGATTGAAGATGATCCCGCCAAAGTGGTTTAGACCTGCTGGTTCACAGGACACATTCTAGGTATATCTCATATACAAGGATTCATTGCAATAATTATTGGCCAAAAGATTTCAGATAGGTTTAGCTAATTGTTTTCAGCATCTTGGAATCTCTGAAAATATCCATATGATTTGTGAAAGAACATTTGGAACAGGTGCCCTTGTCTTTTGTGTTATATCACCAAGTAAATTGCTACACAAAAACAGATAACATTTTTGGGTCAATCATATGAAAACTGACGGACAAGGAGTCGTAAGTTGAAACCTTATTTATAGAAACTATACAATGATATTTTGTATGAAGACGACGAAATACTCTCTCACTCATTAAAAACATGTTACAAGACTCATCAAGAACTAGTATTATCTCTTGCAGCATTGGCTATTGTTTCTAAAACTTACAGCCTTCCAACACCTTGCTTTGTCATTGCAGTTTCAGAAGCAAGGTACTTTTACCTTTTTAGGGTTATGCTAACTTTTCTGATCAAAGACAGGACTGATCTCAGTGGGCAGGTAGATAATCGCCTTAATTACATGTTGAGGCTGATTGTAACTGTTTTTTGCATGTGTACCAAGGTAAATGGGGAAAAGTTTACTCTTTAGTCTGACATTTCAGTTGGAAGTGAAGCAATCCCTGGTCGGCCAAGACTCTACAGAAGTGAGCGAGAGGAAGCCATGTTTACAATCCACTGGGAGATGATTATTTGGCAAGCTGGTGGTTTGTGTGAAGTCTGGCGGCAGTAGTACCCGACTACAGGGTGGACTCCAACATCTGCTACAGTTATACATGTATGTGTAGAATGGCAATATAGCCTGCCATAAATACACCCATAACAGAAACAGGTATACCACAACTGAGTAATATATGAACTATGTACATGTACCCGGCTTTGTCCTTACATACCGTTTATGAATCATGATCAAAGACTCTATGTGGGGTGTCAGTCGTATCACCAGTTTGGTCTGGTACTGGCAAAGTACTGCTCATAGTGGCGGCACAGCAAAAATCAAGACTGTGTGTCAAAGCCAAAGGTTATCTGATCCATACCATTACACCAAGACCTACAAGGCTGTTCATATTCATAAAGTTGGTTTGTTCAACCATGAAACCATGAAATTTGAGAAGAAGAAAAAAGGTGAAAAATATGTACAAAAATCTAGTTTCTACCTAACTACAATGAAGTTTAGGGCAAGTTCTGGAAAACCAACTAGCATTAAGTAAAGGGTCTTATGAATACAGAAGTCATGTGTGTAATATCTATTCAACATAAACTTATTAAGATTCCACTATCTACAACCTGAGCAGTGTTTCCGCTGACTTAATTATTTATCAGACACTGTGTCTGGCGACTTAAATTTTTTCCAGTCATGAATTAAATTTGCCGGTCATTTTAAAGTCATTTTAAAGTTATTTTTAGCCTGGGTATTTCCGAAACATAACAATTTTTGCGACCATGAAAGCACAGCCAAGACTATCATTTCGCTTACCCAGGATTTTTTTTATTTTAATACATGATTAGTTACCAGGCGCGTGTCCGGCTGGCTTTCAATCTACTGGTCCCCAACAAATTTTACCGGCGATTTTTTTACCGGAGAACGGAAACACTGCTGAGGATAACTATACATACAACTCCGTCCAGAAAACTCCATAATCCATCCTTGGACGGACACTGATGCTGCTTACTAAATGAAGAATCCCTTTCGCACCCAAATTTGGTGTATGTTACAAGAAATGCAATCTAATTGAACTGAACTCATAACATCTCCCTTTAATGAATCCAACCCATATTCAAACTTCCTATTCACTTTTCTAGCAAACTTGATACTAGTAGAATTCATGAAGGACCACTGGCATCACCTTGTGGACTACCACTTAAAGATTAGCTAGCCAGATACCCTGTAGCAGATCATTTCTACAGACAAGTGAAAGTATGGAAAAATTACTAACCCTGTCACATACACAATCTGCCAGATTCCAATACCTTGTGCCGAGGAGATGTGATAGTTATGATGACCTTCACTTTTACCTTTCAGGTCGTTTGACTATGAGGGACTAACGCATGACACAACATCACAAACACCTTACATTAGCCACAGCATTCTTAAAGGGAAGGTCAGCTAGCAAATGAAGTCTCTTAGTTGAAGTCAAACCTTGCAAATATGCAGGTCAATAATTGAGGAAAAATTGCTTTTGAATTGATTGCAAAAGACAAAAACAAGACATGATTAGGCTAAGCAGACTTCAAACTTATCATGTCCGCTATCCTCAATCAAGTCAAATTTTGGGTGGACTGGTGGACTACCCCATCTTCGAAAAGGTAGATGGCAACTGTGGAGCAGATTGTTTTTAATGACTAGTTAATACACACATAACTTTTCTAATCCTGCCAGCTACACTGTTACTTATCCCACTGTGTAGTTTAGTGGCATTTGATCATGAATGTATAGCTATGAATGTTTCAATAAAGTGTAAAGAATTCAGAGGCATGCAATGGAATGAAAGCTCTAAGATCCCAGCTGTCACACCCGAGTCTGGCTGTTTCATGCTTACCAACTGGAGGCACTATGGTACTTTCAACTACACATGAACACTTACTCTTTGACAGCAAGAATGAAGGTCAAGTGTACCTTTTCAAAGTGCTAATGTTAAAAATGTGTATGTAAGGTCCCCAAATTAGATAAACATATGATGAGGAATTCTCAGGTACCATTGGGTTCCCAAAATTCAAATAGTATTTTATTTCTGTATTGTAACTTGAATTATTATTGACATTACAAATGTTTCAGAGATGACATCTAGAATAACAAATTAAGACATAAACAATGATTTTTATAAAACAAAAACAAAAGAGAGGTCATTCTTCAATTTTTATGACCATGTGTAGGGTGAAAAAGTCTCAAATTTCTCAAACCATGCTGTTTTGAAATTGAAATTCATGTCTGGATCAATTTTTCTGACAGCCTCTGCACTTCAAGAAACTGATTTCATGACACTTTACTGCTTGAACACTTTTTTCTTACATGTTTGCAAAGCCACCTCTTTTCCTGCTATTTCTTGGTCAAAAGAAAGTTTGATTCATACTTTTACTGTGTGTTTTGGCACAAAATCTGTTTCAGCTTGAGCCATGACATGTAACTGCTTCTTCTGGTTCTCTTTTAACATTTAATCATTTAGATTAGGAGATCCTGACACGCATACTTTGAACACTCATCTTTTAAACATTCTCAGATATAAAGTCCCTGGATATAGATTCCCCACCACAATAAAAATGTTTCATACCTCCTTCCAAGGACTGTTTCCTAATTCTATGAATGTTTATTCAAATTGTTATTGCTCAAACTTTTAGATTATTTGACACCAACAAATAGTGACTTTACATACTCGGATCAATGATGGGGAATATTTATCTAAATGAATAAAATCCAGTGCATGTTAATGTAATATTCTCTTAAAATGTGTTTAAATTTTCTTGACAATAACCAAAACAATATTTTTGGAAACAGATACATGAATTGTATATATATATATATTACAGTTAATACTCACAATCCTTTCAAACTGCCCCAATTCTCCAAAACCTTGAATCCACAACTTTCATTGATGTTCCTAATCCTTTACAAATGGCTAATTTTTCACTGTTGTGAGATGTTTTAGCTACATCACACAGAAGTAAAGTAATGATCTATCCCGAGAAAGAGACCTGCAAGTCCTCTCTGTAACATCAGCCTTACCTTTATGATCCGATCATGCTGCTGTACTCCAGCCCTTGCTGCGGCGCCATCTGGAGGGAAAAATAGACAACACTTAATGGGGAGATAACCTACACCAGGATATTATAACAAATCTATGCTTAACATGTAACCCACTGAGAGACATAGTTAAGAGAATGTGCTGCTTTTTTTTTTTTTGCAGTAAATTATAACAAATATCCAATAATATTGCATATGCTATGCCTTGTAGTTAGAAGGGACTTCATAACGATTTTATAACACTTCATTCATTCATCTCACCACACTGATATCAAGAAATGAATCCTGACTACAACAAAATTTTCAATTAACATCCTGTCAATCATCAACTGTTTGTCTCAGAATGACAGAGTATTTGTATATGCACGATAAATATAACTTGTAAATTTCCAAAAGAAAAATATACTAGGGTGATGGTGTTAAGTATTCACATGCACATATATATCAAACTGTTGAAACCATTCCCACTGTTGTTGTCACCCCTTGTCCTGGATCGGGGATGAAGATAAAGATTTTGCAATAAATTCTTCAAAATCTGTATGGGAAAGCACCGGGCAAAGAGCCAAATCAGTTCTGGTAGAGTGAAAATCAATATTTTGATACATCAAGATTTCTCATTTCCTCAAAGTTTCCACGCTGCCAAAACAGTTATATTTATACAAGCTCCAGTTCACCTTTTGGCCTGTTTGTGAGATCTTGTAACTTGTGAAATAAGCAGGAACAGTAATTCACAAAATGCCCATGTCCGCCCAAGACACTGACGATGTCAGTCTACATTTCTACATTTGTTCATTTCATTAGTCTGGTTGATACTTCACAGCTAATCTTCAGCGATTAATTACTTACTAATCATCCTCCTTAAAGGATGGCAATTAGCACTCGCCCTAGGGCTCAAGGCAGTTGACTCATGTTGGTGGAATCTGCTAGAGGTTCACGGATCGCGACACCCCAGCATGTCATATATCTGCAACTACTTGTTGTTGCGCTTTTACATGACAGATGATCACAAACCTTAGAATAGATTTAACTTGGATAGGACAAAATTTAAGCAAAGACTCTAGTGCATTTCAATATTTCAAATTTATTGATTTGTCTTGAAGTTGTGTGGGTTTATCAACTAATTGCGACAGAAAAGAAAAAGAAAAATGTCTTTATGTAAGGCTATGTTTTCCATAAAATACACATCTTGTCCTTTATAAATAAGAAAACGCTTTGAGACAACAGATTATTTTTCATTTGGTCAAATATTGTTTAAACAGGGACTGTCACTGTTGCCTGGTATATCATAGATACTTAGGTACACATGATTATTACCTGTATGTGAGATCAAGATGCACTACCACTGAACCCGAACTGATAGTTTATCTTCTGCAATTGTCAAAGTAACGGTATGACTTTGAAGCAGAGGACATATCTGGTGCTAAATTAAATATTGCATCATCTAAAACTGTTTTGCTCTTACATTATAGGTGAGGTGAGTTGAAGTTGGGTTTTACGTCGAGCTTGAGAATATTTTGCTCATATGACGACGTGCATGCGTGTGTATGTGTATGTGCGGCTGCTTGTACTAGCCCAGACTGAAGCTGGTTTTATAGTGCTAGCCCACTGAGATACCATGCCGCAGTGAAGCATGAATACCCCACTCAGACACATTATACTGACTCCGAGCCGACCAGTCCTTGTTGTACCCATTAATGCCGAACGCCAGGCAGGGACCAACAAGTACCATATTTTAACGTCTTTTGGTATGACGCGGTCGGGGATCGAACCCGCGACCTTCCGCTCTCCGGGCGGACGCTCTAACCACTACACCACGGAGGCGGTCCTCTTACATTATAACAGACAACAATACTAGAGATAATAATAACAGAATAATTGAGAAAATAAAAAATACAAGTGGGAAGCAAGAGGTTTTGAATGTTTTCAGCGATTTCCCTAATTGTAGTGATGTGTCCTGATAACAGTATTATCATCAGTACGAATCATAAACCTCCTCTCATTACAAACCAGTCACCACTCTCATATGATTACAGCACTGTAGTTGTACAGTTTTCCAATCCTTCATAGATATTTTTGCAAATACTTTTCAGATTGTTGCTTTGGCTCATATAAGTTTAATCCACAACTATCAAATTGTGATGGCTTACAAACTGAACAAAACTTATATTCAACTCTGACTCAGTCTATCCAGGCATACTGTTTCTAAGGCCAAAGCACTGAATTATTACAACAGTTGTTCAACCCAGAATATTCCCAATACTTCAACAAAAATTTGCACTGATGAGACAAGCTATTGCCTTGTAGAAGAGCTTCATAAAAGACCATGCAATACGTATGGCTGTGACTCTAATTACATGCCTAGCTTGAATCAACACTGGTGGGGTGGGAAAACACTGTGCACCTGTAACACCAAGGTGTGGAGCAGCAGCAGGTAAGTCCAGGTAGTAAACTTCCCACATACACGTAATTGGGTAAAAACTATTTAAAACAACACAAGAAGACTAGTTCAGATTAGTTGGGGGAAGAGTTTTGGCCCCAAGTGTGCTATTTTGACCCTTGGTAACATCAAACCAAATATTGTCACAGATTAAAGGCATTTATAGAACTAAAACATGCTTGAATTGCAAGTGATACAAAAAGCCAAGCTACTGTCTACTGGACACTGCTAATGCCAGTATGGCGTCAGATATTTAAGAACATCCTTAGCATTTCAAATCATACATACTAAATGAGGAAATTATGATGAAATGACACCACTCAAGATCAAATGAAACATTTATTAATTATACACGCTATTTCATTCGACATATGCTGAGTGAGTCTTTCTCCATCAGTATGATTCAACTGATCCAAACAGTCCATGCTTCAGCTGATCACATGGAGCTTGACATGTGTTCCACAGACATACCCTGATCACAGGTAACAGGTATTTACACTCTACATAGAACATCCACATGTCTGCTACATACACCTTAATAGGGAGGAATGATCAAAAGACAATAAACTGTTGACAAACCTACAATAACCATTTGAATCTTGCAAGATATAATCTGCTTCAGAACTAGTTGAGTACATACTAGATTAATTCAACATCTTGACTTATTGGAGTTTCAACAACCTGAGGACTCCCTCGGCTGACTCCCAACCAACACACAGTCGTGTCAGAGTTGTCTCCCATGTGTATCAATGATAACCATATGTCTAAGCCACCTCTTGTTCCACTCAAGCAGAAAGTTATGCCTTTTATGTAACTACAGGCAATTTGTCTTTCATTACCGAGGTTTATCAGTAGTCAATATGTCTTCAGGGGGTTATGTGGTCTGACATGCCTGTTCATACATAGACATCATCAATTACTTATAGCAAAATCACTCATGTGTTCTGTTCAATTGTTACAAGCAAATAGAATGAAGTAGAAGTGTAAGGTTAAAATCTTGTATTCCCTTCGTAAATTTGGAATAGATATAGCAAGTTGATTATAGGTTACAAGTTGGGAAAATACATTGATCATGAAGTCAGTTACTATTTTTATTCATTTGCTATTTTATCGACAGTTAAAATGTACATTTGAAGTCTGCTGATCGACCAAGCGTGACAAAAATATGTTTATGATAGAGCATGACCTAATAGAGTGACTCAGCAGGGAACATGTCATAATGTCTAGATCTCCACTAAAATCAAGAGTAAAGCATTTTCAAAAAGATAAAAAGAGACCAAAAGGGATGGAAGTTAGCATAAGCCTGTTAGTCCACAGGTACCTAGGGGCCAATAGATGAAAGTGGGTATGCCTCTTCTGGTATGGACCGAGGCACCCCCCAAAAACCCTCTTAAATCTGATATCCCAATATTACTGTGACAAACATAGCTTTTCAGAAGTTCTGACAGGAATGCATATTTTTCAATAGTTACATTTCATTTGTCCCATTAAAAATATTGAATAAGAACCCAAACATCAACTGATCATAATCCGGCTAGTGTGTTCAACATTAATGAACTGCTGCCAGTTAAATGTTTAAGCCTGAATGCAACCTCCATACATCCAAATATTATTTCAAAAGATGTCTCACAAACATTATATATATGATATTTTTTTATATAGCGCACATATCCAGGCAACTAGTGCTTGCTCATGGCGCTGGTATTTACAAACATCAACAGTAAACAAATGTGATAAACACTGCAATGCTATTTTATTACTGGCAAGGCTTTTTTTAAAACACATCACACTTGTCACTGTGACTGAAGTGTCATAAAATTACTCATGTGTTCAATTACTGCAATAAAGATAAAATCTATTTCCAAGTAGAGATCCTCACCCAGTGTGTCATCCCAGTCATCACAACCAGCAGAGCTTGACTCTGGCTACCTGGTAGACTGGTACTTGCTCTATAGCTACCTGATCACACACCTCTACAATTCTATGGTGTCTAGATTACATCTATTATTACTGAATCAGTCTAATGGGCATAAACGTATCAGGAAATCATCAGATCTTTGGCAACGTCTTTAAAAATACGAATATATGTTTTCATTGATGACACAATTAGTTATCCAGTGACAATTTGTGTTTCCTGGACAGGGAAGAAAAAATGTTTTCTACAGAATCTGGTGCATGGTATATTTTGTAACCTATATGGTAATTGTATAGAGAAATATATTGACAATGGAAATATTGTGTGAAGAAGGCGGCACAATATGTTTATACTGTGTTGAGTTTTTATACCCATTTGTCTAAAATATTTTCTTTTTAGAAATCCATATTTACTGCAGACTAACAAACAGTGCAAGTTAATGAATTCATACCAATATCTGTCACATATTATCTATGGAAGAAGTCACACAATGTCATGTTGTGAAGCAGGAAAGTACATATTACCTGAGTAACACACCTCTTTGTAATAAAACATTTACTCCGCCGTTGATAAAGTTAAAATCTGTGTAACTGATAAAGTGTCTGTATCAAAATGTAATCCACCATGTAACCTTGTAAGGGTCATTGTCTAAACCACCATCAAAAACATTCACTCAAATTCTGTAAGCCCATGTCCCTATAGTCAGTGAGGCCCATTTAAGGTTGTGAGATAATTTGGCTCAAAAACATTGTGATCTTAAGTTTGTCTTATTTCTTTTCAGTTAATTCTACAGAGCCTATTTTCATGAGGTCGAAGAAACCAGTAACTACACCAGAAAATGTTATGGGTCAACTTCGAAGGTCAACAATGTTGGCTTTGAATATGAATCACCTTTGAATATTGAAACTAGCACTGAACCTCTTAAAGCTTGTCATGTCATTAGGACTGTCAAAATTGTCCAGGACAGGATGACCTTGAGCGGCCTCCTTACCAGGCTCACTGAGACCTAGACTAATGCTTAGTCTCTGAAAATATATAATTTTGATAGTAACAAACAAACCCATTTAAATTGAAATTGGAGCCCCAGGGAGACCAGAGATTCAGAACCTGAGGAAATCTAGACTTGCTTTATTTAGGGCTTTAGCACTGCAGAGAGAGCTTGGCAGTGGGGAAAATAATGTGGTTCAGGGACTGTGAGATAGACTAACTGAGACCATCCTTCACCCCAGCATGTGCTGCAGGGGAGGTAACTGTTGGTGCCACAGCAAATACTGACTGAGCAAGATGTACAAAATACTTTCAACATAAATCCATTTCTGAGTGTGTTTCTTTGTATACTATCATAGATCTGTTGAATTAACCAATAAAACATCATGACTTTATGAACTCTAAAGAGTATTAGATAGGATGACATTCAAAGGTAATGTTCATGAACATATTTTTACATCTGTTCATGTTTCCAGTTACTAACTTTTTGCTAGATACTCAAAATAAAACTCTTCACTGAAGTGATTGAGTTTAGTTTTATGCCGCTTTTAGCAATATTCCAGCAAAATCACAGCAGGGGACACATGAAATGAGCATCACACACTGTACCCATGTGGGGAATCGAACCCGGGTCTTCAGCGTGACGAGCGAACGCTTTAACCACTAGGCTACCTTACCGCCTCTTCTTAACCATAGAATGGTTTAACTTATGGTATAAGTAAACTTATTTACATATCTCACAACTGTGCAAAAATAGAATTTTGGTTCTAACCGAAGTACGTGTTAAACTCCACTATTATCAGACAACCATGAAACTGCTGGTCAGATAACATTATACTGTTTGTTGTTACCATGTTATAATAACATAACAGTTATTGGGAATGAGCATGTTTTTTCTCTCAGATAAGACTGGTTTGTTCTCCTCCAATGTTACCAGCTGTTGTTTGAAGTTGTAAAGTGTGACAGGTAGGGCGTAAATGGAGGTGTACTTCCTTATTTTATCACTACTCCTCTATCAGCATTGAGGGCAAGAGTATCGCTGTTTGAATAACACCTCTGAAAGCAGCAACCATAATACAATAGATGGTCATAAAATGGTTCAAACATCAGCCAGCGGTATGTGTTTATTAGTTTAATAGAATCTAAACATACTGGACATAAACACTTTCTGTTATTATTTCTGAAAGTTTCAATGTCTTATATCTGTCTCTGACATCTTTCTTGGTGTCTCTGTAAGAATCCATAAGAGTTTACATTGCTGTCTGGTGTGACTGTTGGTGTCTGTATGTGTGACTGTAGGCTAGTCCTGGTGTCTGTCTGAGAGTCATAAGTGTGTGGTTGTCAGTCTGTGTGACTGTTGGCTAGTCTGTGTGGCTGTCTGAGAGTCATAAGTGTGTGGTTATCAGTCTGTGTGACTGTTGGCTAGTCTTGGTGTTGGTCTGAGAGTCATAAGTGTGTGGTTGTCAGTCTGTGTGACTGTTGGCTAGTCTGTGTGGCTGTCTGAGAGTCATAAGTGTGTGGTTGTCAGTCTGACTGTTGGCTAGTCTGTACAGCTGTTAGTCATGGCGTCTGTATGAGAGTTTATTAGTGTATGACCATCAGTCTGAGTGACTGCTTGTCTCTACTGTTCTCTCTGTCTTATTGACCGTCTGTGAGTCTATACATTGTCTGTTTATTTATGTTTGTACTGTTGTCTCTGTCCATGTTTTCTTTCTGTATGCCTTCATCCAACTTTAGTCATAATGGAATATGGATGTGTATGGGTATCTATAAATTAGAGAAATTTCAGCTACCATGGTCTGAAGCTTGCCTGATTTGAAAGAAAATTCAATGGCCATGTTTCTTCTTGGATGTTTACTAAATCTGATGTAGATGGATGAACAACATGTCATTAAATAAGATCACTTACTTATGAAACATTAAACACACAGCACACAGAGTACATGCTGGGTCTCTTGATTGTTCCGAAGTGTCCATACTAAAGGCACACCTAACATATGTCATGTTTCAATCATCATGTTCCTGAAGTGATAACTGTCTGTCCTAAAGACCATACATTTTGTCTGTTCAGCATCAAGTTGGCTGTCATGCTCACACAGAAGGAACTGGTGGAACATGCATTACACTTTACTTAATAAGTGTTAGTATAAGAACAGTGTTAAACAAGCGATAAGGTAGACAACAGAATTCTCCACGGCTTCAGTGCCCACTGTAAAAGCCAACAAGGTAACAACCCTTTCTGGAGAGTTATCTCCCTTACTTACCAGCTTTGACAGACTGAACAAACACAGGGTTGTCTCCACTGACAGTGAGACCATAACCCTTCTCATCTCGCTGGATAATCACACATCGCTGAACAAGCTGGCTTCCTGAAACAAAACAGGGAAGAGTGAGGGATACACAAATCAAAGGGTGCAAGATTACGTTTGATCATCAAAAAAATCACATGGACAGCAAGAAACACTACATTTCATATCTTTGATACATATGAACATTTTAATGTGGCCAATTCCTACTGTAAGCCCTCAAATTTTGGACAGATGACATACGCATTTTACAGGCATATATCCAGTTGTACTGTGTCAAACATTTGTCCAGTATTAAAAAGTATCTCCAACATGCAAAAGTCGACAGTTATTGTTCTTTGAATGCTCTGCAATGAAATGTCTTTGTGTATTTATGTCACTGTCAGTATTATCCTGTTATGGGACAACTGTTTTGGTATCAATAACAACTAGGGGTCAAATATCAAGCAATGGACAAATGCAGTAAGATTCTGGGCTGCAGATTTGTATACAAGAAACTAAATTGGTGGTTACATAGCTCATTTTGAATCATTCCAAATACTGATCGCTATTCCTCAAAGCAGACCCAACATTAAAAAGATCATTACATACGAAACAAACAGCCAATGGATCACAATGTCTATTCTTAGGTTAGTGATAAAGCCTCTTGAAAGTACTGTCCCCAAGCCATTGATCTGATAATGTCTTGAATACACAATCAGCAGTGGCTAAGCAAGATAGGTGGCTGATTTTGTGTGCTGGCAATGAGGTGCCCAATTTTTAGGGTGTGGGTTCGAATCCCAGATGGGACTCAACACAACAAAAGTATTAGAATCTGTACTTAACTGGGAACGTTTAATCCCAAATATAACATAGGTGATAAAGGTTTGCAAACAGTCTTGCCTATCAATACTGGACCATCATTTACCAGAAAAAAATGAAGAAAAAACCCACTGCTGTGAAAGAATAAAAATGAAACAAGAAATTGTTCATGCACTGCCATGCAAATATATCCAATGAACAAATATATCCAGTTAACAAAAGTTTCTGCTTCAGTGATAATTACTAGAGTTTGACATTCCATGCATAATGTCTGTTCCTACAAGCTGTTGACATGCACGCATATCAATGTGAACCAGTCAACCATGTGTAGCTGGAATCAATAGAATGTATCAGTCATGTACACCATCCTGATCCAACTCAATGTACCACTAACATTCATCCAAATATGTTTATATCAGTGACAGAAATTCATTCTAAATGTGCAGAGCTTTAGGTTGTGTCACAAAATTAATGGCCAAAGTTCAATACTACCAATAACGCTCCAAAATGAAAACCACATTTCTTTACAATGATTGGACAAAGACCAAAAACATAATATATATTACCTAACAAACTGTTTGAATGTACGAATGATTGAGTATGGTTTTACATCGCTTTTAGCAATATTCCAGCGATATTACAGCGGGGGAAACCAGAAATGGTCTTCACACATTGTACCCCTGTGGAGAATCGAACTTGGGTCTTCAGCGTGACAAGCAAACACTTTAACCACTAGGCTACCCCACCGCCCCTTGTCTGTATGAACATATGGTATTTTAGTCTGAACATTCAATTCAAGCTGAACATCAGATATCTGGATGAAAACTGAAGCAATGTTAACAAGTTATGTTGTTTGTATGAATGTGGTTGATCTAAACAGAAAAATCTGACAAGAAAGCTTTTAAACAAAATGGGTTCCACAAGAGGAAGGTTCTCTGTCAAAGAGTCAGATTTATTTTCTGGAAGGGTTTCTATGATTCCCCTCTTTAAGTCTTTGGGTGGGTGAGTGAGTTTAGTTTTACACCGCACTCGGTAATATTCCAGCTATATGGCGGCGGTCTGTAAATAATAGTCTGGACCAGACAATCCAATGATCAACAGCATGTGCATAGATCTACACAATTGGGATATGATGACATGTGTCGTCCAAGTCAGCGAGCCTGACCACCCGATCCCATTACTTTCTCTTACAAGCATGGGTTATTGAAGATCAATTCTAAAACGGATCTTCACGGGTCTGATCCGTTCTTAAGTCTTCGGGACTAAAGGGGCACTCTCAGTGTAAACGCATGAGTTCATGGTTAAAACTTTTGCGGCTACACTTTCAGAGACCATACAAAAATTCACAGTTCGATGATGCAGAATCACCATCCACATGTAATGCTAGTCATACATTCTCATAACTGACATATCGCTGCAGCAACATCCCATGTCTAACATTAAGCCACAACAGTTGTAGGTGATCACTGGAAATAGCAGGTCTCTTCAAGGTACTCATTCTAAAATTACAAATTAGTTTTGTCAATCAAATAGATTTCACACTATTTATGAAAGACTGACATGTCTAAGTATTTGTTTCTGAATTCTGCTGTGACCAATGTAGTGACGAAGCCAGACAAATCTTCTTACTTTCCCAGTTTTTCTACATTGTCTGTGTGCCAACATGTTGGCTGCCAGATGTGCTCTGTGAGACATTATATCGCTAACTAGAGGTACATGGTATTAACTGGTATTCCATGATACAAAATACTAGTGAGTAAATATTACATTATATGGGAAAATACCAGTACACTGTGTTTATCAAAATCCTGTGTGAAATTACAGATGAAAGAATTCATGTAATATATAAAGTTAACGCATCGTAAACAATTATCACATCATTATTAAATATTGGAACAAAATACGAAACAAAATTTAGGCTGATGCCCAAAACTTTTACTAAAATAACTTGTCAGCGTCAGTTATGAGATACCGGAGTCATTTGAAGGAGAAACCTACAGGGTAATTATAGAACAATTAATAATGTAAATGCTCAATTCTGACTGGACCATTTTTTATTTGAAGCCAAAGAAAGGTGCCAATATTGAATTTGGATGGATAAGGCAGAGAAACTTGGGATGTTTACATTCAGTAATTAAAACAGATGTCCAGTGATACAAAATATTTTTGAGACAGTCACTGAGACCCATCTACATGAATGCACCCCTTGTCCCACTGAGCATAAATAATATGCATCAGTCAACACATTATTGCAAGAATTTCACTCGACTGCTCAGCAGAACACTGTATAATAGTGCTTAACACTGAAGGAAAGCCCACTGCTTTGCAGGTAATACACATTTCCCCATTTCACACAACCTCTCTTCCATTGCTTCAACACATTTCTTCCTATATCTACTCCGTCCATGATAATAGCATCCTTCTGTGGCAACACCTGTAATATTAATCACCCAAGCCGACCAAGGTCACTCAGATCTCTGTTTACACAAATACCTTGCTGCATATGTCACATAAATAGACTCATAAACACACCGCACACGTCATTGTAACATTATCACTGTTAATCAGGCCTCAAACTAGCCAAAAATAAAAATATGGACTGGTTAATAACTCCAAAACATATTGAATTCTCTATTAAGGAGAGGAAATGAAAGGATAGAAAAAAATTGAATTTGTTTAATCATAACACTTCCAAGCAAAAATTATATATAAATATTCTGCAGCACAAAGCATCGGCTTAGAATCTCTGTTACAGCTTGAAATCATATCAGGTATGTAAGTGCAGTGTTTGAAATTAAGCTTGAAAAGCAAGGTGTCCTGTCATCACTTCAAATCAACAGACTTACAGGTGCTCATGCCCATAAAGGTGAAAACCTCAAGGACCCTGGGACATAATTAATTTGCCACACTGTGCTGTGTACACAACTTCATCCCACCATCCGAGTCAAGGTCATGAAAATGGCCGAACATTTTGAAAATAATCAATTGCACATTTCATGATGGATTGACAGTTCGGAAACTGAAACGTACCACTAATTAAGAATTAACATCAATAAGAAGAGGAACTACTCCAGGGTTCAGTTCTCACTGGACATGGATGGTTCACACTTTGATAATGAAGGTCATAATTAAATCCCGTTGCTATGGTTTCTCATAATTAGTTCAAAACATTAAAATAGTTCGTTCAGACTGACTGACTGACTGAGTTTGGTTTTACGCCGCTTTTAGCAATATTCCAGCAATATCACGTCGGGGGACACCAGAAATGGGCTTCACTCATTGTAGTTCATTCAGAACTTGCCAGAATTTTGCATTGAAGTTGTGAAGCAAACTCCACCTAATATTTTTTAGCTGATCCTCGGAGATTATGGAAGTGTTATAATTTGATAACTATTCACAGTTATCAGCAAATCAAGGAAATTTGAACAAACCCCAAAACATGAATACATGAATTGTATTGACAGCTCAACGGTAAACTGACGCATGTCATGGGTCGTTCTGAGCTTCAGGAAGTAGTTTCAATACATGCGAGATAAACATTTATAAAATGCACTACTGCTGATTGACTATATAGAGTACTGTGATCAAATATTAGTAGTGACCAAAGCACCTGTTATACTACCTACACAACAATTACAGACATTACAGAGAAACAAATGTCTTATCATCATAATCATAATAACACACACCTTCTGAATATATAGTTTATTCTATTTGAGTGTTGTGCTATGCTGTAGATGGGGTAGTGTATACCTGACAAACCAGTGATCAACAGCATCACCCATTCACCTCAGAAAAGATTGAATCCAACGAACCAGGTCATACATTTCAAGCATATTAAACATTTATACAAATAGTGTGGATAAACTTTAAGGTTCTCACTGTGAGAGAATGGAAGTAAGTTTCCGACTGTCCATTAAGCCTGATCACTTATTTGATAATCCACAGCAAAAAGGGAGTCCCTCTTGGCTGTTGTTATGTCTGATGACCTAGGTCACTATCAACTGTGTATGTATCTGTCAGGGTAGAGATTGTGATCTGGTAGGATCCTAGATTCTACCAGTAGAAATTGCGATCAGAGTCTCTTCCAGTAGAGATTGCGATCAGAGTCTCTACCAGTAGAGACTCTGATTATATAGAATAACTTATACAATCGCAATCTCTAACAGTAGAAGCTCAAATCTGATCCTACTAGTAGAGATTGCAAACTAACTGAATATTTAGAAAAACAAAATTTATTTTCGTTTATTGTAGAATGACATCTTGCATTGAAAAGTGCACACTATTTGTCCAACTTGATGTTTAAAACAAAATGAAAATAAAACATTGTTACTTTGTTTTCATTTATGATTGTTATTGTAAATAAATATAACTCTAACCCAAATATATATCTGGCCGGTCATTTCCCCACCTTCCTTTTTGGGGGGGGGGGGGTTATTTCACTCAAATATAAGAGTGAGTGAACAACAAGTAGTGTAAAATACATTTCATTCTTTAATATTCAGGTCCCATCTGACAAAGTTCTTCTTGGTATGGCATTTTGTTTTCATGTATCCATTATGACAGAGCTTGAAATCACCACTGGTCTTGATAATCACCATCTGTGTTATTTATGTTATTGGTTGCTGACAACATGGCAGTGTATAGGACAGTTATAGGGTTACAAAAAAGATTCAATAAGTAAAGTAATTATTGTGATAAATTGCAGCTTAAGGTAAATATAGAAAAAACTAATGTATTCGGCTATGTATGGGTTAATCAAGATGTAGGTTGTGTTAACAGTTATATTTCAAGTCTTAAGGAAAGGTGAATTGCTATTGATAGCCAGTGTTTCTTTGAAAGTATGTTGTCAAGTTATTCCAAACTTTGGTTATATAAATCTGTTAAAAGTGAAATTAAATGTGAGGATTATTTATTGCTAATTAGTGTACCAGTTTACCGTATTGCACTCTGTAAGCTCTGATGCTCTAATCATCAACTGCTAATCGAGGAAGGACGAAAGATCGGCCTAGCACGGAGCGAAAGATTATGTCCTTTTTTGCATTGTACCCATTATTGAGTCTGAATATCACTTCTGCTTAGAATGTAATTTTTATAATAATCTTCGTCAGGACCTGCTCCCAAAGTATTATTACACTTCTCCATCTCTCCATAAATTTGTACAATTGTTGTCATCTTTGTTGTTTGCCACAGATCAATCAGAGTTTCTACTATTTGAATTGGAAATGGTACTGGTAGAATCTCCAATTGAACCAGTAGAAACTCTGATTGCAATGTCTACTAGTAGGATCGGAGATTCTACCAGTAGAGACTCCGATCACAATCTCTCTACCCTGACATATCTATCAAACACTGCACATCCACAAATTGCCCTGACCAAGAGACACTGACTGGCACAAGTCCAGCTGCTTGCATAATTAGGGACATGACTGTGTTCCTACATGAAGTGTGTCTGTCAGATGTTTAGCAAAATAGGACCTGTAAGTAGGTCACGGCACTGCGCTAGACCTTAGTACTTCCAGAGACAAAGTTTCATCCCTTTTTTGAATGGTCTCATGGTTGTCAGTTGACAGTAAGGAACCAATATTCCTTGCAGGAATAACAAATTTCTGATCTAACCAACCCCGAATGAGCCAACTATTACGACTTCAACAGCTGTGACAGTCAAGCATGGTCGACTTGGTCCAGTCTAGTAAAGTCATATTTGGTGGTCGCGCAATTTGGAACCAGAACTGGTTCTTGAATCTGGTACCAGAAGTAAGCTGGGCCCCGTCTCACATACCGCAAGTTTGCCTGTGTTAAGTGAGCTAGGTACCAGCTTAGTACCGAAAGTAGTGTCTCGCAGGACTTACAGGCGCGCTATTCTGTATTCCCTCAAAAGCGACCAGTCTGCATTAGCAAAATTCTGGTTCCATAAAGTTCAACTGAGAGAATATGCTTTCCTTTATAGATTTGCAGCTTGTCCTATGTCATGTAATTAATGGAAGGGTATGACACAGCCAGTAATGTACACATTACTACAATAACAACACATCTTCCCAAATAATAACTACATCTACATTAGTTGCAACCAGCCAAAGAAATAAATAAGGTAATGTTACCAATCTCAAAGTGTCTAAATCCTCAAAGATAACATATATATTAATGTCCATGAAGCCATGAAGGTACCTTCTACATTTTTATTACATCAATCCAAAACGTACAGCCTTCCTATACAATGTAAGCCCACTTCTCCTGCCTTCAGGATGATGTTCAATGACAGAAAGATCGTTATTCATACATGCAAGTTATACAGACAACAGGTGTCTGGAATGAAGATCTATTGAATATGTGTAGGGCATAAAATTAATATATTCCAAAACAGACTGTGTATCTAAAGAAGTGTATTTTCTAACATAACCTAGTTCCAGGTTCCTTTCAACCTTCATTTTGCAGCATAGCAGTAAAAGAACTTACCATCTGGAGAGTCCTCTTTCTTGGGTGTGGTCACCTCCTCCTTGCTGCCACTCAAGCTGGACAGCCTGCAACACCACAGTATATGGGTAACGAATAAGTAAGACAGGAGCGAGGCATACAATCGGAATGCAACATATATACCATGAAGCGAATATGATACACATCATGAATATTGGGTGATGAATGTGAATATTAGGTGGTGAATACAGTAACAGGTCAGCCGTTGATGTATTGTTCATTACATTCAGTGAAACAATCAAAAATAATACTTCAACATGTTTTGGCCATGTTGACAAGTGTTAATTAAACACGACAATGATTGCAAAACAATTTACTATCAAATAAAATATATGACGGTGTTGACTATTTTATGGGTTGGCATGGAAATATTTAATTTTGCCTATCATTTTGATAAAAAAATCCCCATCCAATTCAAGAAAAAACAATCCAGTAAAATATTTCAGGATATTCCATTCTGGTAATCACAAAAATGATTCGAATTCATGAAGGAATGTGATTAGATTCACCAAATAAAGCAAGTGTGAATTCAGTGCAGGAATCTAGTATTTGAAAGAAAATGTTCATAGAAAAAAGATAAGTCGATGATGACATGGATTACATTCACATCCTGAATTTAGCAATCCTCCAAATAAACATGCATTAAAATGCAGTTTCTCTCAAACATGTTTGTTCTAAAATATCTGCATTTATTATCAAACATGTGTGTTGATGATACAAATAAGTACTGAGTTATAAACCTTACCACCTGTGTGTTGCGAGCTGATATAGCAGAATATTAACAGACAATTATAGATTAACCTGTTGAGTTTTCAAATGGTTGAAATGTTGAAACACCACATAGCGTAATTAGTGTTTTCGTGTGAGTCTAACAATAGGCAAGAGGATCCACATATAAACAGACTGCAGTGAAAGCAAAAAGTAGTATGTTGCCTGATGGGTAGAAGGCATGCTTTTGCTGTTCACGGCAACCGCAGCAGTGCTGTAATTCAGCACTACACAGCTCTCCAGGATCTGCATAGCTCATCACCAGTTTTCATCAACAACCTACACTCACATGTTTAACTTAAAGCCTGGGAATCAAACATATGTTTTTCAACTCCTTGAACCATTTCTGGCTGGTTGAGTTATAGAGAAGACAGAAGTATGCATTACAGGCGCTGTGGAAGAAGTCATTCTGACTCCAGACACATGCTATCTCTAAACTTTTGGTCACTTTTGGTTTTTTCACAAGTTAAGTCTTAAAATAAAAGCATTTGTGGCCTGTCCATCTAGCTGGTAGGTCATGGAGTAGTAAGATTATCAAAGTATTGTTCATATTCACCAGGTCTCCCCTTCATGCAAGAACGGAACCCAGTGTTCACGAATAGCGTCTGACCCTCTGACAAATCCGGCAGATTCGCCAACTGTCAGACAGAAGTCTACAACCCGCCAGCCCCAGTGTCTGACTGTATATTTCACAATGACTTTGACTGAAGATGTTATATGTGACACGTGTTTGCTGTTTATAAATCTTATGTTTGTTAATAATTTCAATGTTAATTATAAGAAATATTAAATCTGAAATGTGTGTTTAATTTTATTCCATGGGTCCTGTTCATTTTCAATGGGTCAGACAGACATCTGAAACTTACAAGACCCAATGTCCTGTGACTTTGAAACACCATTCGTGAACACTGGGAACCTACTTTTTCTTAAAATTATCATATTGTCATCATACACCACTATCAAATAACACATGAAATAACTCTGCTGATATTGCAATGACATCCCTGAATTTCTGCAGACTCGCAGAGCAGTGTTCGAGATGAAGCATGTAAGTCAAAGGGCCCTTGAGCGGCCCTGATATTAAATGTAAGAAAGTGGTGGGTCCCTTGGGTCAAATACCATATAGATCCCAGTTCCCCTCTAAATTTCAATATATCATTGTCTCAAATTATAAGTTTGGACCCTGCATATTCCTAATTAAGTCATCATTTTGCGGTCCTGTCGAAAGATGGATAATTTGACTTATTTGTGTATGTCCTGTCAACCTCAACACAGCAGTATATTATAAAGGTAGCATCTGGTGTCTCTGAATGGTATGACTGTAAATTTAGAGGTCTGTCAATAGTCTGTGATGATGTTCACAAGTAAACAAAACCTATTTTGACCTGACTAGTCATACAGCCAAAGAAGTTGAGTCAGGTTTGAAGCAATTTCTGCTTCACTTATTAAAGTAGAACCAAATTATTGATAACAGGCAAAGTGTTGTGACCATCAATGTTCTAAGCCACTGAAGACTACCATCACTGGATATTTAGCTATCTTCAGTACAATATAGCGACCTTCAGTCAGTGGAATCATGTGAAATCAAAGACTATCACATCTGACTGATTGATATATTGCCATTTTCATGCAGAATACCAACTTCACCATGTTTCTGAATTTCTATCCAATGGTCCACCATTATGGTTGCTTTTCCTATCTCAGCCAGAAATAAAGATTCACCCTGGAAATGATCCGTGGTTTGGGAAACAATGGTCTGTATCATTTGAAATTCTGTTTTAAAGTGAGTGAGTGAGTTTAGTTTTATGCCCCTTATAGCAATATTCCAACAATATCATAATGGGGGACACCAGAAATGGGCTTCACATATTGTAACCATGTGGGGAATCGAACCTGGGTCTTCAGTGTGACGAGCAAGCGGTTAACCACAAGGCTACCCCACAGCCCTGTATTGTGTTCTAAAACTCAACATACTTAAAAGCAGGATAGGTATCTCATCATTCAACAACAACAAAAATACTTTGAAAATGAGAACTGAACTTTGTAATTTCATACATTTAAATTATGTTATGACTGTTGATAAGTAGGACCTGATCCAAATATTAGACATGAAACTGACACTGACACAATGAATCATCAATTCTATCCTGACCATATGACTGGGCGATACAATCATTATCACACGCTGGGTAGATCCATAAAGCTGTATTGATTGACATATACTGACAAGTATTGCAATGCAGCATCCTGCATACAAATTCAACCACATGGATGCTCACATCTAGCGAGACGAATTGCTGTAGAAGAGAGTTACTTCACATTTAAGCTCACTTGCACATTTGAAGACCAGAAAAGGTGTATGAAATATATTAAAGTCTGCAAATCCAACTATTAAAGTTAATAAGGATCAGAGACATTTCCTTGTGGACTACTACTTTTTCAATGTTCACCATATATAACTTGATTTATTATAAACTGAGAAAACATATGCTGATAAAGAATAACATTTGGATCCCAACTACCAGGAAACACCCTATTTAACTCTTTCAACACCAGTCAACCAGAGGCATTTACTGCCATGACACCGAGTTCCCAGAGACTCTGAGGTCATAGATGAAGCCTATGTTTATGAAGGAAATTATAAGCTTGTAAAACGTTATTGCTACTACAACCCATACAGGATTTAAAAGATCTAATCCTACGGTTGATAAATATGAAGTTTATTTTTATAATGTTATTCAAATAATACAACTACAACTTAAATAAAACTATTTTTGAATGAAAATGCAAGTTTACATTTATAATGTCCAGATAAACCACGAAAGAAGCAAAAACTATGGCGATTTTTTTCCATTTGTGACATGTCATAACATGCCCGTGCCTTTTTCTTTTATATTTTCATTTTTACGTCATCAGAAAATATGTATGGTCGCCTATTTCCCGATATCTGTGGCTTTCCGCTCGGTAACATGACATAACAACGGAAAATACCTCTGTTTTCGAAGCGTCGTATGAATAACATGGGAGGCGAATCGTTTGATGTCGGGTATCGTTCGAAAGCTCTGAACATCAACAACATCACTGAACCCTTGCCGAGAGTATTTTCACAGTTGTAAGAAGCGATTTTATTGGATAAAAATTGGTTTCTAATGACGCTTTTTCGCTACAGTCTGCTATAAGGGTCGTGATTGGTCAAAATCAGACACGTGACCTAAGGCAGCCAATCATATTACGGCAATGGATACCGTCCTCGTAAACGAAAACTTATAGATTTAGACGAAAGTTTTGGGTAAAATAATGCTATTTTGAACATATTAAGCAAGAAATCGCTACCTATACATAATTTATGGAACTTATTGGACGTATCGTGCTAGGTTATGACCTGTGACAAAAATGCTTCATGTATATATTTTCGCATTAAACATTGTGTCCGAGCGTGAAGATTGAGGCGACTTGTCAGTTTGAGGCGGACTTGACTTACATTACATGATCGCACAAAAAGATGGACATAATAATTTTATATGTACGTTTGACAACTTTTATGAATGTTGTTGTTGATTTTATTCATTAGTTTATTCAATTTATTTAATGAATTCCTCGAAACATCGTTACTTTGCTCTTTGACAATGTTATTGTGGACCCGCTGCCGAAGCATGTGTATAGAATCGTTGTTTTCAATAACATTGCGAAAAATAGTTTATAATTTTAATTCTGCCGATAATATATGATTACTTGAAATTTAATAAGTGTTTTCAGACATTGTGAAATGTGATGGATTTAATATATGAATCATAAGTCAGGTAAGTGCCTAAAATTATGTCTCATTTTGATGTGACTACTGCCTGGCCGCTTAAGCGGCCTCCGGTGTCTGGGGACTCATAACGTTGTGGCCGCTTAAGTGGCCTGCGGTGTTGAATGGGTTAACCCAAAGCCGAAAATATCTTTTGACAACATAATTACATCTAAGGCCAGACCAATCTTATTTCTTGTTTTATAAACATAAAAATTAATTTTCCCCACTCAAAATATAAAATCCTAATGTTTTTATTGGCCAAAAATGTAAACTTACAAAAATTGGGGGTTTTTTAAAATTGTTTTTTGCCCCATATACACTTCATAAATTGCCAAAAGTAAAATACTTTTAATATATAGAAGAAATATTACTTTCACTGGTGATTTCATTTCTATTTTTTTCCCCTCCTGCCTTTAGGTTTTTCTGAGCACAAAAATCTGTAAAACAAGAAATAAAATTGGTCTGGCCTAACCTATTATTCACATATATCATCGAAATGATCCAACTGTAATTAAATTCGTTTTAAAAAACTGCACTTATGCTTTAAGGATCCTCTTCAGTTGATTTTCACCTGTTGATGACCTACATTGGTATGCACAACGTCCTGACAAATGGGGACATTTATTTCACCTGACATACACCTGGTATACGTAGTATCAATGCTGCACGCCAAGCCACCAAAACTGAGCTTGCAAATCAAGTCCAGTGATGAAGTAGGCAAGGAGGCCAACATCAGTTTATCACATGTTCTAGGTCAGGAAAAAGTGTACTGTTTTCCCTAATTCTTGCTTATGAACATGAATGTCACAGACATGTAACAGGGAAAGCAAATAGTTGCACAGGTCACTCCCTCTTCCTTGTTCCTCTATCATCACTTCCTAATACAAGCTTTGTTATGTCATTCCTGATTTCTTACAGAGAAACTGGAATACATGTATCCTAAACAAACAATCAGTGTTTCCAAAGGTCCTGTTATGTCGCTATAGCCTAAACGTATGAAAAAATAGTACATGTGATGCAGCAGCACTGGGACAGTAGGGTCACTCTCTCAGCACTACGCTATTCACTAGGGGTGTCACGATTCGGTTCGGTTCATCGAAAATTGAATCGATAGATGTACGATTCGATCTCGATTTCAAATGCATCCATTTCGATTCGATTCATAAAGTACTTACGTTTTAATACTAAGAGTTTATTTCACCTGAAATCTTAAGAAATTTTGTTGAAAATTCGCTGCTACAAGTGTGGCCAGTGAAAGGGTATTCTCCACTGCCAGAGACATTGTAAGTGTCCGGAGGGCATGTCTTTCAAGTGAAAATTCCTTGCACAGAACATGATCATTCCAAATGACTTACAGTGACGTTACAGTCACAATGAACACTTGACACCAGAGTTTGTGACTGAAACTTAATTTCATGATCACTTGTTCGGTGAGTATTTGTTGACAACTTGTCTTGACAGTGTTCTAATTGTGCATTGTGCCAATTTTTCAAAGTTTGCCAAATTAAACTGATATTACAACAAATTTGACTTTGTCCTCAGCTTTGGTGAATCAAATCGGAATTAATCGAATCGAACGAATTGAATCAATAATCGTCTCGAATCGAAGTGAGAGTGAATCGTGATACCCCTACTATTCACACAACCAAATATGACCAATCACCAATAATATTTACTAAAATCAAATGGAGAATCAAACCTAAGTCTTCAGCAAACAGTTTAACCCCAACACTACCAGACTGCCCTTAGATGTCATTTACCTAAGGACTTGCTCTGTGATACCGAAATACTTGATATTGTTGCCATCATCTCTTGTTATTATATCTTGTAATCATTCTCTGACTGCTGTGTATCCATAAAGTACATCTGAATTACCACATGGCATTACAATGATTAGGCAGCTAGCATTCGGCTGCAGCCAGGGAACTCCAGGGAATGTTGGGAACATAATGTTCCAGTGAATCACGAAGCAGTTTCAAAATTAATGAATGTCATGGTGTCCTTTGTATTATCAAAATGTTATCTCCAAACCATAGTTTGACCACAGAGAACATGTACTCCATGTGTGGTCATAGGTCTTCTTAAGGCAAAGGCATGAATCGGACAAACTCCAATAAACTTAGTTTGGGAGAGCATGCTCCTTGAGCACTCCTGGGGCACAATGACACACCACTGCAGCTTTGTCCCACATGTAATGCAGTTGTCACCAGGCCAGATCTGGACACCTGATGCCTCTTTCCCCATCATAAATTCACTCTTCTTGATCCAGCTTACATACTGGATCTTACAGTTACATTCAAACTAAAACAGAGCTCATTCTCCTGTTAAGGGCACAGTTAAGTTAAAAGCACTGTCTGACACGTTTACACAATCTCAAACATTGCAACATGTTCAAGGAATGAATTGAGGTGGATCTTTTCCTTTCAATTCAACAAATGTATACAACAAATGTTTCTAACACAACATCAAGACAGAATGACCTTAAAACATGCTCCTGTCACAAATAAATAGAGGTGTGACGATACAGAAATTTTACAATACGATACGTATCGCGATATCATAGAACAATACGATTCGATACGATGCATATCACGATATGCTATCTTTAGTTATTTTCTTTAAAAAAGTGTATCTAAAGTGTGTTTAAAATTCACAATTTAAAGGTCAACGATACATATCACGATACGGAAAAAAGTATCAATTTATTTATTGTCAGAAAATGTATCACGATTATCGATACTACGATATATCGTCACAACTCTACAAATAAACCCTCCTGGCCTGACAGTGGTACAGCACTGCCATCCCTCAGTCACTGATGTGGCAGACACTAAACAATGCTAAATGGCCCAGTTGCTGAGCTTGTTTACAAAACTGTTGCTTGGTGAAACTCCACATCATTTTTAGGCATATTACTTTACATGGTTCAGGCATTATGCTGAGGTAAAATGGTGATCATGAAGTCTCTCTTCACAACTCTCTCTTCTTCTCTTACATGAGAAAACTTATTTGTACGGTATGTTCTGTTACGTCTATCAGAACTGACAGAAAGACTGTGCCACAACATCCCATCAGTAGTTTTACATTCACTGAATATATACATTAATCTGCACATTCACATAATCTAGTTACTTTCGTGGTATGACACACCCATTGTGGACAGAACAAAGCACACAGCACAGATCTACAGCCAAAGACACACTACAAGTCCAACATACAGTGTACCAACACTCAAGAAACATACAGTAATCTGTCTCACTGTCCCTGAACCACATAATTTTCCCTACTGCCTAGCCCTGAAATGCTAAAACCTTAAATGAAGCAAGTCTAGAATCCCATCTCACTGGAGCTCCTTATTAATTTAAATGGGTTTATTTGTCACTATTATAACTGTATATATTCAGAGACTTAGCGTAGGTCTAGACATACAGTGGCAGCACAACACTGCCACACCGTGGTGACACACAGCGAGACACTCCACTGAAACTCTCCAATACAAAGCACCTACACACGACAGTATCAATACACAGCACCAACTCTCAAATGATATAATGTACCAATACAAAACACACAGGAACAAAATACAGACCTTGCACACAGATTTTACACAGATGTCATGCATGTTTATCATGTAAATTTTGAGCCATAGGTAAGGACAAAGCTGTATGAGCATATTTTGAATAGATTTGTATTCATAAAACCTTCTGTATCAACTGTCAAGTTTCCTTTTTCCAGCCCACGTCAAGCATCTCCTCATACACAATGCTCCTTGTTCACTGTTTTATGATGGCCTTACCTGACTGACTGACTGAGTTTAGTTTTACGCCGCTTTTAGCAATATTCCAGCAATATCACGGCGGGGGACACCAGAAATGGGCTTCACTCATTGTACCCATGTGGGGATTCAAACCCGGGAATTGGGCGTGACGAGCCAACGCTTTAACCACTAGACTACCCCACCAACCCTGATGGCCTTAACAACATTCCAGTGAGGAAATAACTGAGACTGACCACTACAAAGCAGTGGGTGATAACATGAGCATCATCCAAAGCCACTGGTAGATGATGACACTCAATCAACCAACTCAATGTGCCTGATCAACTTATTTACCTGTTGCTATAATCAATAGAATGCTTGGTGCCTAATCTAACACAGATCCATGCAAGATTCAGAGATGGAAGAGGTCCTTGATTCAGATTGCTGTCTAATGAGTACAATGGGACATAAGAAGCCTGTTTACATAATGCATGTCCAAGGTATTTTCTAAAGTAACTTTCACCCCTCCATAAACAATTATGAAACAACAATAACAGCCAGCAAAGTCTATGTATCATCATGGCTGAAATCCTCATCCACAGCAAGCGAGTATATAATCCTGCAACCAATACCCCAAGAATTAGCATGATAGGATCGCAGCGGACAAATCCTGTGTGAAGGGAGCAGGATTAGGACACCTCCTCGGTGGTGACCTATACCAGACCCAACCACATGCTGGGCTGCATATTACAGTAAACTCTCACCAACATATGTTATAAGTTACCAGTCAGTGACTGCACTTCCACAGGACACTAGTGGGTGGAGACATCACTCTACCAACCACAACATAACATGATAAATACAACCTACAATATCAGATGTGGACGGAATGTTCGACATGTGATGAGAAACCCTGTTGACATGCTCTGGTGATCACAACACAATAGAATATTCTACCTTTTCCTAAAGGGATTAAGATGTTCCGCCCTATGGTGATGATTTAGAAACAAATTATCATGCGATCCAAACAAATCCAGAGAACGCCATTTCTTCCTGAGTGGCATAATCCAAGAGTGTTTCACAGTGTATATTCCACAAGTCTCTGAATCATGGTGGCAGCAATGGGGTACACTCCGATGTGGTTTGTGACTAACTGTAAGCCCTGTCTTCACTCACTGCACGCCCTCCTGCTGACTTGACCCATATAGACTTCACACACACCACACTAGCTCTCAGTCCACACAGGCTGTATAGGATAGGCTTTGTCACTGCTAAACATGTGTAGCCACACATGAAAAATTTCTATAGTCTGTTTCAGTACAGCTTGCTTCAGCTAATCCATGGGCGATCAACTGAGGCTATAGTCTCAAGTGTATTTTGAGGCAAGAATGCAATGTTGTCTGTGTATTGTTGTTAAATTTTCTTTATGATAATACATGGCTTTTAGTTTATTATTCATCCTGGTTTTGAAAAAAAGAGAGGTCCTCTAGTCAAAGACAAGTAAAAATTAGGAAAGACTTTCATAAATGGGCTACCAGTTTCACCAATACTTTTACATGGCAACTCAGGTCTAAATAAATTTTCAGTTTCGTGACAAAATAAAATACATTCTTACCCAGCAATCATTGGTAAAGCTGTTCAAGTTTCAACATATCTGTTATTGATTTATTCAAACACTTTCATATCTTGCTGTATCTGACCTCCTTCTAAAAGGCATTATGTATTCACAGCTTTCAGCTTGTTGGAGGGGTACACAAAGTAGGTAATCTAGACTACCAGTTGTCAGACTTTCACTTCTGTGGAAACCTGGGTGGCTGAGTGGGTCAGATTGCTGACTTGATGTGCTGTCGATAAGGTGCATCACTCTGAGACTGTGGGTTCAAGTCCCAGGCAGGACACAACCCAAACAAGAATCATCGGCACGTAACAAATTCCCCTGCCTCCACAAATTCAAACTGAGAGAATTTCTATCAAACTTCACTGACTATAAGATCAGTTATTATGTAGTCAAAACAAACCATAGAATTGGGATCCTTAACTTTGTATTTTGAATATTTTTAAGTCAAATATCAGCAGTCAACAACCTGGCAAATATCTAAGACTCTTTAGGGAAACTAAACAAGTGCTAATATTTTGCCACTTTTACAGTTTATCATCTCAGATCTGTTGGGTCTATTCAATATAAAACCATACCGCACATGGAAGGTCAGTGTTTATCTAGATTCAATAAAGATATGTATGATATTTACAAGCCTGATTGATTCCCTTTGTCAGCTATTTTATCAAGTTTATCAGAAAGCAGGTGATTCTAGATGAAACCTATTAGATGTGTCTAGATATAGATCATGAAATGTTATAAGAATTATATATTTCTGAGTGTTTTATGTACCTGTGCAAAAACATCATACATACAGCTCTGTTACAATTCATGAAATTATATGTTAAAGCTTATATACAAAGCAAAACACTACTTTGCAGATTACAATACTTTTCGGTTGGGCTTACAGTAACAAATTATCAAAAATGCAAATTCAACTTATAAAGTTGAAAAATAACGTGATGAAAAAAATCCTGCGAAAATTGGAGTTCAAACGAGTCACTAAAAACAAACCAGCTGGGGTGAAAAATGGTTTCAAATAGGTTTGTGTGGCTTGAGCCGGGATGCCTATACACACACAGAGCCCTGAGTGTATCGGCAAAATGAACCAGCCAATGAAAGTCTTCGTTACACTTTAGTGCACGCCCACCCACTTTGACTGGGTTCAGTATCCCGAGTGTTCCCGGGTAGTAAACCCAAGTTCAAAATATTGCACTTTTGTTAGCGATTGTATGCTTATAATTTTGTATATTTGATTTTTCATAATCAGCAATGTATATTATATGTCATGAATTAATGATAATTGTGTTTTAATAATGCTTATTTTGTTGGTTGCATCTAAGCTTTAAGGTATTCATTTTTCCTGAAACAAACTTATGAATAACTGCATCACTGAGATTGAATTTATTAATCAAAAGCAGAACCAAAAAAGTCAAAGAGGACAGTCAGCAATCAGATCCTATGCACGTACCATGACACATGTTGCTAACATCTATTTATTACTCACCTGTTGAATATCACTGGTTAATAAATCTACAACGTTATTCACATTGCGTAATAACATTGTGTTCTCCCGGAACTATTTGCACTCAGTCTCTCAGTGAGTTCTTAGGAAAGAAGTTTCAACTGTTCTTTGATCGGTTACGTGTAATAGCATTTATATTAAAAAAATAACATGTTGATTGAAGTCATTTGGTCCCTTTTCATACCCCCTTGTTTATTTATAAAAAATCAAATTAAATACACTACTGTTGACAATCATAAATGAAATGTATTCATACGCATGACCCCTGCTATGACGGCACAATGCACTCGTTCTGTTAGTTGAATTCTGAGATATTACTTTGCTAATGTTGGGTGAGTAATAAATAAAATACTAAACAATGTCCCATGTAATACCATATTTATGAAACTTTCACTCATAAGATACCAAACCATTCACAAGTTTCATAAATATGATATAACACGGGACATTGTTTAGTATTCTGTATGTATCCATATAGCACAACATGGAATGTCACACCATTCATAAGAAACTGTCACAAGACTTAAACTTGAACAAGCATTATGAATGCAAAATGTTACCATGTTCTAAACTCTGTTGATTTCTTCTGTATGGTTACTGCAGTCTGATACTGGTCTAGACAAAATTATTTAGGTCCTGGAAGGTTAGTTGCTAAATAGGGGAGAAATATATTTTTGAATTTCAAAATAAAACTTGTGTCTTCAACAATATCTTACAAGAAGTATAATTATGAAATAAAGTTTCCATTTACACATACAATACTCAAAATTACGTCTTCATTCATACATCCCTTCAAATGTGTTCAGAATGTTGCTTTTGTTAGTAATCCAAGCACAAATAGTTTACCACTTACAGTAACATTAATATGTGGATTTCTTCTGCTGTCACTGACACTGTGATTCTATCAGTGTATTTATTCCAATGCTAGATTATGTAGAAAGAAACAGTCATAATGTTTGCTATAATCATATCATATTTCCATTCCCTTTCTTCTGAACTCATGCTCCCTCCCTGTCTTTCCACACAGTCACACAGATACAAACAAACATGCAAAAAAAAAACACACACACACAAGCACTCACAAAGGCACACACACACAACCACTCACAAAGGCACCCACACACACAAGCACTCACAAAGGCACACACACACAACCACTCACAAAGGCACACACACACAAGCACTCACAAAGGCACACACACAACCACTCACAAAGGCACACACACACACAAGCACTCACAAAGGCACACACACACACAAGCACTCACAAAGGCACACACACTAAAACACACACACACACACACACATACACACAGTGGTATTGTCAATAACAATACACACTTGACATGACTGACAAGTGAGAGTGTTTCAGCTCATTAAAACATCCACACCGGTTAGTACCAGAACAAAACCAGCAAACTATATGATATGTTCATGCTTCAATAAATAATGTTTGGAAAAGAACAATTTACCTACTACAGCTGCATAGAAAGCATGCTGACATTCCCCCATCACAGTGATGTGTGCCAGCTATGGTGGATGTATCCCACAGTGACGCTGTGCTGACCACACCATCAGTGTATTATTTCCTTACAGCAGTTGGCTACAATGCTTATCTCACACCAGACGGAAGACAGAGCTTCTGTCAAGTACCCTATCTATATTTGTAGTCAACAATAATATTGCACAGTTAGAAATCATCGGAAATAAAGGTGAATCTTGCTTTGTAAGCAGAAGATACAACTGTAGCAAACTTTCTGCTTCTGAAACTTTCTGTTTTGCTCCTTAATTAAAATTCACTCCAAATTCTCATTTAAACCACCTGGGGTATTGATATTTTGATCTACCCTGAAAATATAACTCTGTGATGTCTATGATGTCAGGGCATCTTGTCAAGAAACACAAGACAAGTGAGCCATTAAATGCATGTATTATGATCATGGTATGGTGAGACAGGCACTTCAGTGCTTTAAAGCAAGAACATCATGACCATGATGACTGACTTACTGGAGTCATGAAATTCATCACAACTAAAAACGTTTCCTTCATTCAACCCTAATGACAAACTTGAGCATGAAAGCATATTTGAGACATATTTTCTTTCAGCATGATCCATGAATTGTTTCATTCCTCAGTACCTTCATTTTATAATAGGAGTTATCCCACAATGATACAGCACATAGAACCTTCATGAAGAAGAAGAATGATGTAACAAAAACAAGGCATCCACCTGGGGTGGATTTTTTGGATTCAATCTTAACCTGCAGGTCGCAGCACATTCAACTATTATATTTCCTCAAAACTGAAATAATATTCACAGAGGTAAGAAATAACTCCAACAATCATTAGAATCTTTGCACATCATGCTAATGACGAAAAAATTACCATTTTATTTTTATTGGCTGATATATCACAATTTAACTTAGTAGTCTCACCTCTGGAAAGTCTGGGGAAAGGGGTCTTTTGCACCCCACTGTTTCACAATTATTCACACAAAACAAATCACAAAACTTGACTTTTTAACTGCTAAGTACTGCCAGGTTTTGCCATATTTTCCTGACTGACCCAGTCTTGGGGAGGCAGTAGTTTGAAAAACAACATCCAGAACACTGTCTATGCTTACATCACACTGCCTCAGATGAACGAACAGAATATAACGAACTCAGTACATGGAAACATGAAATTTACAGTGAAACATCAATACACATTTCTTGTATTCCCTGTTCTGCTGAGCATTGCGTAAAATGTAGTGATTATGATCATGATGTATAGTCAGCTCTGAAATTATGCCCGAAATTAATATAAGATATTCTTAGTTGTCTATTCCCACCATAAACAGATGTATTTATGTATTTAACTTTTGTGAAGAACGGTACACTGTACTCGAGTAAATACGGTCATCAATGAACTGTTTACACTGGTCAGATACTGTGAATGTTCATGTGCATCACTTCATATGTGTGAGAATTTGACTGGCAAGCATCACACAGGTTTATATTGCCTTATTCCTCTGTGAATCATTACATTTACAAGTGCATGAGATCCCAAAAGCATTTATTAAAATACAGACTTAGAGACTAAATATTGCAAGTGGACATCTTGCCTGAGTTAGGAATGTTATACAGCAGCAGCAGCAGAGAGCATGTCTGCCATGATATGTGATACACACCAGCCTTCCAGTATCTGTGTCTGTGCACTTACTACCCATGGCCCCGTTTCACAAAGCTATCGTAGCACTACGACTGTCGTAAGACTATGCTACAGCATAGGAGGTACGATTCCTACGAGAAAAGTTACGAGATCTTAGGTCTTACGAGAGCTTTGTGAAACGGGGCCCAGGTCAGCACCGCATGTTACCATGAGAACAGGTCTGGACCATTGGGAAGGATGGGGTCGGGAGAGGGTGTTGTGGGGACATCAGGCACATGCATGGGTTGAAGGTACAAAAAGAATGGAGGGAAGGGTCCCAGGACAGTCACATGCCACAGTGGCAAAGGGGGCAGGGTGAGTGATGACATGGGATCAACCCAAACCATGCAGAATGGGTGTGCTTGTGAGTGACAGGAGGGCATGAGTAAAGTTACCTTTCCCTGGGGTAGTAGTGGCAAGGGTTGGGTTAAAAAGGGACATTAAGTGAACAAGGGGTAGGAGTATCAATCAAGACACTGCTTTTGATGTTTGAAACTATCATTTCAAATTCTGTGATCAAAATTTCATGGGAAAATTTAAGTGTTGCTCTTCAAAATATTTTTCAGACTTAGCATCAAATAAATTTACATTGAAGGTTTGAAGGGTTCACCTTGTCTTCAGGGATTATTCAGGAAGTCTTTCCCTGTCAAACAATGAGATTATGTTATTTCATTTTGACATTTCAAGAAACACAAAGCTTTTGAGGCAGGTTTGCCATGTGCAGCAGAGAGAAACAAGACATGTAGAAAGTTACATTTGAATGGTTTAGTAACAGTTTTCAAATTTCATGGACAAATTCTGAAGTAACAAACCCATAGAATATTGTAAACATTACATTTAATTTAACTTTCTGTTCTCTCCGAACCTCTTTTTTGTCATTTAAATCAAACATTTACTCTAAAGAACTCACAACAGGATCCAAGCAGGACAGAAATCTTACACATTAATTTACTTTCAGCTTCAACATATAAACAGGAAGTTTACATTAACAATCTAAGCTGAAGGCAGCAAGTGATACAGTGAAAGGGAGACAACTCCTGCATTTAGAAATATTCAAAGGCATTTTATGTCTTCATAATGAATAAAACTGTAAAAATATATTTACAAATGGTCAGAAAATAGTTAGGAACATTGATTTCATGCGCATGAAACTTCCTGAATCTTAGATACATATCATTGGATTATATGTTTAAAAAGGTAACCAAGGCTAAGCAGGAAGTTGATTCCTAACAGCAATGTTTGGGTCAGTCTGACAGGTGTCATATGTCTAATCAGTTCTTTCCTCAGTCGTTGACCATGTTGATTTTCAATGTAAGTCGAACTTCAAATCAGGAGTCTTAGATTGAAAGCTTACACACATGAAAACGTCAATAAACTTTGTTGTGCAGGCTTAAGAAAATATTGAATCCATGATGTTTTCTGCTGTTGAATGCTGCATGGTGTATCAGAATTTAATGTGTCTGAAAACTCATACTCAAATTTCTCATAATATCAGAAAATGTTTTCCATGGTGTGGTTTTATAACTAACTGTAGAAACTTAAAACCTTTACGAGTCTGTCTGTCCCTGAGCATTTACAGAGGCAGTAGACAAGTGCCAGGTTGTGATTTCAATAGTCTAAATAGTACCTACGCGTTATGCATCTTTGGCAACATGTAGCCATGTGCAGAGAAACTAGCTCTACAACATACTGACAGGTAACTGACCACACAAACATGGAGCCTGTCTACAGCCAACAGGACTCTTGAGAAGCCCTGTAAATACTAGCTATGGAAACAAAATTTATTCAAACAATTATATCAATGATCTAAAGTGCTTGTAAATGCACTGAAATGGATCCTACAGTTCATCAACTTCAGTTTTGTACCATGTACATTGCTACTGAAAGTTAGGTCAGCAAAAAACATTAAATGTCTTTGTGAAACACAGTAGACATTACATTAAGAATTGTATTGGTACTACTATCTACTAAAGAGGCTGGAACGCCACTGCAATGATATGCAACTGGATGAATGGGATGTTCCATTACCAGTCAATATATTAGGGCTGAAACAGTATACCGCGGTGTATTCATACTGCTGTATTTTGATTTCGGGTTTGGTACACTGAAATTCACTTTGAAAAAATGGTACGTTCGGTTTTCGTACCGAAAATATCATCTTACTCACTTTATGCGCATTACTTTTGGAATGGGTCATCACAAATATTCCATGTAATTTAATTCTAGGTGACATCTTCATGTAGCTACCATTTCTGACATATCTGTGCCAAAGTGCTGTTGTCAACAACTCATGCTAACTTGATTGGATGAACGAGTTCGTATAAAGGCACTTTCGTTTGGGTCCCAATTCCAAGAAGATTTCTTCTCGGAACTTCAATTTTATTGTTAATGAACCGAACAGAAATGTACCACAAAACATACCGAACCATGGCATGGCCATACCATTGCATCCCTACAATATATGTGTGTGGAAGTTCATGTCAATGCCTAACATTTCCATCAATACATAGCTTCAGTTGTTACATAGACTCCCTGAAGTGTTCCTTGGCAGTTGATATGGTCATAGGGTTGCCTAGCTAATCGAATATCTTTTAATCTATGAAATATTTCTGATTGCAAATTAACAAACAAATGTCTTTGCACTGTTGTCGGTAGTTGATAAGGAACAGTACACATTTATCTTTTGAATTTGCAGTTTCAGTTAACTTTTGTCTAAATAATAAAGGGAGGTGAAACCTTAATGCGTGACAGGGCACCAGCAAGTACCATGTTTAACATTCAACACTGGCTTCTTGTACATTTAGTATTTACTCATTGATGTATCTTGCTTGTTACAATTCACCTGGCGAAGGGGCAAGGAATAGCCCAGAAACGTTGTGACATACAATGAAGAAGAAGTTGTCATCCATAATATTTGCGTATTATCTTTAACATTGTTTAAAAGTCTTTTTGAAAGACACTGCCATGGGAACAACTCCATGGACTGGTAGACTTTTAACACACAAGCCATGAAAACTACTCTTGCTGGCAAAGTTCCCACCATTATATCTGGAGGATAGCCCTCAAACAGTTGTGTTTGCAATTGCATTTGAAAACCTCTTCAGCCTAAAACACCACACTTGATGATGTATTTAGAATGTACTGTTTTTGGAACTGTTTATTCAAGTAAGTTTGAACTCCTATTTACTATAAGCATGTATACTAAGTACAAACTTGTAGTCCCCGTGCTTAAAATTCTCAACTGCTATGTTTGATGGGATCCTGTGTCCTGCCATTTTTCACTTGTGAGTACACTGTTTTATGTTTCTTAACTTGCCATGACTGTTTAATCTGTCACTTGGGTAATGTCTTTTGAAGGCATTATGCTATTTTTCAATTTAAACACACATCACCACCCCCACCCCCCACCCCCAACATAACTTAGTTTAGGAACTCGTAATAGTGGTATTTATCATAGTGAGCGTGTAGGGGTGGCATAAGAAAATGTTACATAATATGCTTACGGTGATGAGCAAAATATGATGAAACTGTTAGCAATATATATTGAGGGAATGCTAAAGGTTGTTCTACAAATACACTTCAGAACTTTGTCAGACATTGTTTGATTAACCCAGTAATACCACAATGCATTCTGTGCACAACTCGTGGAATGTACCCGAACAGATTATCACTACAATATAGGTCAGCACAGTCCCCCGGAAGAAGACAGCTAAAGCCCAATGAAGTGGTATTGCACTCAGGACACACCTCTTTAGTCATTTTTACAGCGTAAACATACATTCATAACCAATTAACAGAGGTGGAAGCTAGAATACTATGGGTTATATAGACTGTGTATGATCACTGTCAACACGTCTCTGATTTTGTAAAAGAATTCAACTGGCTATCTGTCTAAGAAATTTTACCCCGAACAAAAAAAATTGTTTTGTAAACGTTGCCTTAGTCGCAGATATAACATTTAGTCCCAATGAACATACAAACCAATGATGTAAACACACCTGCATGTAATCCGAGACAAGTGTCTCACTCAAGGACAAGGAAGCTGATAGATACCTCAAATATGCATCAAGATCATTCCACTTTCAACTTTTCGTTTACTTACCTTTCTGGGAAGGACATTTTTGACAGTATTGTCGACAAAATGTGGTAGCATGAGTCTCTTCTGAGAATGCTTCTTAAGAATAGTCGAATGTATATTGTTACATTCTAGAAGATGGGCCTGGTTTATCTGGCTGCCTCGTCGACTTGTATTCCGGAAAATGGACCACAAAAGGTAATTGTTAAGACACAGTGGTGTGTATATCGTGCTCCAGCTATTCCAGGTTACATCTATCACGATACATGGTCACAAAAAGTAGCAATAACGAAATATGGAGAAGATAATAACTGTCAAAATATGCACTTATCGTTCAAGGAAAATCGCCCGAAATATCCAACTTGGATGCGTATCACTGATTTCGTTTCGAAAATATGTTTTGAATACTTATTAATTATTTTCAATTTGTTTGTTGTTTGATAATTTGCTTCGCAATTGTTGGTGTTCTTATATTTCCTCATTATTTATTTTTTCTATGAATAAAATGTCGCACTATATTCATTGTGATATTCCTTCGCGAGATATTTTGAGAACTACTTTCATCAGGCTCGCACCTGCTTTGTAGTCACGCAGTATATTTGTATTTTTTATTGTGAACATCAATTAATTTCAACCGTTATCTGGTCAGATTGTTTCATTAAGAATTACATCGAGCTCCACACTATTTTAGTATACTAGTATAAATATGCTACAAAGTTTACAGTGAGAGGGGGTCATCGGGTCATTTCCGTATTAGCCACCTGTCACATGATCATTTTCTGTCAAAATGTCGAAGGTGCCGCCAGGGTTTCGAGTCTTGCCGAGAACAGGTTGCAACAGAAATGTAGCGTGAGTATAACAATCGGTGTCATTGAGAAAGCATAATTTTCTTTACAAATATTTTTTTTAAACCGAAACGTCATAACATACGTTTAGTACATTTGCATGTCATGTTTTAACCAAGAAAGCACAGGATCATTTCCACGATGTATGATATCAGCTTTCGTTTCAGTTCTCTTTGTTGATTAAATTACGAACAACTTATGTTTTTATACAAAATACGTTTGAGTATTAATTAATCATCATGGCATAGGTGTATTTTCGACTTCAACAAGCTTGACAATATGGAGAAGTCAGGACTAATTTACGTTATAATAGGTATGGCAACAGCTCAAGCATATCAAGGGATGCATGACCTTAATTTTTAGGCCTTGATAATGTTATCAGCTGGAGGTGTCCTCATGCTGATCCTGACTCCCGAGGAGAAGTGATCTTGGGATAATTTTTGTAATTGATGTCAGGAGTTATGGCTTAAAGAGATGTTAGTTTAGTCAGACTTGCAGGTCTTTTCCCCCCGATTGTCCACTTGAACAACGAGGAGAGTTCTATGGATCTACAACTTCTTTAATGTGATATTAGCGATGTTTCGGTGTAGCTACTAACACTGTTATCAAGCAAATGATGTACAATACTAGAGGCAAGGTATATATACATAGTAAAGTTGAACACTAAGTGATTGATGTTTGCACAATTATTGAGGTTGATGTACAGGGTTGGAGGATGTTTACACAAGAAGGCAATTGTTACACAAACAGAGTAAGCTGTTTGTCCACTTATTAAAACAAAAAGGTTCAAGTTCCAACAATGCACATTTCAAGCCGAAGATTTTTCAACAGAAATTTCTATTTGAATAGTTCTTTTTATGTATCAAGTATCCAGTTAATTTTTCTTGAAATGAACAGCTTTGTGTTCATTTTCTTTCTTAACATGTTAAGTTCTTCCTTGGACTACTAGATGCATTGCTCTCAATTATAGCAGTTACTGTTGCTTTCCAGCATTTCCCATGCCTTTTGAGGGCCTGTTATTTTCATGTATTTATTTGGATTCAGGCATTTCTGTTTTTAATTTTTTTAAACATAATGCAGTCACAGTTTCTATCATTCAACTCTGTCACTAGCCCAGTCTATACGGGATATATATAAAGAGGAAGGAATCTAAACTTGATGTTAAACTAAGCTAGAGATAATTTTACTCTGTCTCAACAAAACTCTTTTCTAATCGTCTCTTTTTGAGAGAGATATGACATTTGATGTAGGCATCTGTCAACTTAGTTGCCTTAACCCTGCCTGTAGGCAACATGTTACACTGACTACAGCTGACCACAACTTTATTGCAAGCACTGATCATATTGTCCATAGGGGTTCCCCCCTGGGCTGAATAGAGTGATGAACTCAAGTTAATGCCCTTTGAACACAGTTATCATGTTCCATTATCCATATAGCCGATTGTATTTTCCCTAAGGCCACAGATATAAAAGTTTTTTAATTGGTTTGTCTTGGTTTGGAACATAAGTTGGATTTGACCAAGTCAAATGTAGGCTATGCTTCGATTTATAGCTCATTATGGTAATATCAAAGTTTTAAATCAGAAAATTGCAAATACATGGATGAATGGCTTTCATCAATGTCATAATGTCAAAAGTAATCTTTTATACTGTGCCAAAACTAAGATGTTTATTACCATTGATTCACAGTCATGATTCCCTGAAAATCACACATTTTCATGTAAAGAATGAAATCTGCTGGCTACATTTGTATAGCACTATCCCAGCACAGTCTCATCGTCAGTGCATTGCTGTTGTCAGATATTCATGATGAAAGTGTATAAACAGATTTAGATATAGCAAGGAACAAAAATTTAAGATGACAAAGAAACAAGTCACCTTGTGTTTATAGTGGAAAAAACTATGAATATTTTGACAGTTAATTAGATTTTTCATCCCTAGAATTAACCAATGAAAGGGTAGTTTTCAGATAAATGTATTTTCTTTGTTGATTGCAGAATGCCACCTGACAGCTCTGGATATTATTTAATATTGAATTAAAGTTATGATATAACATGTGTCCATTTGGTCCAGTCATGCCCTGATAAGAGGCACCTCAAGGACCACTGGAAACGTAGCTGAAGTAACCCTACCCTGTGCTGTTACCTATGAACAGTTTTAGTATTGACTAACCATTGCACATTGACTGTCCCAGAATGTTTTCCTGATAGATCCCTGATGCAGATCTCCATCGCACTTCTGCCAAGTGCATGTGTCATGATCATTCAAAATGTCACAACATGGTTCAAGGTGAGGTGAGGTGAAATTGGGTTTGACGTCGTGCTTGAGAATATTTCGCTCATATGACGACGTGCATGCGTGTATGTGTATGTGCGGCTGCTTGTACTAGCCCAGACTAAAGCTGGTTTTATAGTGCTAGCCCACTGAGATACCATGCCGCAGTGAAGCATGAATACCCCACTCAGACTCTTTATACTGACTCCAAGCCGACCAGTCCTTGTTGTACCCATTAATGCTGAACGCCAGGCAGGGACCAACAAGTACCATATTTTAACGTCTTTTGGTATGACACTGCGGTCGGGGATCGAACCCGCGACCTTCCGCTCTCCATCGCACTTTGTATGCTTCTGATCACAACATGGTTCAAATAAAACTCTTAAACACTTCAGGTAAAGCTACATGTATTTCAGGTTGTGAAACAATATATTTACTCATGAATGAGGAAACCAGGCCGGTAAAGCATATATCATGATAATTGCAACCCAAAAGTAGTGCATAGATCAGTACATGATAAAAAAATTAAGTACAGTATGAAGGCAATATTTCCAGGAGGCAAATTGTGTTGCCTTCCTCTTTGATTACGATTCGTCAGTCATGTACATTATGGCAGGGTTTATAGTGTGGAATGCTCCACAAATAGAAGTATTATGGGAACAAAATATAGGACCACCCATAGCTGTGTGTTCATTGAGACCAGATCCATAACTGCAGGCCACTTAGATAAGTTGTTCAGTGTCATTGGCTTTGTGCCAATTACAGTTCAAAATTTTCACATCAATTGTTGATGATTAGTTTAAGCTGAACAAATTAATTAATAGTTTAATAGATAAAAGCAGTTGGACAAAAACAATTAAACGTATTTAACGGTACTGCTCTGTGCCTTGATTTGTCGAGCCAACAGTTAGGTGTATATATCGTTTAAACCACTATGTATGTTAATACAGTAGCTATACAGCACATGCTGTAACAGCTTGGAGGATGACAACAGTGGGTTGCTGCCACTTGATACTACAACATTACTGATGTATCTGGTGTGGAAAAACATTTATTTTTCGTTATATTGCAGTGAATAGAAAAGCATAAGGAAAGTAATTGCTGCACACTAAACCATGAGGCTCTCACATCACCATGGTAACAGTGGGACTTCGGGCTTGTTACATGAACACTTCTGAATGTTGCAAAGAAGCAACAGTCTTCCATGTCTCCTCCATAGTGTTTAATGTGAATATTAAATAGGCGGTTTCAGAGGGGGAGTGCAGGGGCGCGCACCCCCTCTTTTGTCATGAAAGTTTATTAAATGACCATTGGAACTCTCGTGAAAATGAAGTGTCCAACTTTCCAAGAGTGTGCACCCCCCTTCTCAAAAAGCTGTATCCGCCCCTGTATTATCAATTGCAGACAAACACCCTATGACTAAAACTATGTTTTTATTTTAAAGTCTCTTTTGATCTATAGATACTTTCATAAATTCACCTGTGAAAGGGTCATGTGAAAGTTATCAGACAGCTATATTGTTTGTGTTGATTCACATTTCAGTAAGCATATACGCAGCCCATTACTGAGTACAAGTTTTTCATGAACATTTGCAGGAAATAAGTATATTTGGTCAATGAAAATTCTGAAATTTTGCAATGAAACCTAGCACTTAGGTGTATAGGCAGTTATTTCTCTATGTAGGAAACAGAAAAGTCATTGAAATCAACTTATCAGCGATCACGACATGAAGGTTTCCATGGACTTTTCTATTTCAGTGTTGAATACATGCAGACAAACAAAAGTCAAATGACAACAAGTACAATAAAAGTGTGGCATGTATATTGCATGTATCTATTTTCTCATAAGTTTCATGTTAAGATGTCAATAGCATTAGCAGTAATCTGATCTTTTTCTTGGTAGATACTGTTGAATATGTATGACCTGACCGACATTTCTCAAACAAATTTTCCGAAATTAGTAGAAAGAATATTGAATGAAGTTTAAACAAATTTCATAAAATACTCAAAACCAATAAGTCAGATATGAGATGAACAATTTTTTATACCAAAACTAACTTGTGTACAACAGTATATATTTGTTGACAGGTTGTTTTAAATATGCTTTTGGGGAAAAAATTAAAGCACATTGTCTGTATCATGGACGGGGGGTGTATTTAAAATTATGTACATTAAAAAATACCCAAGTTAATATAGTGTTAATGGTTATTCATATTTGTGATTCCATTCATACTCCCCATTTTGTGACGTTACTGCCCTAACATTGTACAAGGTCATTACTACAGACAGTCACAACAGTGTCCACGGCCATGCTCTACATACAATGTCATTTCCTCCATACAGTGATTATATTGTTCAAAGTCATGTTCAACATTCCTATCATTGTCCAATGTAATGTATTTCAGACTGCCATATAGCTGGAATATTGCTGAGTGTGGCATAAAACTCACGCACTACTTCAGACACTAACAACAGCGTCCAACCTCATGTTCTACGGTTACAACATTGTAAAAGAATATGATATTTGGCAGTCAAAACATTATACAAGGTGATCTGCTATTCAAATTCCATTTTCTCTTTCTTCGGTCTGTATTGTGTTATGAAAACCGACTAATAATTACCGTTGTTTTTTGAAGGACATCTTGATTAGAACTTTCTCGAAGAATTAATTTGTTGCCTTTTTAGTAAACTTTGTCCCTGTAAATATAATGGTGAAAAACATAGTTTCCAGAGGTTGATTTTGGTATGATGTAAGAAAACATGTTCATAATTCATTTTAACAGGATTTTTGTCTGTTATCGGAAATTTCCAGGTCTTGCATTATTTCAACTAGCCTATACTAGAGAATGTTGCTACATTGGACAGTTCTGCAGACAGTTGTAGCAACATAAAGATCATAATTCATATTCAACAATTATAACATATTTCTACAGCCAGTTATGACACTATACACATTCTACAGATAGTTACAACATTGTTGTTGATCATTATGTATTGACAGTATGGAATATGCATTGTCTTTGTTGAAGAAAGTATGAAGTAATCCAGAAATGATCGTGTTATTAGTTTCTGTAATAGTGTATATTGTGTGTACTGTTATGACATCAGTTGCCTGACTGTTACAGTATACGTATCAATATAAATGCTTATGCTGATAATAACCAAGGTTTTCAGCCTGTGATATGGATGGATATTCATTAACTGTGTTATCGTGATGTTGTGAAGGACACTGTCTTGCTGTGATCATGTAGCTGGTTACGGGTGAAACTTTGCCCCCAATTGTTCATGGCCTTGATGTAACTGTGTTAACTTTCTGGTATGCGATAACATGCTTGTTATGGTATTAGTCAATTAACTTAGTGTCCTACAAGTGTTGCAGATGGCAGCATGTTTCAGACTCACTCACTGTACAAAAGATGAGTGTGAGCCCATGAGGGGCTGAAGTAAAGGGGAATGTAAGAGTTGGATAGTTGGATTCTGACAGTCTCAGGTAGTTGATTGGTGACAATGTCAGGTAGTTGTGTGAGATGACAGTGTGGGTACTTGTGTGATGACAGTGTTGAGTAGTTGAGTGATGACAGTGTTGGGTACTTGTGTGATGACAGTGTGGGTACTTGTGTGTTGACAGTGTTGGGTAGCTAAGTGATGACAGTGTTGGGTACTTGTGTGATGACAGTGTCTGGTTTGGGTAGTTCCGTGATGACAGTGTTGGGTAGTTGTGTGATCCATGTTGGGTAGTTGTGTGATGACAGTGTTGGGAAGTTGTGTGATGACAGTGTTGGGTAGTTGTGTGATGACTGGTTGGTCGTTGTGTGATGACAGTGTTGGGTAGTTGTGTGATGATAGTGTTGGGTACTTGTGTGATGACAGTGGTGGGTACTTGTGATGACAGTGTTGGGTAGTTGTGTGATGACAGTGTTGGGTAGTTCTGATGACAGTGTTGGGTAGTTGTATGATGACAGTGTTGGATAGTTGTGTGATGACAGTGTTGGGTAGTTGTGTGATGACAGTGGTGGGTAGTTGTGTGATGACAGTGTTGGGTAGTTGTGTGATGACAGTGGTGGGTAGTTGTGATGACAGTGTTGGATAGTTGCTGCATTTAAGTAACTTGGTCGCTTTTTACTGCCATGATGAGTTGAAGTTACTTGGCGTGTTGTTACTGTCGCCATGAGTTGAAGTTACTTGGTGGGTTGTTACTGCCGTGATGAGTTGAAGTTACTTGGTCGGTTGTTACTGCCATGATGAGTGGAAGTTACTTGGCGTGTTGTTAAATGCCGTGATGAGTTGAAGTTACTTGGCGGGTTGTTACTGTCATGATGAGTTGAAGTTACTTGGTTGGTTGTTTCTGCCGTGATGAGTTGAAGTTACTTGGTTGGTTGTTACTGCCTTGATGAGTTGAAGTTACTTGGCGGGTTGTTCCTGTCGCGATGAGTTGAAGTTACTTGGTTTGCTGTTACTACCATGATGAGCTGAAGTTACTTGGTTGGTTGTTACTGTCGTGATGAGTTGAAGTTACTTGGCGGGTTGTTACTGTCATGATGAGTTGAAGTTATTTGGTTGGTTGTTACTGTCGTGATGAGCTGAAGTTACTTGGTGGGTTGTTACTGCCGTGATGAGTTGAAGTTACTTGGCAGGTTGTTACTGTCATGATGTGTTGAAGTTACTTGGTTGGTTGTTACTATCATGATGAGTTGAAGTTACTTGGCGGATTGTTACTGCCGTGATGAGCTGAAGTTACTTGGTCGGTTGTAAATGTCATGATGAGTTGAAGTTACTTGGCTGGTTGTTACTGCCGTGATGAGCTGAAGTTACTTGGTCGGTTGTTACTGCTGTGATGAGTTGGAGTTACTTGGTGGGTTGTAATGTTACTGCCGTGATGTGTTGAAGTTACTTGGTCGGTTGTTACTGTCATGATGAGTTGAAGTTACTTGGTGGGTTGTTACTGTCGTGATGAGCTGAAGTTACTTGGTTGGTTGTTACTGTCGTGATGAGTTGAAGTTACTTGGTCGGTTGTTACTGTCATGATGAGTTGAAGTTACTTGGTTGGTTGTTACTGTCGTGATGAGTGGAAGTTACTTGGTCGGTTCTTACTGCCGTGATGAGTTGAAGTTACTTGGTCTTTTGTTACTGCCGTGATGAGCTGAAGTTACTTGGTCGGTTGTTACTGCTGTGATGAGTTGGAGTTACTTGGTGGGTTGTAATGTTACTGCCGTGATGAATTGAAGTTACTTGGTCGGTTGTTACTGTCATGATGAGTTGAAGTTACTTGGCGTGTTGTTACTGTCGCCATGAGTTGAAGTTACTTGGTGGGTTGTTACTGCCGTGATGAGTTGAAGTTACTTGGTCGGTTGTTACTGCCATGATGAGTGGAAGTTACTTGGCGTGTTGTTAAATGCCGTGATGAGTTGAAGTTACTTGGCGGGTTGTTACTGTCATGATGAGTTGAAGTTACTTGGTTGGTTGTTTCTGCCGTGATGAGTTGAAGTTACTTGGTTGGTTGTTACTGCCTTGATGAGTTGAAGTTACTTGGCGGGTTGTTCCTGTCGCGATGAGTTGAAGTTACTTGGTTTGCTGTTACTACCATGATGAGCTGAAGTTACTTGGTTGGTTGTTACTGTCGTGATGAGTTGAAGTTACTTGGCGGGTTGTTACTGTCATGATGAGTTGAAGTTATTTGGTTGGTTGTTACTGTCGTGATGAGCTGAAGTTACTTGGTGGGTTGTTACTGCCGTGATGAGTTGAAGTTACTTGGCAGGTTGTTACTGTCATGATGTGTTGAAGTTACTTGGTTGGTTGTTACTATCATGATGAGTTGAAGTTACTTGGCGGATTGTTACTGCCGTGATGAGCTGAAGTTACTTGGTCGGTTGTAAATGTCATGATGAGTTGAAGTTACTTGGCTGGTTGTTACTGCCGTGATGAGCTGAAGTTACTTGGTCGGTTGTTACTGCTGTGATGAGTTGGAGTTACTTGGTGGGTTGTAATGTTACTGCCGTGATGTGTTGAAGTTACTTGGTCGGTTGTTACTGTCATGATGAGTTGAAGTTACTTGGTGGGTTGTTACTGTCGTGATGAGCTGAAGTTACTTGGTTGGTTGTTACTGTCGTGATGAGTTGAAGTTACTTGGTCGGTTGTTACTGTCATGATGAGTTGAAGTTACTTGGTTGGTTGTTACTGTCGTGATGAGTGGAAGTTACTTGGTCGGTTCTTACTGCCGTGATGAGTTGAAGTTACTTGGTCTTTTGTTACTGCCGTGATGAGCTGAAGTTACTTGGTCGGTTGTTACTGCTGTGATGAGTTGGAGTTACTTGGTGGGTTGTAATGTTACTGCCGTGATGAATTGAAGTTACTTGGTCGGTTGTTACTGTCATGATGAGTTGAAGTTACTTGGTGGGTTGTTACTGTCATGATGAGTTGAAGTTACTTGGTCGGTTCTTACTGCCGTGATGAGTTGAAGTTACTTGGTCGGTTGTTACTGCTGTGATGAGTTGGAATTACTTGGTGGGTTGTAATGTTACTGCCGTGATGTGTTGAAGTTACTTGGTCGGTTGTTACTGTCATGATGAGTTGAAGTTACTTGGTTGGTTGCTACTGTCGTGATGAGCTGAAGTTACTTTGTTGTTTGTTACTGTCGTGATGAGTTGAAGTTACTTGGTTGGTTGTTACTGTCGTGATGAGCTGAAGTTACTTGGTTGGTTGTTACTGTCGTGATGAGTTGAAGTTACTTGGTTGGTTGTTACTGTCGTGATGATCTGAAGTTACTTGGTTGGTTGTTACTGTCGTGATGAGTTGAAGTTACTTGGTTGGTTGTTACTGTCATGATGAGTTGAAGTTACTTGGCGGGTTGTTACTGTCATGATGAGTTGAAGTTACTTGGTTGGTTGTTACTGTCGTGATGAGTGGAAGTTACTTGGTCGGTTCTTACTGCCGTGATGAGTTGAAGTTACTTGGTCTTTTGTTACTGCCGTAATGAGTGGAAGCTACTTGGCGGGTTGTTACTACCGCCATGCAGGGATGCTGCTGTTAACAACCATCACTAACAAGTTCATGTACCTGAGCCTCACACGCCATGTAAACTCAGCATCTGTTGCTGGAGCTGCTGATAGAGATGTGCCGCTGGGCTGCAGATGGTTTTCAGTGACAGCTGCAGCCAGCAGTATCATCTACTACATCCTCTATTTAAGCATTTAAACACTGTGCAGAGGGAATACTATTAAATAATTCAAAGTTTATGCCTGGGGGGAGCCTTTCAGCTCATTAAAGAGCCAATTACTGATTCATGTTTTCATAAGCTTTATGAATATGGTACTTGGATGACATTTGTTTCACCTTTGAGAAAGGTTTAAAAGATCATTTCCTCAAATATAGGTTTATTCCTTGCACTACCAGTTACAGGGATTATGAAAACATTATGAACAGGTTAGCACCTTCATCAATGGTGGTATGGACTTCTACTATAAGATGTATTAAGTTCATGGCATTTAGAATTGATATGAATTTGTACCTATCATCGTTAGGCATTGATGTAATTTTTCTTTAGTTTGTTGCCATTTTAAATATATAGATTTTCTTCAGTCTGGTTGCAGTGTGTGAAATGCTGCATTCACATGTACGTGTTATGTGTGGGTACTCTCGTCCAGCTGTTTACCATGATGGCCTCCATTTCAGGCTATTAAATATTCGATGTTACCAACACCAGACAACACTCAACATCACATTAACCTTAACCTTAACCACAACCCTCACCATCACATTAAGCCTGACCACAACCTTCACCATCACATTAAGCCTGACCACAACCCTCACCATCACATTAAACCTGACCACAACCCTCACCATCACATTAAGCCTGACCACAACCTTCACCATCACATTAAACCTAACCACATCCCTCACCATCACATTAAGCCTGACCACAACCTTCACCATCACATTAAGCCTAACCACAGCCCTCACCATCACATTAAGCCTGACCACATCCCTCACCATCACATTAAGCCTGACCACAACCTTCACCATCACATTAAGCCTTACCACAACCTTCACCATCACATTAAGCCTGACCACAACCTTCACCATCACATTAAACCTGACCACAACCTTCACCATCACATTAAGCCTGACCACAACCCTCACCATCACATTAAGCCTGACCACAACCCTCACCATCACATTAAGCCTGACCACAACCTTCACCATCACATTAAGCCTAACCACATCACATTAAGCCTGACCACAACCTTCACCATCATTAAGCCTGACCACAGCCTTCACCATCATCACATTAAGCCTGACCACAGCCCTCACCATCACATTAAGCCTTAACCCTCACCATCACATTAAGCCTCACATTACCCTTCACCATCACATTAAGCCTTACCACAACCTTCACCATCACATTAAGCCTGACCACAACCTTCACCATCACATTAAACCTAACCACAACCATCACCATCACATTAAGCCTGACCACAGCCCTCACCATCACATTAAGCTTAACCACAACCCTCACCATCACATTAAGCCTTACCACAGCCCTCACCATCACATTAAGCTTAACCACAACCCTCACCATCACATTAAGCCTGACCACAACCCTCACCATCACATTAAGCCTGACCACAACCCTCACCATCACATTAAGCCTAACCACAACCTTCACCATCACATTAAGCCTGACCACAGCCCTCACCATCACATTAAGCTTAAGTCACCATCAAGCTTAAGCTTAACCACAACCCTCACCATCACATTAAGCCTAACCACAACCTTCACCATCACATTAAGCCTGACCACAGCCCTCACCATCACATTAAGCCTGACCACAACCCTCACCATCACATTAAGCCTGACCACAGCCCTCACCATCATATTCATGCTCAGCTTTGTTAAACCTTAACCCCAACCCTCACCCTTTCCAAGCACTAACACATCTTCAATTTGAACAGCTATGTATGTATTTTGGGGGCACTTTTAATGTGAAAGAGGTGATTCAGAGACTTGAACACCTGTGACAAACATTAGAAACAGTGTGAAATTGCAGATGACAAATATTTTACACTTGCCTGTTGCATCCATATGTTTCAATATCGTTAATCATTATAGTCATCAACCCAATGCCACGGTCATAGCATATTCATGAAACATAATAACACCAAAACAGTACAGGTATTTGCTCACCTGGTCTGCCAGGGGCGAGTGAGGACATGTAAGGCAGGTGCTGGAAATTATGATGAAATGATTACAAGTACAGTCATGGTGCCAGGAGGGCATACTTTAATAAATGTATCTGTTTGGGGAAAGAACAGTACCTTGTGACAATTTTGTTATTTTTCCTTATCCTGACTCATGCTAAATTTCTTGTCTCCTTCTTCTTGCGAATGATAGTGGAACACTTGAATCCCATTTTGAAGCTCCCTTCAAAAAAGCGGACGTAAAATCACTCACCCAGTATTACCTCCCTTAGGTGTTTTGACGGGAAATCAGTCACATGACCTGACATGCTCTTCACTCTCTCCTTCTTCGCCCTAGAGGACTGTTGTGAGAGCGCCTGGGTCCGCTATACAGTGTTATATCCTTTTATATTAAGGCCTTTACCACTTTACCACTTGCTTTTACAAGTCATGTCTAAACCGGGTGATTGTGTTGATAACCTTTTATTGCTGTCTGCTGACATTCACCACTCCAGTGATTTACCGGTTGCTACTACGGAGCATGTTGCTGGGGCAGATGGTAGCTCCAGCTCCAGGAAGAGGTCGTCAACATCAGCAGTAGCCTCGTCGCAGTCTAAGAAGACCAGGTCATCGTCTTCTCAGAAAAAGAAGTCGTCTGCAGATAAGACTTCAGCGAAGTCTTCCCATGGAGCAGCGAACAAGGTCCTTCGCTGCAGAGATCATCCCTTCAGATGAAGTAGACGTATATGACGAGCCACCCATCCTCATTCCTGAAGTAGCAGTTAAAAAGAAGACGAGGTCTTCTTCTACAGTAACGTCAGCTATCATCTCAGCGCAGTCAGATGTTCTATCAACGCAGACATCAGATACAAGAGACGGCAGTGCTTCTCAAGCACAGCGGTCCTTAAAAGAAGCCTCAGCACTCTCAGATGGTTCGCCATCACATTAAGCAGCAGCAGCCGTCGTCGCAGAATTTCAACCCGGGTATCTTCATGCAACAGTTTACTCAGCAGATGTTGGACCTGATGGAACGAAGGTTCGCGCAAGAGAAAGCTGTGGCGAAGGCCCCATCTATGACGAGCCTGCACGAAGGACAAGCAGCCTGCAGATCGCATCCTGTTGAAGAAAGTAGCCTGTGTGAAGGAGGGAACCTACGTCAAGGATCACGCACTAGATGATGTTCCACGGCAACTTCCCGAGAACCTGTCAGCCCTGACAACGATGAATCTACAGTAGATGTTCCAGAGGAGCCTTCGCGCAGGAGCAGAATCAGAGGTTCACCGGAGCATCGCAGAAGCAGATCATCCTCCACCTCAGATACGGACAGCCATCAGGAGCCTGTGCGCAGGTACCCCGCATCCCGTAGAAGAGAATCTACACCTTCACGAAGACACAGAGATACGTCTCAAGACTCCAGGGAGGATCCTTATCCGACCGGTCACCTGCGCGCACATCTTCAGGAAGGTCTTCAGTCACATCTCCACGCAGGTCTTAACGCACATCTCCATGCAGATCTCCACGCAGATCTCCGCGCAGGAAGGAGGCACAACGGTGACGATCTTCAGAACAAGAAGCCTATGGATCTGAAGATGATGGCGGAATCATATTCTCCGATACAGAGATCAAATCTTGGATGGCTAATGGACTGGAACTTGCATCACCTTCTAAAGAGGATAATGAAGCATTCACATATATGATGTCGAACAAGGACTTTGATACGCTTTTAACCTTCCACCCATCAATCCTGTCTCAGATGTACCGGAGACTTATAAAATAGAGGATAAGAAGTTGGCAACTACCAGACGTACATTCTTTGGTCTAGCCCGGTCAAGAGCCATCAATGAAACCCTCATCGCGAAGTTCAGGAACTCGACCTCTGAAGAAGATAGGATGATTTACTCTGCATTGCTGACCCAAAAGAAAGATCATCAGTTTATGTCCGAACATCTGGCATCCACATCAGCGGGCCTGACGCTCTTGAGAAGACAAGGATTGCTGTCATCCTGCAGTTGGAGTGAGCGCTTCACCAAGACTCTGTACAGAGCTCCTTGGTCAGCATCGTCTATCTTCGCAGGGGAAATTGAAGACGTGGCCAAAGAAGTAACGAAAGAGTCAAGGGAGGTAATGATGATCAAGTCCTGGCCAGTGTTAGCCGTCAGACATCGCAACGCTACTCCGGCAAGTCGAAGTTAGAGTCTTCCACCCCCAGCCGTTCCCACCATACAACCTTCAACAGTGGGTGGACGTGTGTAACGCTACTGTGAGAATTGGGGAATTCGTCAGGACGACTACGTATCCCAGATCCTACGCAGAGGATACAAGATACAACTACAAGCAGGACCACCATTGACAAGCAACCCTCTGGCCCACAACTATGCTGCCGACCAGATGGAGAAGCTACTCGAGGCCAGATTTTGGCAGTACAAGGGTGTTGTGGTAGCCTAGTGGTTAATGCTTCCACTCGTCACGCCGAACACCTGGGTTCGATTCCCCACATGGGTACAATGTGCAAGCCCATTTCTGGTGTTCCCCACCGTGATATTGCTGGAATTTTGCTAAAATTGGCATAAAACTGAACTCATCTACTCACTTGCCCCTGTGTATTTCACATCAGTAATGCATTGATTAGGAGTGAGTGAGTGAGTTTAGTTTTACACCGTACTCGGCAATATTCCAGCTATATGGCAGCAGTCTGTAAATAATCGAGTCTGGACCAGACAACCCAGGGATCAACAGTATGAACATCGATCTACGTAATTGGGATACGATGACATGTGTCATCCCAGTCAGCGAGCCTGACGACCTGATCCCGTCAGTCGCCTCGTACGACAAGCATGGGTTACTGAAGATCAATTCTAATCTGGACCTTCACGGGTCATGGATTAGGAACAAAACAGCCTCGTGAACATAATTTAGAAGCAGCTCATACATAGACATACCTCTGTGTATTGTGTAGGTCAACATTATATCACAAATGTTTATCTACGATACTTTCGATAACACAATTTTTATGTCAATAATCATTTATAATTCTTCCCATCTACGATATTGGCCGTTATCAATCTTTTTGTCCCAGGAATATAACCAGTGAAATTGAAAATGTCATCTGTTTCCTCCATTTGTCATTTTCCTCATGTATTGAATTGGACAGATAACAAGTTGGCAGGCTTCTCCTTCCTGCTGCTCATTCCCATTCTGGATGTTGCACCACACCCAGTCTGTTGATGCTTTCAATGCATGGACTGTATCAATAGCTTATTGACCCATGTACGTAATCTTTAATACCTATCAAAACATAAAATATAATTCATTAGAAGTGTATCAAATGTATCAGTTTGAATGTGTATGCATGCATCAGCTTAGTTGCAGTGTAATGGCTCAGTGAACAGTAGTGTTATTGTTACATTCATTATTTTATTTCCCAAAGTACATTTGGTGTTTTCATAATACATTATACAAAACATCATACACAACATCCTCGTCATCAATTTGTTGTTGTCATAATACATTGTACAAAACATCGTACACAACATCCTCGTTCATCCATTCAAATTGGCATGATCGCCCTCCAGGAATTTTTGTTGAGATGTAGTTTTCACAAACTGATCTGCACATTTTTATGTATTAGTTAATAATAAATGTCCATGTTGTCTTTAACCTAGTATTTAGATATTTCATTATTTTCACCATGCTAGATTCTTTCTATGATTATGGTATATCTGGAATAGGTCCCAACATCCAATTGCAGGATGATTGGGTGTAGAATGGTAATGACAAGACCCAACAATTTATGTCATTCTCAACCTGTTACAGACTAAATTTACAGTCTTCAAAATTCTGAAGTCAAACAGCCAGACACGGTGACCCATCCAAGGAGTGATCAACATTGATTAACTTCAACATCCAAGGAGTCTCTGTGATGACCATTGATTAACTTCAACTGATTTGTGACCTTGGCTCTATGCAGAGGAACCCACGAAGGTCCGGGTTAATAAAATAATAATAATGTGTCCATTTATATAGCGCCAAACTCCAGCTAGGTATGCTCATAACGCTAACAATCAAGGCACAGCAAATTATTACCCCGGATAACCCAAGCTGCCTGTTAGGTGCTAGAAGGTTATATATAGTCATATGACTCTTTTCCACCGGGTACCCATTTTCCTGCTGGATGAACAGAGACAATTTTGAACAAACTCACTTGCCTAAGGTGAGACCACATGTGTCACACACACCACGCCACGCCCACGCCACGCCACGCCACGCCACACCACACCACACCAAACACCACATCACACACAACATGCCACACCACACCAAACACCACACCACACCAAACACCACATCACACACAACACGCCACACCACACCACACAACAAACACCACACCACACCTCACCACACCACAACAAACACCACACCACAACAAACACCACACCACACCAAACACCACACCACACCACAACAAACACCACACCACAACAAACACCACACCACACCACACCACACCACACCACACCACACCACACCAAACACCACACCACACCACACCACACCACACACCACATCACACACAATATGCAACAAAACCTCACCACACCATGCCACGCCACAGCAAACGCCACATCACACACACCACACCACACACCACATCACACACACCACACCATACCATACCACACACCATATGACTTCTAGGGGTGGGTATTGCAAAGAATTTTCATATTGCGATATATTGCGATGCAAAAGCATGTATTGCGATATGTATTGCAATATTTTGCATGAAGTATTTTTAAACAAAAAACTACTTATAATCCAGGTAATGCTTGATTTATAGAGCAAATACACAGCAAAATCACTATGCTTGATTAAGCTTTAATAACAGCTTTTATTCATGATTTAGAATACAAATGTGAATAATATTTGGCACAAATGAAAAATGGGAATATGCGAAGATTTCTGAGTGTTACAAAGTTTTCCGAACGCAAGTCAAAATACTGGTTTTCGATCAGCGTATCGCAATACGAATGTTTTATCGTTTTCAGGTCTGAACCGGTAATATTACGCAGCCCTAATGACTTCAAGATATTATTTTTTTCTGTAAATAATTAGTTCTGTGCTTCAGGCATGGCATTGGTGTTCAACCATATTTTATGCAAACAGGAATGAATTACAGTTTTTTTTAAATTTTATTTAAGGCTTAACTGCCCTTATTTAATTAAATTCAATTGTATTTTTAATAATGTGCTGAATACATCATGCTGCTGCATTGAATCTACATATGTTCAGTTTCAGTCAATTTGAGCTTCATTCAGGTGCACAATGGTGCATTCAGGACATTTTAATGGTGCATTAGATTGTAATCTGATGTTATAACGGTTGTTGAGGATCTGATGTTTCTGTGAATGTATCATAGATTGATACTCTTGTGGTTCTTACTGAGCACTCACAAACAAAATGATCACACTGTGGATTATAGAAAAAACAGGCAGTCAAGCAAGGCTTTCGAGGAAGGCTCGAGATGTGATGTAAGTGGGGCTTTTAGTTCTTTTATCAGCAACCAAATGGTTGATCTTGTGATGGCTGCTTCTTCAACATCTAGCCTTGAATTTAACTGCCAAATCATTTGCCAAATGACCTTCAAAAATGACATTTTGTAACCTAAATATTTTACTGTTAAAAGATTGGTGAGCAACTTTCAAGGTGTCAGGTTTTCAGGGTCAGATTTCAATAGCTGAAAATAATCAGCCTTGATTACCGAGACTTCATTAGGAGTTACACAGGTAAAAGAGTGGTGAATATGTGTAAATTGATCACTGCAAACACGTCAGGACACCTGGTGTTCACACAGCATGCTAGCAAGTTCTTGTTTGCTATTTAGCTTGAAATAGCGGAATTACTGCAGAAAAGCTAATATTTATTTGACAGTTAACTCGTTTCATTGGGATTCTTTGACAGACGGACTTACAGTTTTCCGAAGTATATTGTGATGGAAAATTTGGACATTGCTGCAGACGAAGTTGTTGTTTTTACATACCATTACATTAAGCTTTAGGCTGATTTAACATACATTTAATAATCAGTGTTCCGCTGATTTAATTATTTATCGGACACTGTGTCCGGCAACCTAACATTTTACCGGTCATGAATTAAATTTGCCGTTCATATCCTATTATCATACTGTAGTACTCATTTTAAATTTATTTTTAGCCTGGGTATTTCTGAAACATAACAATTTTGCGACCATGAAAGTACAGTCAAGACTGTCATTTCGCTTACCCATGATTTTTTTATTTTAATACATGATTATTTACATGGCGTATTGTCCAGCTGGCTTTCAATATACTGGTCCCCAACAAAATTTTCCGGTATATACCGGAGAAGGGAAACACTGAATAAACTAATTTGATATATGATATGAGTAAGTACTGAGAAAGTTCAGTGTATTTATGTCATTAAGACGTAATAAACTTAGAGGAAAGAATTTGAGAATGTCAGCTTGTTTATCATGTTTATTACAAGAAACACGTTTTGCAGAAGATGCTTGCTCCTTTATCAGTTGAAAGAGTCAGATCATGCTCCAATATGTTGTGTTACTATTAATAAACAAGTTTAATTCCTTAATTTCCCTTCATAGTTTTATCTGTCAGATATGAAAATTAATTTTCAATGGATCTATGTAAAGTTGTGTAGATGATTCTGTATGGAATGGTTCAAAATTCTAATGTACTTTATCTTGTACGTTTTTGTTTCTTATGTTGAGATGAGACTTGGAAAAACTATTTGTCTGACTGTGATCCAGACTATTACGTAAACTGTCTACATAATCCCCTAATCCGGTTACGGCCTAATCCGTTGAATTTTGAACAGTCAGCAGTGCCGATCCGTCAAATCATGCTTGAGTGGTTCTGTGCTGATCGGTCGAATTTCAGACGGTGTTAACACACCGGGAGACTATAAGTTCATTAATTAAGGGGTCGGCTTGTATGATGTGTAAGAAACAGATTACTGTACTCTGTGTCTGTCATATACCAATTATCTTACAACTCGTTGTTTCAAAACGTATTTAACTCGCTTTCGCTCGTAAAAAATACGTTTTGAGACAACTCGTAAGATACATGGTATCTGACACACCACATCACACACACCACACCACACCACACACCATATGACTTCTGGGGGTGGGTATTGCAGAGAATATTCATATTGCGATATATTGCGATGCAAAAGCATGTATTGCGATATGTATTGCAATATTTTGCATGAAGTATTTTTAAACAAAAAACTACTTATAATCCAGGTAATGCTTGATTTATAGAGCAAATACACAGCAAAATCACTATGCTTGATTAAGCTTTAATAACAACTTTTATTCATGATTTAAACTACAAATGTGAATAATATTTGGCACAAATGAAAAATGGAAATATCCGAAGATTTCCGAGTGTTACAAAGTTTTACGAATGCAAGTCAAAATACTGGTTTTTGATCAGCGTATTGCAAGACGTATCGTTTTCATGTCTGAACCGGTAAATACCGGTAAACGAGTTATATTGCGCAGCCTTAATGACTTCAAGATATTAATTTTTTCTGTAAATAATTAGTTCTGTGCTTCAGGCATGGCATTGGTGTTCAACCATATTTTATGCAAACAGGAATGAATTACAGTTTCTTTAAAATTTTATTTAAGGCTTAACTGCCTTCATTTAATTGTATTTTTAATAATGTGCTGAATACATCATGCTGCTGCATTGAATCTACATATGTTCAGTTTCAGTTAATTTGAGCTTCATTCAGGTGCACAATGGTGCATTCAGGACATTTTAATGGTGCATTAGATTGTAATCTGATGTTATAACGGTTGTTGAGGATCTGATGTTTCTGTGAATGTATCATAGATTGATACTCTTGTGGTTCTTACTGAGCACTCACAACAAAATGATCACACTGTGGATTATAGAAAAAACAGGCAGTCAAGCAAGGCTTTCGAGGAAGGCTCGAGATGTGATGTAAGTGGGGCTTTTAGTTCTTTTATCAGCAACCAAATGGTTGATCTTGTTATGGCTGCTTCTTCAACATCTAGCCTTGAATTTAGCTGCCAAATCATTTGCCAAATGACTTTCAAAAATGACATTTTGTAACCTAAATATTTTACTGTTAAAAGATTGGTGAGCAACTTTCAAGGTGTCAGGTTTTCAGGGTTAGATTTCAATAGCTGAAAATAATCAGCCTTGATTACCGAGGCTTCATTAGGAGTTACACAGGTAAAAGAGTGGTGAATATGTGTAAATTGATCACTGCAAACACGTCAGGACACCTGGTGTTCACACAGCATGCTAGCAAGTTCTTGTTTGCTATTTAGCTTGAAATAGCGGAATTACTGCAGAAAAGCTAATATCTATTTGACAGTTAACTCGTTTCATTGGGATTCTTTGACAGACGGACTTACAGTTTTCAGAAGTATATTGTGATGGAAAATTTGGACATTGCTGCAGACGAAGTTGTTGTTTTTACATACCATTACATTAAGCTTTAGGCTGATTTAACATACATTTAATAATCAGTGTTCCGCTGATTTAATAATTTATCGGACACTGTGTCCGGCAACCTAACATTTTACCGGTCATGAATTAAATTTGCCGTTCATATCCTATTATCATACTGTAGTACTCATTTTAAATTTATTTTTAGCCTGGGTATTTCTGAAACATAACTATTTTGCGACCATGAAAGTACAGTCAAGACTGTCATTTCGCTTACCCATGATTTTTTTATTTTAATACATGATTATTTACATGGCGCAGTGTCCAGCTGGCTTTCAATATACTGGTCCCCAACAAAATTTTCCGGCAATTTTCCGGTATATACTGGAGAACGGAAACACTGAATAAACTAATTTGATATATGATATGAGTAAGTACTGAGAAAGTTCAGTGTATTTATGTCATTAAGACGTAATCAACTTAGAGGAAAGAATTTGAGAATGTCAGCTTGTTTATCATGTTTATTACAAGAAACACGTTTTGCAGAAGATGCTTGCTCCTTTATCAGTTGAAAGAGTCAGATCATGCTCCAATATGTTGTGTTACTATTAATATACAAGTTTAATTCCTTAATTTCCCTTCATAGTTTTATCTGTCAGATATGAAAATTAATTTTCAATGGATCTATGTAAAGTTGTGTAGATGATTCTGTATGGAATGGTTCAAAATTCTAATGTACTTTATCTTGTACGTTTTTGTTTCTTATGTTGAGATGAGACTTGGAAAAACTATTTGTCTGACTGTGATCCAGTAAACTCAGACTATTACGTAAACTGTCTACATAATCCCCTAATCCGGTTACGGCCTAATCCGTTGAATTTTGAACAGTCAGCAGTGCCGATCCGTCAAATCATGCTTGAGTGGTTCTGTGCTGATCGGTCGAATTTCAGACCGTGTTAACACAATGGGAGAGTCTAAGTTCATTAATTAAGGGGTCGGCTTGTATGGTGTGTAAGAAACAGATTACCGTACTCGTGTCTGTCAGATACCAATTATCTTACAACTCGTTGTTTCAAAACGTATTTAACTCGCTTTCGCTAGTTAAAAGCGTTTTGAAACGACACACACACCACACCACACCACACCATACACCACACCACACCACACTGACAGACCACTTCGTTTAGTAATCTCTGTATCTAACACAATTATATTGTGCTTGAATGAGTTTATAAAGTTCATAAATTTTAAAAGGTTATCAAATTAAGATGACACTGCTCCCACTTTAAAAGGGATATGAAGGTGATACTTCAATTGCAAAATAGACCAGATGTTTGCTATGCAAATAGCAGACATCATGGTCAGTCTGTTGTCAAGGGACATATTGTTTTTTGTGTGGTAACATTTTATATGACAAGTCAGTTCTAGGTTTGAGTCGGCGATGTTGAAATAAAAACAGGGTTTTTTTGGTGTATTTTTGGTCGGCAATATAATTAGGGTCGGTCGGGCAATGAGAAACACAAATAAATAAAAATTTGACGGATCGGTACGCGACCCTTAATCCAAAGATTAATGAGGCAAATCCTAACAAGCCAATAAGGAGCCAGGTCCTTTGTCTTACTGCAATATGCAAGGGCCAATTAGACCACACAACTTCATTACTGTCGTCTGTTTCTTACTGAATGTGTTAATTAACACTTATTGTGAGTCAATGTTTTTATTTGCCACCATGGTAATAAGATCCAACTAAAATGTTGCAGGTATGAGATTCATTCACAAACACAAGCAATCAAAGTAGTGATGATTCGACTTGAGTTGCCCTTTTTTTTTAATGCTTTTTGAAGCATTCAGTGCTGAACTTTGTGGTTGGTAGACCTGACATGGCAGTATGGACTAAGTTTCAACATGGAACCACATATCACCGTATAGACATGACAAGGTAATTTACGTTGTGAGTCTTGAGCAACACGAAAAAACATGGCTGTTAAAAGTAATCCAAAGTGTACATTACATGTTACATGGACATGGTATTTGTATCCTGGTAAGAAAATCTTCCTTCTTGGAATCATTGATTTTCTTGTGTGTGTCAGGCTTGAACCCCCCTGAAACTCTTACTCTACAATAGAGACATTGATGAGAGGTGTATGCAAACAGAATTTGCATGAAAAGAATTCATATTCAGTTCTAAATGTTTGATGATCAAAAGCATCTTCAATTCTTCTCTTCTCCTTGGGAAGTATTGGAATGGGTATCCTAAATATAATACCTCTTTCAACAATACATCCTCAATATGTTGCAAACATTCCATGGCAAATTCTGTTCTGATGGCTTACCAAGGTTAACTTTAGTTTGCTGATTCTGTTTTCTGATGTAAGTGTGTTTGTGTGAACAGTTTGCAGACTAGTTTTGAAGTTTGATAAACTATATGATGTCTGTTTTCTAACCAAAGGTTTGACCAACATTTTGTTTTTGGTCTTATCAAACTCAATTTTGACATGTGACTTATTGTCAAAACCAATGTTGGCCACTTAGAACCAGTCAGATGCTCTGTAGATATCACAGGATTGCTTCTTAAGTCTGTTACATCATGGCAACTGCCAGACGTATTAAGTAAAATGGTTAAAGTTTTGGGCAGTGTTAGCAGTTAGCTCTTTGAAAGGCCACCTCTCTGTTCCAGTGGATAAAGCATCTGCCCTGTTCGAGGAAACGCTTGTTCATCATTGTTATATCTGAGGCGGTATATACATGAATACAGTGTGGCTTGTGTTGGAGGTGTCACCTGTTCATCATTGTTGTATCTGACGTGGTATATACATGAATACAGTGTGGCTTGTGTTGGAGGTGTCACCTGTTCATCATTGTTGTATCTGAGGAGATATATACATGAATACTGTGTGGCTTGTGTTGGAGGTGTCACCTGTTCATCATTGTTGTATCTGAGGAGATATATACATGAATACTGTGTGGCTTGTGTTGGAGGTGTCACCTGTTCATCATTGTTGTATCTGAGGAGATATATACATGAATACTGTGTGGCTTGTGTTGGAGGTGTCACCTGTCCATCATTGTTGTATCTGAGGTGGTATATACATGAATACAGTGTGGCTTGTGTTGGATGTGTCACCTGTTCATCATTGTTGTATCTGAGGTGGTATATACATGAATACTGTGTGGCTTGTGTTGGAGGTGTCACCTGTCCATCATTGTTGTATCTGAGGAGATATATACATGAATACAGTGTGGCTTGTGTTGGAGGTGTCACCTGTCCATCATTGTTGTATCTGAGGAGATATATACATGAATACAGTGTGGCTTGTGTTGGATGTGTCACCTGTCCATCATTGTTGTATCTGAGGAGATATATACATGAATACAGTGTGGCTTGTGTTGGATGTGTCACCTGTTCATCATTGTTTTATCTGAGGCGGTATAAATATTGTGTGGCTTGTGTTGGAGGTATTCAGCCTGTTCATCGTTGTTTTTGAGAGTGTGTGAATGAACACTGCTGTTTGTGTTGCAGATATCGCCTGTTCATCATTGTCTTCACCTTCTTCTGTTATACCTGCTACCATCTGTCTCGGAAACCAATCAGCGTTGTCAAGGTAACACCATACCATATTGAATACTGATTAGTGCACCTGATTGTTGAGTCAGATAATTTCAGTACATTGTAATGACTGACTGGGTTTAGCTGACTATAATTGGATAACTAGAGTATGAACAGAATGTGGCAGTGAATATTTCCATATATTTCACAGAATTTAACTTTGGTTCATGTTTATATGCAAAGTTACATCTCATACAGACTAAAATATTTCAACATCGCTATTGCCATATGCTGAGTTTTTATGCTGTTTATGAGAAATTTGATGTGAATTAAATAGATTTTTTTGGTCATTTTCAGAGTGTATTTCATCGTAACTGTAGCCACTTTCTATTTCCATCCAATGAAAACATTTCAAACTACAAGACATGGTGTGATTGGGCCCCCTTTGGTAAGTAACAAATAATGTGTTTGTCGTACTTGCAGTTTTTCCCCAGGAAGAATCAGAATAGGCCCACAACACCCTCAGACAAAATGGTCTGGTTGTTGCAATGGTTTGTTTGGTCCAGACTTCGTAATCTAGTTTTGGATTTTGGTGCCAGAACTCAGAATGAAATTCACACTCTCATTGTAGGGAGATAATAAGAGAACTGTACCATTCAAGTTGATGATAAGTGTTATCATGGGCCTATGTAACGTGATGTACTGACCGGTAATCAGTGTGAGTCACTAGCACATATATCACAGGGTGTAAGGTTGTCTTCCTGAAAGGCTGATGCTGTTGTCCAGAGAGGGCTTAATAAATCCTAGAATGGTATGAAAACTATGAGATACATAGTGAAGAGAAATATATACATTTGGATGTTCAAGAAAGTACTCAATTGTTTAGCTGGAATTTGATAAAGGGGTGCTCATTTTAGAATATGAAACCATTAAAGGCTAAGGCACTATGCAATTAAGGTAAAGCATTGTCCTTTGTGATAAGTTCTTCATTGTGAAAACACCCGGGACATAATAAGTGAAATGTAATATTTTCTAATAATCATAACTATGATGTAACCATGGTAACTGACAATAAACAGCTGCCAGGCAAACATACAACCTTATTGTACACCTACATACTGCAGATACAAACGTGGATTTAGGTGGAGCCACAGATTGAACAGAGACCGTGGAATCACAAAGGGCATTATTGCAGGGGATGACTGTATTCATATCTGTAGTTGTTGTAAATGTAATTGTCAGAACCTGTTTCTTTCACAGTAAATACTGCTTCACTGATGCTAACTCTTATTACTAATGTCTCCTGAGAAAGTGGTAAGTGTTGTGATGTACTGTATCAGAAATACTTTTTCTCTATGTCAAGAGTGAGGCGGTGGGGTAGCCTAATGGTTAAAGCGTTGGCTCGTCATGCCGAAGGCCCGGGTTCGAATCCCCACATGGGTACAATGTGTGAAGCCCATTTCTGGTGTCCCCCGCCGTGATGTTGCTGGAATATTGCTAAAAGCGGCGTAAAACCAAACTCAGTCAGTCAGTCTATGTCAAGAGTTGTGGATCAGTTCATAAGGAGGTTCTTGTTGTTACCAGATCAGAACAACTATGAGGAACTGCTGGGAAGTTTGGACTATGCATTTCTTTTCTCCTAACGCCATCTGCATGTTCATCAGGTGAGTTGACACACAGGAGAGTTAGCTCTGTTCAACCCTTGAATGTTGGTTGATAAATAAGGTTGGGCGATAATACCGGTTAACCGGTATATTACAATTCGAACTTCGCAATACGATAAACCGGTTCACCTGGTACGATCAGCAATTTCAGTGACCATGATCGATAATTTTCGTGATGTAGTTAAAAATACTAATAAGATTTGTATTTCCTTTATATCATTATGCATTAATAGTTTTGAGATAGTATATTGGTCAATCACATCTGTGTGCTGACAGTGGCCAGTGGCATTGTTTCAAATGAAAGGACGACAGTAATTTCAGTACCTTAGATAACCCATTCAACACCGTAGGTCGGAAAACCGTCCAAGACATCACAAGTCCCCAGACACCGAAAGGCCGGTAAACAGGCCTGGCAGTAGGTGCATCAAAATGGTATATAATTTTAGGAACCTACCAAACATATGATTCACTTATTAAATCTATCACTTTTCACAATGTCTGAAAATACTTATTACATTTCAAATGAAAATATATATCGACAGAATTAGAAATATAAACTATTTTTCGCAATGATATTGAAAACATAAACGATTCGGCAAAAGGTCCACATCAAAGTTGTCAAAGAGCAAAGTAACGATGTTTTGAAGAAATAATTAAACCAATTGAATAAACTAAGAATAAAATCAAAAACAGTACTCATAAAAGTTGTCAAACGCAAATCAGAAGTTACTATTTTCCATCTTTTTGAGTGGGATCATGATATGTAAGCCAAATAACATTTCGGCTTTCGTCGCCTAGAACTTCACGCTTGCACACGATGTTTAATGCTAAAGTATATGCTTGAAGCGTTTTTGTCACAGGTCATAACCAAGCACGATACGACAACTAAGTTCCATAAGGTGGTGATTTTGTGCGTAACCCATTCAGAATAGGATGATTTTACCCAAAACTTTCGTCTAAATCTAAAGTTTTCGTTTACGAGGACGGTATCCATTGCTGTAATAATATTGGTTGCCTTAGCTCACCTGCATGATTTTGACCAATCACGAGCCTTATAGCAGACATTCGTAACAACTCGTGTCATTCCGGCAAGCCGGATGGCGACTCGTACCTATCTCGTGGCCATGTTCACGACTAGTCTAGGAATAAGAAAAGCAAGATTTATGGATGTCAACTTCTTTATTGTGGACAACACGACGTTTCGGAGTGTATGCTTGCTCCTTCCTCATTCATTCATTCCAAGTGGGGAGAGGATCAGTGTACCTTTCATCAGGAGCAAGCATACACTCCGAAACTTCGTGTTATCTTGCTTTTCTTATGCGTTCCACTTCTAAATGCCCTTCAAAGATTTAGTTTAGGAATATTTCCAAAGATAAATAACTCTGAATTTCCAAACATGGCCACTCCTTGAAAGGCATGTTAAGTAAGTTTCTTATGTCGTTAACAAATATCAGTAAAAAGATAAATTTTTCCTTATCCTGACTCATGCTCTTTTGCTTGTCTTCTTCTTCTTGCGAACATAGTGGAACACTTGTATCTCCTTATTTGAAGCTCCCTTCAAAATAAAATCACTAATTGGTACTCACCACGAGTTGCTCCCCTTTGCTTCCCCTGGCGGGAAAGGTGTCGCCACCCTCTGGCCATGTGCTCCACTCTCTCCTTCTTCGCCCAGTGAGCAGGATGTGAGAGCGCCTTGTGTCTCCTTACACACCATATCCTTTGATAATCTCTTAGTTTTTACCTCTCATAGGTTACTATAGAGGTATAGCTAGTATCCTTTACTATTTGTATTGATTAATTATCGTATTTCTACTGTTTATTCACGTGTATTCGTGATTGTTCAGCTAGCTTTACGTTGATGAAAATCTGTACGATTTGTAGATTACGTTTTTCTGCCTCCGATCCACATGTAATATGCCCTAGTTGTTCTACGCCGTGTGCGTTTAATTCACGTTGCAGTTACTGCCTTAATTTATCTCATTCTGCATTTAATAAATATCATCTTTAGTCTTAAGGCGTGCTGCAGATAGATCACGCAAACAAGGGCAAAACATGGCAGAGAGTCCAGATATTCCATCCAGTCAGCTGCTAGCGATCGACCCTCTCCCCGTCTGGTGTTCTGCTAGAGACCCCGCGGCAGAGGAACGTGGGGCGCGATCCGTTACCTCGAAGAAAAGCGACCGGCCTCCCCAGACATCTCGTCATTGCAGACCAAGTCTAAGAGGGCCTCATCGTCGTCTCAGCGCCAGATTGAGGACACCCAGGGCAGCGCCAGACTTCCAAAGGAAATCTACAAAGACAGCAAGAACTTTCAGCCGAGATCGTTCCAGCAGCAGAATTGGGCCTCTACGATGATCAGCCGATAATCATCCCGACTTCACGGCAGAAGAAGCTGACCCGGTGTCAGCGACTGTGACTTCTGCAGAGATCACCATGCAGCCTGATGCCTCTACACCCGCGTCAGGCGTCATTGATGTGAACCCCATTGCAGATAAGAGGCGCCCGACTTAGGTCACAGATCATCCCAGAAGACATGATCGCGGCAGATTATGAACATCATGGAGGACCACTACAAACTGCGCCAAGCAGGGTCCGAACGCCAGCGAAGGCTCCAACGTGAGACAGCACCCCAGAGGCACCCCCGTCAGCGTAGCAGCCAAGGCGATGTCACCTTCGCGAAGGAAGTCCCGCACCACCTTGACGAAGGACCTAGATGTACAGCCTTCGCGAAGGCCTTCCAGCGGCGGGAGAGATCATCACCATCTTCGATTTCATCTCTAGATATGGACTCAGACCATCAGACATCACGGAAGCCTTCGGCGAAGGTCATATCATCGATCCCCGGACGGACGCCAAATGAAGCTTCGCGAAGGCATTCGCGAAGGACATATGATTCCAGATCTTCATCATCTAGAAGAACATCGAGGGACTGCCGAAGAGCTTCGGCTATCAACATTCACCTCACAAGTCTCCGAGAAGATCATCCCATAGGCGATCTCCACCGTTCATCACCAGGTCGATCACCCGTCAGATCTCCACATAGAAGCGCGCACAAGTCAACTAGATCGCCACAAACCTCATCAGATATACAGACAGCTACGCGGTCGAAGAGCATCTACAATTTGTTAATGATGATGGTATTGAGGATGATGGAGGAATCATATTTTCTGATGCAGAGATACGGTATTGGATGGTCAATAACCTAGATCTCACATCACCATCTAAAGTGGCAATACAGCGCCAGGCGTATTTGATGAAGGAAGATGATCCAGATGCAATCACTCTACCCCGATCGACCCGATTGCGGCAGTGCCACAGAATCTAGATGCAGCTTTCCAGAAAGCTACGAAAGTTCAGATACCACATCTGCCCAACTTTCAAGCCAAGAAGTTCTCCACGCATAACATGGACTCCTTCTACAAGGCCCAGGACATCGATGAGAACTATAAGATCATCAGCGATGTAAAGAACAAGATTTACAAGATGGATGATCGCAAGTTGGCTCATATAGAAACCATGACGAGGCGTATGTTCTTTGGGTTAAATAGATCTAGGGCGATCAATGAGACTCTTATTACTAGATTCGGGATTCCACGACGGAAGATGATAGAATGATTTATTCTGCCTTACTTATGCAAAAGAAAGATCAGCAGTTTTAACGGATCATCTTACATCTGTTTCAGCAGCACTGACCTTAGCTCGTCGTCAAGGCCTCCTCGCCTCCTGTAATTGGGGAGAACTTTACAGCCCACTTTATACAGCCCGTGGTCGACAACATCCATCTTTGACGGAGAAATCGACAAAGTCGCCAAGGAAGTCTCTAAGGATTCCAGGGAAGTCCTTATGATTAGATCGATGGACACACTAGCCAGCGTCATTAGGTCAGACTTCACAAAGATACTCAGGCAGATCTAAGTTCACGGGCCTACAAAGAGCAAGAGACAGGAAGATAGCCAGCTCTAGAGGTAAAGATTCTTTTAGGTAAGCCCATATGGCAACTATAGAGGAGGATCAGGAAGAGGCAGGACACCCAGAGGTTCCCGCAATTATAGGCAGCTGAAACACAGGTTCGAACGACTGGAGTCTTCCACCCCAGCTGTTCCAGTACAGCCAGCTCAAGTGGGTGGGCGCCTCCAACTACACTGGGAAAACTGGGGAATATTGCAAGACCCTTACGCCTCCAACATTCTTCAACACGGATTTTCAGATCCCTCTACAGGCCAAGCCTCCGCTGACAATCAAACCCCCAAATTCGATTTACAAAGCGCCAACAACTACCAAAGATAAGAGAGGCTGTTTCATCACCCCTATCCAAACAGGCCATAGAAGTAATAGATCAAGCAAACGTCGAACCAGGTTTCTACTCCCCAGTTTTCCTAGTTCCCAAGAAAACTCCGCGGAGAAATACAGACTCATCTACAACATGAGCTTTTTCAACAAGAACTATCTACGAAAACCAATCGGGTTTCGCATGATACATTTACCTCAGTTATGCCAGATGATTAGTCCTATGGACTACATGGGCAGCATAGATCTACAGGATGCCTACCTGCACATCCCCATTCATCCCGATTCCAGGAAATACCTACGATTTACTCTAGAAGGGCTACATTACCAGTGGAAAGTACTCCCATTCGGAATATCATCAGCCCCCTGGCTATTCACGAGGATAACGAAACCGATTATCAAATTTCTACATCGTCAAGGGCTCGCGAGTCGTTTTACCTCGACGACGGGATACAAGTAGATCAAGATCCACTCGCCTCAAACTACAGTTAAATTACATCATAAAGCTACTAACACAACTAGGTTGGTTAGTAAACTTACGCAAGTCGGACCTAGTACCATCGCAAGACCTGCAGTTCCTAGGTATTCGATTCATCACAAATCGCAACCGTATTTTGGTACCAGAAGACCGTTGGCTCAAGATACAGCAGACCATTCCACCAGCTCTACTCTCTCCGCTACCACTCGCGACAATGGCAGAGCCTACTAGGTCTTCTCACATCAGCCCAAGACATGACTGTCACAGGCAGATTACAGTTACGTCCCCTACAGGTCCTCATCAACGACATCTCAACGATGTACAACCATTCAGTCTACCGAAACATCTCAGACCGCATCTACTATGGTGGACCAAGAAATCGAATGTCTGCGAAGGGGATTTGTTTAGCAGAGCAGGAATACAAAACCCATCTATATGTAGAAGCGTCACTCCAAGGTTGGGAGCTCATCTCACCAACCACACGATATCAGGGTTATGGAATCAGCAAGAATGCAAACTCCATATAAACAGTCTAGAAATGAAAGCTGTAATCAACGCCATTCTACATTGGAGCACATTTCTACAAAATGCGCCGCCTAATGATCCATACAGACAATTGACAGTGGCGTTCTACATAAACAAGCAAGGCTCAACGAGATCGATGAACCTTTTGAACCTAAACTTTCAACTGTTCGATTTAATACAAGATCTTAATCTACATGTCAGAGCAGTGCACATTCCCGAGCCAGAAATATACTAGCAGACGGCTCTCTCTCGGCCTCATCTACCATCACCGACAGAGTGGATGATCAACAGGAAATTTTGCACAGATAATCAAGCAATTAGAGCCAAGCTAATAGACCTATTCGCCACGGGATTCAACAATCAGCTACCGACATTCGTGTCACCAGTCCCAGACCCCCAAGCTTGGGCAACGGACGGCTCTAAGTCTATCATGGAAGGCCTCAATGCGTGCAGCGTTTCGCTCGCCAGCAATAATACCTCAAGTATTACAGAAAATCAGACAAACACAGAGCCTACAACTCACTTTGGTCAAGCCCTACTGACCGGCCAGAACGTGGTTTCCCATACTAATTCAAGAAATCGGTCAACCAACACTGGAGCTACCCAAAGCGGCGCCAAACCTGTTAATTCATCCTCACACCAAACAAGTGCACGGAAACCCAGCAATGTTCCAACTACACGTATGGACTGTATACAAATGTGTTTAAACAAGAGGATATTCTGCCAGGCGGCAAAAGCAGTCACGCTTGCCTTTTACGTTACTCAACTCGTAGAACTTGTACGCACGACAAGTGGCACAGTTTCAAAAATTATGCAACAAAGAAAGGGTTTACAGCAAGAGAGGCTTCACAACCTCAAGTGGCAGACTATTTGTGTTACCTACGCCAAAACAAACATTTAAAAGGTTCAACGATATCAACATATCTTGCCGCCGCTTAGTTCTGTAATCACCATGAGAACGGGTGTCAAATTGACAAGATCACCAGAGTTACTGGCCTTACTACGAGCTTTCGATTGGAGGACCAAAAGCGGAAGTTCCACGCCCAGCTTGGGATCTGAATGTAGTGTTACAACACCTCACGAGTGAGGTCTATGAACCTTGGAATCGACAAACTTTGAATTTCTCTCACAGAAAACACTGTTTCTGCTATCGCTAGCCACAGCAGCAAGAATGTCTGAAATTCACGCTTCTGGATTACGAGAGGATACAGTTTGATGACAATCATAACACAGCACCTCGGATTAAGATGGGATTTCATCGCATAAAAATCAACTGCCAGGTCAACCAGACAGATTATTCCACATCCCGGTAGCTATCCTCTATTCTCGGATCAGAAGATACACAAGACCTATCACTGTGTCCGGTAAGAGCCAAAGTTTATTTACGACGATCCAAAACAAGGAGAAGATTTCTCAAACGCTTATTCATCCCCTTATCGCCACTTAATCAAACAGAAGTGTCACGGACCACAATATCTATTTGGATAAGGACTGTCATTCTCCGTGCCTACAAGGCAGCAGGCTTGGACCCACCAACAGCATCAAATCCACATGAGATCAGGGCACTGGCCTCTACCCTCGCCTTACTACACGTAACTGTTCCTTGAACACCATTATGGAAGGATGCTATTGGAAATCTAACATGGTATTTGCTAATCACTACCTGAGAGACATCACTACAGAAGATGTCTCTGGCATTCACCATTTCGGACCACTGGTCCTCGCTCAGCAACTGACAGTCCCTCGTAGGCGTTAAAATATTATCCTCACAAGATTAATATGTATTTTATACATACTCATCTAGCTTATAACTCTACGGAGTTTTAGGGCTATGTATATATGTTCAGCTTAAGTATTCAACCTTAAGCATATACTTTGGTATAGTCAATTTCAGTGCCTCTATCAGAGTCACCTATATATATTTATATAATTTATATGTATTGTTCAATATATTCATAATGTAATTCCCCTTTAATGGCTTTATATAACCTATGGTTTTCTTTATACAGGAAACATCCTAAATCTAAGCCTTCATGAAGTTCCCGTAGGGGATATTACAGTATATCTATACAAAATCACTAATTATAAATCCAAAGTATTATGTTACCCACCTCCGTTCCGTAGGATGCTACAAGCAAAAGAGCATGAGTCAGGATAAGGAAAAATATGTAATTTTTAGAGTAAAATTGATATTTTATACTTATCCTGACTCATGAGGTTAGCCCTCCCATCCTCCCCACATAACACTTTGGATTTCCCTGTAAATTCAAGTGTTGGGCTCGCTAAATCAGGAGAGAGTGGAGCACATGGCCAGAGGGTGGCGACACCTTTCCCGCCAGGGGAAGCAAAGGGGAGCAACTCGTGGTGAGTACCAATTAGTGATTTTATTTTGAAGGGAGCTTCAAATAAGGAGATACAAGTGTTCCACTATGTTCGCAAGAAGAAGAAGACAAGCAAAAGAGCATGAGTCAGGATAAGTATAAAATATCAATTTTACTCTAAAAATTACATTTTTATAATCCCGAAACAAATAATGAAAATCGATAAGCGCAAAGAAACTATTTGACTCCATTCGTAACTACACGCGTCTTTCCTTGACCTACGCTATTCGGATTGTCCGGAATAACACGAATTAGTCACAAATGTATTTGACTCATGTCACATTTTACTACACACGATTGCCACGATTTTTGGCAGTAATGGCGTACTATACAGGTATGGGTCTTCTTATCAAATTATCGGGAAATAGCCGTCCATACATATTATTTCAGACACCTTCTTATAATAATTTTCGTAAAAATGAAAACAAAGAAGAAAAAGGTAAGGGGATATTATGACATATTACAAATGGAAAAGAAAAGGCTGCATTTTTTGCTTCCTTCGTGGTTTATCTAGACCTTATAATGTGTAAACTTACATTTTCATTAAACTTATTTAAATTGTTGTTTTATTTGAATACTATGATAAAAAATAACTTTCATATTTATAAATATGTTGGGATTAAACCTTTCAAATGGTGCATGACATGTAGCAGTAATAATGTTTTACAAGCTGATATTTTCCTTGATAAACATAGGCCTCATCTATGGCCTCAGGGTCTCTGGGAACTCGGTGTCATGGCAGTAAAAGTCTCTGGTTGACTGGTGTTGAAAGAGCTAAACCATGTGTCACACTTTCACAATATATTGCAATACGTATTGCAGTGCGCCAACACAAATCGCAATATATCGCAATACGAAAATTTTGGCGATGCCCAACCCTATTGATAATGTATGAATATATCAGAAATGACTCATCGACTCATTAAATCCTGACAATTATATTCCAACATAAAGAAATAGCAGCAGGGGTGGAAATAACTTTAAAATTGCTAGTGTGATCCGGTACAGTGGCACATGTAAAATCACTTGCCCTGATAATTTTTCCACTATACCGGCGGTTTTCTTGTTGACTTTTTAAATAAACAACATAATTAACGTTGGAAAGTCAACTGGACACCGGTACAGTTCGATATACAAATTTGCTTGCCCAACAGAAAAAAACACTGGACTCGGACGTCGGGCAATGGGTTATTTCCACCCCTGAGCAGGGAAGAGGAAAAATCTCAGGCTGGGCTGGATATCAAAGTATATCCGGCAACAGCAATCATATAAATATGACTATCATTTTTATGGATTTACCTTCTCATCCACCTGTATGTTCCATTTAATTAATGGTAGATGAAACCTGAATTTCTGATCCGACTATGATAGATCCAGTTGCCATGACAGCTGACAGCATTTATCAAGGAGCTACATGTACAAAATCATGTTACGTATTTCAGTGGCCATATTGCTGAACGGATGAACCTGCGGTACTTCCTGGCTCTAGGCATGCTGGGAACTGGGGCTGCCACAGCCATGTTTGGTTTGGGGTATTTCTTGAATATACACTCGCTGGCCTTCTATGTGATTGTCCAGGTAGGTGCTTCACAGGGGATATCATGTGGATATTGCCTGAAGTATAACTTCCTTCAAATACCCAACTTTTATCACATCACAGCATTAAATTCCTGTTCATTAAATTCCTTGCAGAATTCTATAGATTTCAACAGATATCACCTTCACAGCCAACATGTCTAATAGTTGTTAGGAAAACCCCTTCATTGTTAAGAAAACATTGTTGTGAGAAGTGAAATCATTATTTGCATCTGCTTCAGTGATCCACATCCTAGGTACAAGTCAGCCTGTCTCATAGTCCCTCAACCTCATTATTTTCCCTACTGCCTAGCCCTCCCTGCAATGCTAAACCCCTAAATGAAGCGAGTCTAGATTTCCTCAGGTTCAGAATCTACCATCTCACTGGGGCTCCTTTTCAATTAAATGGGATTATTTGTTACGATCAAAATTATATATATTCAGAGAATGATAACTCTGAATAGTCTGGATCTGCTGGTTATTTTCAAGCTTGGTATTTTTAAAGTGATTTGTTCAGGAGCATATAGGTTCCCAACAGTTGCCTCCCCTGGTGTAGAAGGGTAGGGACCCCTTGAGGACAGGATCTTGGTGCATTCTTGCTGTGTTGTGTGCAGGAAGCATTCACAAGCCTGTGTGGCCAGGTTACATGAATGGATTTACCTGGGTCTTCTCACAGGCTCTCAGTATCTAATCAGAATGCTCAACACATGAACACTGGGACTTACGCTTGTTACACTTTGCACACCTCAGCTGATTTTCAAGAGATGTCACATTGCACATTCTCAGATGCCTTACGCTTATAACAGATTGGTTAGGCTCTTAAATTATGAATTGAAGGAAATCACTGTTTATTTTATGTCAGTTATAGTTTACATGCAGTGGACATTTTATGAATAATTTAATGATGCATACTTTCTTTTTTTAAGCATATTTTAAGTCAGTAAAATCCTGTATTTGTACATGTGCTTGTGTTATGTGTGCAGATAGTGGCAGGAGCGCTGCAGTCAACAGGCTGGCCCAGTGTTGTGGCCTGCATGGGGAACTGGTACGGCAAGGGGAAGTAAGTCTTCATTGTCACCTGACATGTCTGTGTTGTCAAACTTCCGACTGTAAATATGGGTTTTGAGGCTTCTGTCTAGTAATATTGTTAGGATGTCAGAATATGGAGAGGAAAACCCACTCAACTCCATTGTCTTCCTCTGATATATTCATCTGAAATGTGCAATTTCGTATGTCTTTGTCAAAAAGGATTTTTGTTATTCTCATTTGGAACTTTTGCTTTTAGTCTTTATTGACAAGTGTTGATAAATTTGACATAATGTAAGTATGAAATTTTATATGTTATCCAAAATAATTTTTCCAACTTTTTTAGCTCATGAACAGTAATATGTAGGGCTTTGAGTGTACAAAGTATAGCTAACCAGGTACAGTCACAGAGGGATTACTGATTTCAGTTGATTATTCTGCAAGGCATGGTTGAAGCCAGGTTTTGATGTGAAAGCATGTTCCATTCTGGGGATGATTAGGTTCTAAGGGACCGTTCATAATTTATGGCTGGGGGGGTCGGTGATGATGATTGTTATGGAGAAGCCTCTTAAAATCACCATCACCCAACCCCCCACCCCACCCCTAAGCCATAAATTATGAACGGTCCCTAACAGATTTGTAAAACAGCTTCCAGTAATACTCTTGACGCAAACATGCGCTTCAGAAATTGTTTAGTTTCAAAGCATTACTTTTAAAGTTGTTCTAACACTAGAACAAGATCTAACACCAGAAAGTGTTGTTTCCAGACGGGGTCTCATCATGGGGTTATGGAACTCGCACACCTCAGTCGGCAACATCCTCGGTTCTGTCATCCCTGGGATATTCGTCGACCATTCCTGGGGCTGGTCCTTCGTGGTGCCCGGTATCATCATCGCTGTCTTTGGCGTCCTCACCTTCTTCTTCCTGGTCCCAAGTGAGTGCCTGCAAATGTACCATGTATCTTAACAAAACCAGTGTTTGCACCCTACGGAGGATTACATTATGTAGTTGAATAACTGAATGAGAAATAATATCTATCACTGTTGACATGTGCTGTTAATTTCAGTGATTTTTATTTCAGAAACTAATTCTTTACCACACACCTTATTTGCATTAGTACAAGAAGGCTGCTTAGCTTGCAAATGGTACATGACAGACTGATGTTAAAGAGACGAAAATGTTTTTAAACGGAAATAGTTGCTAGGCAATTAGAGACGCTGTCTCCTGGACTACTGCATTTTCTGTAATAAGAACTGTAATATACAAAAGATAATGCATAAGTTTTGTGGCTTAGAAGAAAACATAAAGATTACTTCGAACTGGTTGAGAAGTTGCGGTGGAGGCTGTCATTAGAGAGAGGAAGAGACATGAAAAATGCAGTTAGTGCATCATGTTTTCTTCATCGAAGTTCACACACAAACAAGGGTACAAACTTTGTGACTGTTTTCGTTGTGTAATCAAGCTGAAAAATCCCATAATTGTATGGAACTGATGGGAATGAATGAAGTGAGATATTACTTTCTTCATATAATGGACATGAATATGATCAACAGTGAATGTGATCATGGGTGGATTATCCATGGAGATCAGCAGCATGAAGCAGACGGTGGTTTCATCAATGAAGGACAGGCCCAACTTATTGTAAACAATCAACAAGCATTTCTGTCGGGGTTAAGTGCAAGATTCTGATTTCCCCTTCACACTATTTCAGAACCAGAAGATGTTGGCTGCAGTTTGCCAGATCACCAGGGAACTGTAAGTTAGATACATTTACGAAACTATACAAACTTACCTCTTGGTATTACCAGCCTTTATGATCTTTCCCTCTCACACTCTTATCCTTTATTATGTCCCACCCCAACCCCCAGTATTAATATCCTTTATTATCCCCCGTAACAACGAAGTTGCGGGGATATAGAAACGAGTTACATCTGTCCGTCCGTGCGTCCATCACACTTTGTCCAAAGTATATCTCCTAAACTATTGCTGATTGCTTAACCAAACTTGGTACACATATCAAGCGTGATCCCGAGATGTGCCTTTTGGGGGTAAGGCCCAGATATGAATTTTATTTTTTCCTGTTTCCATGAAAACATGACTTAGGCTGTGACTATGAGGATGTCATCTTGTCCGGAGCAGATCTCCTAAACTAAATATGCTAGCTTCATTAAACTTGGTACACATATCAAGCATGATCCATAGATGTGCCATTTGATGGTTAGACCCAGATACAAATTTTATTTTTTGCTGTTTCCATGGAAACGTGACTTAGGGTGTGACTATGAGGATGTCATCTTATTGCATTTCCATGGCAACAAGTAAGGCTTCAACTGAATTTGGTGGTAGTGCTCCATTTTGGAGCAGATCATAAAAACCTTTCAATACTCTCCTTCCGCTTTGCTATATATACTCCAAAACATTTGACATAATCATAACTAGTAGATATATTCATAAAGAGTATTTTGCCGTTGTGGAGGATTTTGATGGCTTTGTCTTCTTGTTATCATTCCCCCTAGTATTGTTAACCCATATCTTTCCTGCTAGTATTGCTATTCTGTCTAGGTTTGCTTACCTTTTTCATTATCTAATATAGCAATCCTTTATGATTGGTCCTTCTCACACAGCTATCATTTGTTATCTCTCAATCAATAGAGACCAGTCCCGGTTTAATCATGCAGTAAGGAAATTGGTGTTATAACAACAACTCATAAAACTCTGTATATCTAACCTCCATCTTGTTGACTTGTAGAGTGTGGTCGCTAATGTGGAGGTAGATGTAGAGGTCGAGGCCACTCCCACTTCATCCAAGTACGACGACCCCGACCGTGATGACCAGGTGAGCCATGTGCTGTTTGACCAGCAACACTGCGGAAGATGAACTCTTCCAACATTGGATAGAAAATTACAGTCGAGACTCTTCCAACATTGGATAGAAATTTACAGTCGAGACCCCTGATACCACAATTGACATTCAGGGGTTGAAAAATACCATTGCCCGACTGAAAGTTTACTGGACCAGTGTCCAGTGGAGTTTATTAAAAATTTCAACCCCTCACATTCCTTAACCTAACCAAAGAGTTCAGTACTTTGTAATTGATATTATGGAGTTACAGTGACTTCAGTAAAATGTAGGCATCTATCCTTGAATCGAACCTTTGTATATCTATCTATCACTGGGTGAAGCCTTTATTTCTGATCTGTCATTACATGAAACAACTGACAGGTTTTGTATCATTGTTGTCATTGCAGCCCCTGTTGAAGAAGAAAGAGGACAAAGCTATTACAATACTTGATGCCATGAGAATACCTGTAAGTAGCACAATACTTGGTGCCATGAGAATACCTGTAAGTAGAACAATACTTGGTGCCATGAGAATACCAGTAAGTAGCACAATACTTGCACCATGAGAATACCAGTAAGTAGCACAATATTTGCTCCATGAGAATACCAGTCGGTAGCACAATACTTGGTGCCATGAGAATACCAGTAAGTAGCACAATACTTGGTGCCATGAGAATACCAGTAAGCAGCACAATACTTGCACCATGAGAATACCAGTAAGTAGCACAATATTTGCTCCATGAGAATACCAGTAAGTAGCACAATACTTGGTGCCATGAGAATACCAGTAAGTAGCACAATACTTGCACCATGAGAATACCAGTAAGTAGCACAATACTTGGTGCCATGAGAATACCTGTAAGTAGCACAATACTTGGTGCCATGAGAATACCTGTAAGCAGCACAATACTTGCACCATGAGAATACCTGTAAGTAGCAAAATACTTGCACCATGAGAATACCAGTAAGTAGCACAATACTTGGTGCCATGACAATACCAGTAAGGAGCACAAAACTTGCTCCATGAGAATACCAGTAAGTAGCACAATACTTGCACCGTGAGAATACCAGTAAGTAGCACAATACTTGGTGCCATGAGAATACCAGTAAGTAGCACAATACTTGCACCATGAGAATACCTGTAAGTAGCACAATACTTGGTGCCATGAGAATACCTGTAAGTAGCACAATACTTGCACCATGAGAATACCTGTAAGTAGCACAATACTTGCACCATGAGAATACCAGTAAGTAGCACAATACTTGATGCAATGAGAATACCAGTAAGTAGCACAATACTTGCACCATGAGAATACCTGTAAGTAGCACAATACTTGGTGCCATGAGAATACCAGTAAGTAGCACAATACTTGCACCATGAGAATACCAGTAAGTAGCACAATACTTGGTGCCATGAGAATACCTGTAAGTAGCACAATACTTGCACCATGAGAATACCTGTAAGTAGCACAATATTTGGTGCCATGAGAATACCAGTAAGTAGCACAATACTTGGTGCCATTAGAATACCTGTAAGTAGCACAATACTTGGTGCCATGAGAATACCTGTAAGTAGCACAATACTTGCTCCATGAGAAAACCTGTAAGTAGCACAATACTTGGTGCCATGAGAATACCAGTAAGTAGCACAATACTTGCACCATGAGAATACCTGTAAGTAGCACAATACTTGCTCCATGAGAATACCAGTAAGTAGCACAATACTTGGTGCCATGAGAATACCAGTAAGTAGCACAATACTTGGTGCCATGAGAATACCAGTAAGCAGCACAATACTTGCACCATGAGAATACCAGTAAGTAGCACAATATTTGCTCCATGAGAATACCAGTAAGTAGCACAATACTTGGTGCCATGAGAATACCTGTAAGTAGCACAATACTTGGTGCCATGAGAATACCTGTAAGTAGCAAAATACTTGCACCATGAGAATACCAGTAAGTAGCACAATACTTGGTGCCATGAGAATACCTGTAAGTAGCACAATACTTGGTGCCATGAGAATACCTGTAAGCAGCACAATACTTGCACCATGAGAATACCTGTAAGTAGCACAATACTTGCACCATGAGAATACCAGTAAGTAGCACAATACTTGGTGCCATGAGAATACCAGTAAGGAGCACAAAACTTGCTCCATGAGAATACCAGTAAGTAGCACAATACTTGCACCGTGAGAATACCAGTCGGTAGCACAATACTTGGTGCCATGAGAATACCAGTAAGTAGCACAATACTTGCACCATGAGAATACCTGTAAGTAGCACAATACTTGGTGCCATGAGAATACCTGTAAGTAGCACAATACTTGCACCATGAGAATACCTGTAAGTAGCACAATACTTGCACCATGAGAATACCAGTAAGTAGCACAATACTTGGTGCCATGAGAATACCAGTAAGGAGCACAAAACTTGCTCCATGAGAATACCAGTAAGTAGCACAATACTTGCACCCTGAGAATACCAGTAAGTAGCACAATACTTGGTGCCATGAGAATACCAGTAAGTAGCGCAATACTTGCACCATGAGAATACCAGTAAGTAGCACAATACTTGCACCATGAGAATACCTGTAAGTAGCACAATACTTGCACCATGAGAATACCTGTAAGTAGCACAATATTTGGTGCCATGAGAATACCAGTAAGTAGCACAATACTTGCACCATGAGAATACCAGTAAGTAGCACAATACTTGCACCATGAGAATACCTGTAAGTAGCACAATACTTGCACCATGAGAATACCTGTAAGTAGCACAATATTTGGTGCCATGAGAATACCAGTAAGTAGCACAATACTTGGTGCAATGAGAATACCTGTAAGTAGCACAATACTTGGTGCCATGAGAATACCAGTAAGTAGCACAATACTTGGTGCCATGAGAATACCAGTAAGTAGCACAATACTTGGTGCCATGAGAATACCAGTAAGTAGCACAATATTTGCACCATGAGAATACCAGTAAGTAGCACAATACTTGGTGCCATGAGAATACCTGTAAGTAGCACAATACTTGGTGCCATGAGAATACCTGTAAGTAGCACAATACTTGCTCCATGAGAATACCTTTAAGTAGCACAATACTTGGTGCCATGAGAATACCTGTAAGTAGCACAATACTTGCACCATGAGAATACCTGTAAGTAGCACAATACTTGGTGCCATGAGAATACCTGTAAGTAGCACAATACTTGGTGCCATGAGAATACCTGTAAGTAGCAAAATACTTGCTCCATGAGAATACCTGTAAGTAGCACAATACTTGCACCATGAGAATACCAGTAAGTAGCACGGTACTTCCACCATTAGAATACCAGTGAAGTGTCTCATTCACTCAAAGGGACAGTGGCATGATTTACTTTAGGACAGGCAGTGAATTAACTGTGATAATATGTTCAGTTTATAACTTTTCTTTTGTTTCAGGGTGTGGTAGAGTTTGCTCTCTGTCTGTTCTTTGCCAAATTGGTCAGCTACACATTTCTGTTCTGGCTGCCCAAATACATCTCTGCCAAAAGTAAGTTATTACCTGTGACTTCAGCTCCTCAGTCAGCTTCTGAAGCTGAGTGGGTGTGGTTAGGTCTTACCTCCCTTTACTCAACTAGGAAGACATCATATGTTTATTATCACTTAGCTGACATATTGCCAGTTAACTGCATGATTTTTTAAAATTAAGAATGGCCAGATTCCTTCTGGAAAAAGGAACAAATATGAAAGTGTCTCTGTTTACAAACTTGAACATGTTGATACTTGTATTTGTTTGGTGTCTAGTGCGAATATCATAAGGTTCAAGATATTGTCTCACACTGAAATTGTTTCACTGATGTAAATGTGATGGACTTTAAAGCTCAGTGTTTACAATTTACAATAACATCTATTATTATGTTTTTGAATGTATGTTTCCAGCTAGTTACAGTGCACAGACTTCAGCGGATCTCTCAGCATTGTTTGATGTTGGAGGAATTGTCGGTAGGTTGCTTATTCAAGTATTTTTTGTTATTCAGGCTCTTTCATAACATGAAATACGCTCCTCACTCCAGTACCCATTTTGATCAAGCTTTTCACTTTTACTCACTCTTTGAAGTATCATGTAGAATATGACTTTCATTATGATGATAAAAGTTTATATATTTTTAGGTGAATCTTAAAAAGGGAACAAGTAAATGTTGAGATGTGTTTTCAAGTTTAACTGTACAAACTTCATTCCTGATGTGGTTTTGTTTCTCAGGTGGAATCTTAGCGGGTGTGATATCGGACTTCACAGGGGCAAGGGCGTCTACATGTATGGTCATGTTGTTCCTGGCAGCCCCTATGGTCAGTATTATCCACTGTACTGCCATTTTGTCCACTGTAGTGCCATGGTGCCATTTTGTCATATGCAGACGCCAACATCAAAACTGATTTTGTCTTGATGAAATCACCTTCTAATACATTCTAGGTTCTAGATACTTGTGTGGGACAGTAAATGGCCAAATGTTACACTGTCCATGTTGACATCAACTAGTTGCTCTATGTCACTCTTCCGGTTTCAGATGTATGTGTATGACCTGTTTGGAAGTTTAGACTACACACGGAACATATGTAAGTAAGCTTCTCATTGCCTATAACCATACAATAAATTTCCATGTTGCATGCACTTATAATAAAGCCTTTGATGTTCAGGGAGTTATCTGGACCTGCACAGGCTGATATTTTGCCCTAAGCCGACCGCTTCCGTGGTGTAGTGGTTAGAGCGTCCGCCCGGAGAGCAGAAGGTTGCGGGTTCGATCCCCAACAGCGTCATACCAAAAGACGTTCAAATATGGTACTTGTTGGTCCCTGTCTGGCGCTTAGCATTAATGGGTACAGCAAGGACTGGTCGGCTCGGAGTCAGTATAATGTGTCTGTGTGCGGTATTCATGCTTCACTGCGGCATGGTATCTCAGTGGGCTAGCACAATAAAACCAGCTTCAGTCTGGGCTAGTAGAAGCAGCCGCACATACACATACACACGAAAGCACGTCATCATATGAGCGAAATATTCTCAAGCACGACGTTAAACCAAATTTCACCTCACCTTGCCCTAAGCCTGAGGCAGTTGTCAGTAAACATTTCCAAATTGTAAGAGTTAGTGAGTTTGGAGTAACGTAACTTGTGTCAGTATTCCAGTTATACCACGGTGTGTCAGCTTAATGTTGCAGGATGACCTGAATTCATGCAGATCACAGATCTGTACACTTAAGTTAGAAGCATAATCAGGGCAAACAGGGCATCTTTCAAGGCTGGACCACCATTGCCTCAAGAGCAGGTGTTTGTTTCAGTCCCCTGCCACGTCACACTGAAACACGACCATTTTCAGACAGAAAATTACACCAGTCGTAGTACCGTTGCATTAATGTGATCACCAGCACTACACCACACCATGACACACCAATCACCAGCACTACACCAGCACACCACCCATGACACACCAGCTACACCCACACCATGACACACCAGCACTGCACCACACACCATGACACACCAGCACTACACCACACCATGACACACCAGCTACACCACACCATGACACACCAGCGCTACACCACACCACACCATGACACACCAGCACTACACCACACCATGACACACCAGCGCTACACCACACCATGACACACCAGCGCTACACCACACCATGACACACCAGCGCTACACCACACCATGACACACCAGCGCTACACCACACCATGACACACCAGCACTACACCACACCATGACACACCAGCGTACACCACACCATGACACACCAGCACACCACACCAGCTACACTTTACACCACACCACCACACCATGACACACCAGCTCTACACCACACCATGACACACCAGCACTACACCGCACCGTGACACACCAGCCTACATACTGTATGCTGTTTCCTTGTTCCAGGTTTACTCATGGTGGTTGGGGCACTGGTGAATGGACCATATGCTCTCATCACAACAGCTGTCAGTGCTGATCTTGGCACCCACAGGAGTCTGCAAGGCAATGCTAAGGCAGTTGCCACAGTAACAGCATTTATTGATGGCACAGGAAGTATAGGTAGGTTTGTGATGTGTGTTCTATTCATCTTGAGTTGGTCAAGCTGGGGTATTTTTGTAAATTTGGTAAAGGTATATTACAGTGTTATCTATGAAAAGAAAGTTCCTTTCAGCTTCAGTTTTTACTTGGAAGTGTTCATGGAAGATAATATTTAAAAAAAAAAAAAAAATACATATACCATTTGTGACAACTGAGAAACCTGAGGTGGCATCATAAATGCTGACATATCTCAGTTGTGAACAGACATTTGGTGTAGTCCAAGGCTATGGTATGCAAGCATTGCAAAGAACATGGTTGAACTTTAATTTGTGTGAACACCCCGCTTCCTTTCAGAAAACTTTTCAGAATAATCTCCAGATCTGTTATAAGTGCAAGTCAGATATCAGTGTAACAATGGAGTCTCCATTAGAATCTGATCTGGTAACATCCCAATGTTGAGAACTTTATGGATTACAGCTTCATTTATTTCATGAATGCAATGTTCCGATACAGATTCTTGTACCAGTATCAAGAAGGTACAAGAATCTGTATCCAAACATTGCAGTTTGTCAATATTTTCTTTCCCAACTTCTAAAATGCCACTCAAAGATGATAAGATCCTATAGCAAGTCACACCAGAACCACTTTCTGCAGACTTTGATGAAGTAATGAAATATCCACCAAGAAGTCAGCATTAGTTTATCAGGAAGCAGCTTTCTTAGATTTATGGAGATTGAATTCTCGACAATGCTTTGAATGATACTTCGATAACATTCTCGACTATAAAATTGAAATCTTTAAGAAAGCAAAATTTCTAGGATGTGTAATAGATGGCATTGATTGAATGGCAGTACTGCCCGTGCACAATGGAATGTCTCTTCCATTTGAAATGTTCATCCCACTGAAGCAATAGAAATTGATAGAATTTATCATATAGCCCATTATTGTCTTTAAGAATGCCTCATCATTAACGTTATGAGGTTGTACGATTGGAAAGTACATTCCAACACAGTCTTGTATGTGATGCTCATTCTGCACCACCATGGGACATGTAGCTGATGACAGCAGTGCTGTACTAATATGTAACTTAGGGTTACTGCATTCCGAACATGTATAGCATTGTTGATATCAACCACTGGTTTGTCTGACCTACAGCTCAGGCAGTATGAGTAAAACACCAGGCATGAACACCATTGCCTGATTGACTAGCTCGATTTGTGTGTTACAGGTGATAGTCCCTTTATTGTATGTTTCTACATACAGCAGGTCTGTCTGTTCCAGGCATGAACACCATTGCCTGATTGACTAGCTTGAATTGTGTGTTACAGGTGATAGTCCCTTTATTGTATGTCTATACATACAGCTGGTCTGTCTGTTCCAGGCATGAACACCATTGCCTGATTGACTAGCTTGAATTGTGTGTTACAGGTGATAGTCCCTTTATTGTATGTCTTGGACATACAGCTGGTCTGTCTGTTCCAGGCATGATTACACCAGGCCATCATGGTATTGTCTTCACACACCTGTCCTTGTTATTCCAAGGCAGAATTGGTCCTCCAAGTCACATGCTGGGACTAGGAGGCAACTGGCTGGTGAAGCATAGTCAGGGGTTCAAAATTTGTTTAAAAAGCCACTTGCCACAGGGAAAGTGACTTTAAGAAAGTAACTTGTCCTGATTAATTTTCCACTTGCCCTGATTTTATGACATTATCATGATGTAATTATGAAAGAATAAATCAACAAGGTATTTGATGTTAATGTTTACTGGACTATTTATTGAAAAGTGATAAATAGCAAAGAAAGATAACTCTACTATATTATCATTGCAAAATTTAGTAGCTACATTTTGATATGAAATTAAATTTGCAGTTTGAAACCATAAGTGGAAATTATCTAGTAGCCCACGGACAAGTAAGATACCATTATTTGATTGCCTGAAATGAAAACTGACTTGTCCCGGGCGTCGGGCGATGGGATTTTTGAACCCCTGATAGTAGCTTTAGAAGTCATGTGTCTTGTGTCATGATGGCGAGAGACGTTGCTCATTATATCACTCACCTGATTATAGATAGTTTGCCATCATGTTGCTGGAATATCGCAGAGGCTGACAAGAACAACTTGATAATGTTGCTAATATTCTTGAGGTTATTTTGAGAAGGAATACTGATGACAGGTGTGTTGCAGGCGCTGCTCTTGGCCCTTTGCTGACTGGGCTGATCTCGCCCACTGGCTGGAACAATGTCTTCTACATGCTGATTGCGGCCGACCTGGCGGCACTGCTGGTGAGTACCGTTATAGCATGTCGGCGAGACTTTCGGATCAACATCAAGCCCCTCCTATACAGCCTGTCACCTCGCATGTTGTCTGCCCACCTTATTGGCTTCCTCGCATTGTTTGTTATTGTCATGTTTTATTATATCGGTACAGATAGTACCACGGCCATTTAAGTCAATGTTTTCCTTGTTGTTAGTATTTAAGTGTTTTTAAAGAAGAACCAGGGTCCATATCTCAAACCGGTGTTACTGCTCCAGCTGTCATGACCCAGATACTGCACAGACGTAGCCCAAATCTTGCCCAACAGATACTCCACCAACAAGAAATAAGGGAACTGATGGTATATTGGCAATAATCTTTTCAAAATTAATTACAGGTGTATAGATGAAATATCTCTTGTGTCTGATGATACATGCATGACACCTCGATGACATGTTTCATTAACTTGTGTAGAGTTGATGTAATTAATGTGAACCGGACACATTGTCTGAAGCTGTACCCGATGCTGGACCATGTTGGCTGGTTTGGGGTCTCTGATGTACACTCTCCACCCAAATGCTTCTCACAGATGGGGAGGACATGTCAGAGGACTAAACAGGTCAGTCCAATGACTGTATGTGTCAGTCCAATGACTGTATGTGTCAGTCCAATGACTGTATGTGTCAGTCCAATGACTGTATGTGTCAGTCCAATAACTGTATGTGTCAGTCCAATGACTCTATGCCTTATTGCTAGTCCAGTGAATGTATGTCCTTTGCTCAAGATAATCTGTGATGATCTGTGATGGGTAGTCTTGCATTATCATCATACAGTTCCAATTTTCTGCTGATACTTGACAATGAAACATCCACCTCTGTTGTACACACGGAGAGCGGAAGGTCACTGGTTCGATCCCCGACCGTGTCATACCAAAAGACGTTAAAATATGGTACTTGTTGGTCCCTGCCTGGTGCTCGGCATTAATGGGTACAACAAGGACTGGTTCACTGCGGCATGGTATCTCAGTGGGCTAGCACTATAAAACCAGCTTAAGTCTGGGCTAGTACAAGCAGCCGCACACACACATACACACGCATGCACGTCGTGATATGAGCAAAATATTCTCAAGCACGACGTTAAACCCAATCTCACCTCACCTGTTATACACACAATTCTCCATTTGGGAGACAATTCTCCATTTTGAGTGTGTGTTCAGCTCAGCTGATTGTGGTCACACAATACTGCTCATACATGATGCCTAATTTCATAATAATTAAAGGTGCAATCAAATGAACACCTCAACAACAACAACAACATTGAAGTCATTAGTTCCCTTATTTCTTGTCATTATTATCTATAAACTCCAGAATGATATCTGTTAAACCTTGATTGCTGTGTGGATCTGGGCTGTGGTATTATGATGTAGAGGGAAAACTATGTTATATTACATTTATTTGGAGCTATAGACAGTAAATGTTTGACTGTGTCCATTGTTGTCGCCTAGATGTTCCTAATCATTTCTACGGGTATAATCATTTCTGCACTGGTATAGAGTCTAAACATTCAACGGGTATAGAAGGTAAATGTTGACTGACAAATATCTATGTAATCAAAATGCTGTGATGTAGTCCACTCATGAATCGTTCACCTTCATGGTTGATGGTGGGATAGTCAAGTTGTTGAAGCATTTGATCAAAACACGGAAGACCCACCCAGGTTCAGTTCCCCACATGGATACACAGTGTGGAGCCCAGTCCTCGTGTTGCCCCGTCGTGATATTGTAGGAATAGTTTACTGTTTTCTCCCTTTTTGTACTCTTTATCATTTATTTTTTCTTGGGTGATTTGTTCATGAGGAACCCACCTTCTCATATCCACCTGTTTTACCAATGTCTCTTTTCTGAACAATCAAAATAATATTTCAGTCATTCAGTCAGTGTTACCCAGAATCCTAACTCACCACTGAAACGTCAAATCAAATTTGTTGCTATTTATTAAGGTCAGACAATCATGTGTTTCATGAATAATTTAATGGTAAATCACCTCAAAATGATGTTAAGAGATTAGTTTGAGTTGATAGGATTACTGCCCTGTGTGACTAGTGTCTGTTAACCGAGGAAACGGTCATGGCGGTTCCCTGGGTGTTTTGTTGATGATTGATGTTTATCAAGGATGTTTATCAAGGAGGGAAACATCTCAAGCAAATGTGATAAGTGTGTATTTATCTATGTTGTGAATGGATCATCTCACTTTATTTTATCAAGAGTTTAAACATTTGTTTTCTATTTGTTGATATTTATGAAGCAAAGATCAAGTCAGTTTTGTATGGACTGCCCTTAAAAGTGTTTGTACTTTCTTCTCTGAGTTGTGAACAGGTTTTCTAATTTAGGACTTGTACAGCTTCAGGTCTTTTGTGACTTTGATCAAAAACAACTATAGTATACATTTATTTGCTATTTTAGAGCCCTGTCATATACTGACACCAATGCTTGTAGCACTGTTAACATGGTATGGGTAGAGCCAGTGTAGTTTGTGTGACTTGAGCATTGCTGTCTTCCACCTGTCTTGTAATGGGAACATTAATGTTCTATAAATGTTAAACACTGCAGATTTCAAAAACAGAAGAAAATTGAACATATTTTAAATAATAGAATTTTTGTATATAGGCTATTATGTGCATTGACAAACATATGTCTGTATTTGGTAAGAAATGTCCTTGAAAAGTTTGCTGAGGACTAAAATAGTCACCATTAATCATAAGCATGGTCCTGAACAAATGTTGAATTATATGGTTGTGAATAGAATTGCTTGTGAATGTGTACCAAATATCAAAAACACAGTCATTTGTTGACAAGTAACTTGTTTTATGTTTACTATTTGTTTATGAGTTCGCAAAATATGAAAGAGAATCTTTCATGAGAACATAACATGAAGATATATGAGCTCACAAAATATGAAAGACAATCTTTCATGAGAACATAACATGAAGATATACGAGCTCGCAAAATATGAAAGAACCTTTAATGAGAACATGACATGAAGATAGAGGCAGAACTGTGATCGTTGGCCCTGAAAGACAGGACGTTTTACTCTGAGCATTGTCATTATCACAAACATGGTGTAACTGGGATATTTTAGTGATACATTGTTATATATATTTATGTATATTTATATATGAATGAAGGTTACAGATGTTCTTTTATTTGTGGATTATTTATGAATTATTTTCTATTGGCTGTTAATATTTTGTTCTGTACATACTTTATTTATTGAACATGTTGTTGGTATATATCTGAACTACACACCTTGTTTGGCTGTACATCTTCAAGCTATGCTGACATAATGATTAACCATATTGCTTACCTATATGTTGCAGCATGGCTATTTACTAACGTGTTCAAAATTGACAGTGGATGTATTTCTGTATGCATGGATGTGTAGTAGTGGTACAGCTGGTGTGCATGATAAAATATCAAGGGGGTGCCCTCATCACTCTCCTGCAATCCCAAACCCCATTATGCCCACCCCTCACCTACCCCAAACTTATGGTGTCCCTTTAACGCAAAGCAAAACCATCCGATTTTTACATATCACTCTAGCTGCACTGTCAAAATAAGCATTTATCTCATGTACTTAATTAAGCAGCAATACTTCTTGACCTACTAGTATATATTCTAACTGCTGTGTTCAAATCTGCTAACCTTCGTTGGTACAGTAAACAGAATTTGTTGCCACTCCCAAATAATCTGTCCAGCTTAGCATTACCATCATGGCTGCGTGTCCTCCTGAACTCCACCTTGCCCACTGCCACACCCTGAGAACCTTGTCCTCCTGATATAGCCCCACCCCCAACACAAGCGGCCATCCCCACACCCTTTTCTCAGACTCCTACCCTGTCCGTCACACAACCTACATTGTAAACCAAAAGTCACTGTGTTCTTTAATCTGATTGGTTGAAAAACGTGATCAAATGGTATTCGATTCCCGGAAATTCTCTGCGTATTAATACATACATACATCGCTCACACCATTGTATTGTTATGTCGTCAGCTGTGATGACGTCATTATAATCCCATTGTGACGTCACAAATGAGCAGTTCCAAATGCCACCATGGGAGACATGGCCGGCTGATGACATTTCACTGCTGTACCCATACTCGATGTCAATGAGTGTTCAGACAGAAAAACGTGTGTGGACCTTTTGGTTTACTTTTGTGTTTACAATGTCGATCATGTGTTGGCCAATTTCAGGGTGTTATTGAGTATTTGAAGCACGGGAAGCACAACCCTAGCCCCTCAAACACACCCCTAGCCCCTCAAACACGCCCCTAGCCCCTCAAACACACCCCTAGCCCCTCAAACACAACCCTTGCCCCTCAAACACAACCCTAGCCCCGCCCCACAACACCTTACCCCTCCTATCCTCAGCCCTTACCCTTATTGTTATAAGACAAATTGTTCTCTTACAGCTTACATGATTAGATGTGGTAATCAGAATGTGTATGATGCTTTATACTGACTCTTTTCATGTAACAGATTTCATTACATATTAATTGCAAATTCTGTCCACATTTTTATACAGTTGTTAATTTTTAACAAGTTTTTTTATTGTAAGTAAAAAAACAAGAGGGATGAATAAAAAAAGGTCATCATGTTGAGTTTTGTTTTGATTTTCCCTTTTAGGATGTGACTGGTTTTTTACTAATTCTCTCTGTACCCACCCTATCACCCACCTTGCACTTGCTTTTGTTCTGTTTTTCTTCTTCACAATCACTACATTCAAGTCAAGGCTTTAGTCAGTAGTACAGTGAGTCACAATCTACTGTAAGCCCAAAAGAGATCTGTAGTTAATCAATACATTGATGGATGCATAAAGGATATTGATTGCATGGGTACAAGTAGCTAGTCTTGGCATGATGTGCATGTTCTAGACAGCATCACTGATGTGATGAAGTGTGATGATTTAATGTTCTAGACAGTTACTGTATTCAAGTGTAGTGAATGCATGATCTCAGTGTCTGTGAGTGGCGGTGTACTCCTTTCTCAAAGCAGTACTGGTTAATCTCTGTAGATACTTCTCACCCTTTTCATCAACAGGTGGCTTGTACATGAGCTTCAGTCTCTAACATAAATTCGGGCGGTGTGGGGTAGCCTAATGGTTAAAGCATTGGCTCGTCACGCCGAAGACCCGGGTTCGAATCCCCACATGGGCACAATGTGTGAAGCCCATTTCTGGTGTCCCCCGCCGTGATGTTGCTGGAATATTGCTAAAAGCGGCGTAAAACCAAACTCAGTCAGTCAGTCAGTCTAACATAAATTCTGTCATCAAATGTTCATTCGTTCATTCTACCTTTCAAAACACCTCATTTTGTCACATGTTGAGGAAACCCCCAATATTTTCATTCATAACATAAACACAGGTAAATCATATTCTTCAGAAAAGAATATTTGCATTACAAACCTGGTTTCAGATGTTTTGAGCAAACAATCTAATTGTCAATGTTGCCATTCATACATCACATTCAGTGTCACGCAAGATTGTCACACAGGATTATAGTTTAGCACAGTGGGTTCAACACAATGGTCCATACTGAGACTCAGTGTTCTTAATGCTAAAATCGCTTTGTACAAGTGGGCAAAATTTGAGACCGTCATTGCCTGCACTTGGTCTTCACCACTACTGAGTCATCACACACCACACAACTTTCCACCTCATGAATCCTCTGTCAGAATTCTGAGTAAATCCTCCCAGCCAGAGAGTCGGTGGGTTAACTTAATGACTACCACGGGTCTGACCAAGCCAGAGGCTCACACACTGGAGATGACCAACATGTTTACTGGAGAGATTACAAAGTGAAAATTAACGTAAATGCAAAATACAGATACAGCCTTTTGAAAACCCTGTGGGTTCACAATTAAACTCTGATTCACTCTCATTCACTCGCATTCACACACATTCACTCTATTACTCATCCGTTAATCTTGTAGCTCATGAATCCACACTCACTCATCGTAAATCGCTATGTCATGAATCTTGTAGCTCATGAATCGATGCTTACTCGTTCATGAATCTTGTAGCTCCATGCTCTTTCATCCATTAATTTTGTAGCTCATGAATCCATACTTGATATAGGTGAATAAGCTCCTGTAGTGAAGTGTTTTTTGCTGTAAACATTAAGGGAACATGTCCAGAGTGCAGTTAATGTGCAGTTGTCGTGAAGTACAGGTTGCCATATGGATGAGGAGCTAGACTGTGTTTCATACATTGGACTTTGATGGATTATCCTTATTTCGGCTCATGCAAGGGAATATGACATAGACATTGCCCACCCAAACTACCTGCATGATCCAGTCACCTTAGAATGAGCAGCCAGTTGATCAATGATGAGTAGCATGTAACAAATAGAGATTATTGCACAAACAAATGTGTCATACGACTTATAGGAATCAAGTGTGAAATTTTGTATTGCCAGAGTGCGAGCGAGGACAATACACAATTGTGCATGAGTTTCGTATAAGCCGTGTGGCACACATGCGAATGTAATCATTTCTTTATTATCTATTATATTCATGTCCAAGATATTTTTATGGATTAAACTTCTTTTTTTATTTCATATTTTAATACATAAAAATATCTTGGACATCTATGCACTCTCACTCGATGCAGGTTCACACTCTTAAATCTTCATTTTTTAACATAAATGTACACCTTGAGATATTCTTGTCCAGTAATTGTAATATAACACCTTCATATCTTGAAACTGGTCCTTTCCTCCATGTAACCTGTTTATCAAGCAACATTCTGTGTCATTTCAGCTCCTGATCCGACTTGTGACCAAGGAAATCATGGCTCATGTTGCGTCACGACGGGCGCGTCGGCGTGACCACATACAGTGATGACGTGGTAATTAGCTTGATTCCTGTAATACTCCTCAGCAACTATTGGATACTTCTCCGCCAGCATGTGCCTTATGTACAAAGATGTTTTCAGTCTTGTGATTGTTGAAGTCTTCCAGACAAACTCACCTCCCTTTACTGTATCCATGACAACAAAACAAAAGTTATATTTAATGACCTGCTGTTAAATATTGTTTTCAGGCAGTGAAAGAATAAGAGAAATCAAAATATAGTCTGCATATATTAGATTTCAAGATGTTATATTTTCCATGAAATTGACTTTTTGTACAATTGTGTATTCATACCCTTTAATTTGCACCTTCTTCACTGTGTTATAGACAAAATGGCCAGATATGTAGAGCTCACAAGTACTATCATCTTTCATGGATTATGTTTTCTCTCAGGATTTAGAGTTTAATCTGACTGAATGAAAATATGATGATTGCCCCAAGTTTTAGCTTAGTTTTGAAGATGTTCCTCACTATTGTCTCACCAACTCCAATCTTTAATTCTGAAACAGTACTTCTCCTTGAATATCTTAGAACATCTCCAGCAAACATTCACCAATCCGCATTTATACCCAAATTAAGTACCTTTTAAGGAAAAGTTTGTTCTGTGTGTGGTTTAGTCTGTTAAAATCAAAATCTCTAAATCGTAGTGGTGAAGAAATGAAACAATTCTGCTTAATTCAGACGGCATTGTGAAGAATAACCTGATGCAACCAACCTTCTGTGGAGTTATCCTCAGACCTCGAGTAAAAGAATCACAGTAACCATGGGATTTTAATGTGATTGTTCATGGGAATGTTTTCCTTTTCTTGCCCATGTATTTGAGTATACATTTTTTAGTTACTTTCTAGTCATAGTGTTCAGATTTGTAGCTGGATGGGTTGACTCAGTTGGTCTGAGATGCTGTCAGGCCATGGGATCACATGAAAACATTAAACTGTATCCATTTAAATTCAGATTTGTGTATTGTAAGTTATTCAATTCACATCAACTATAGTTTATCTGATTGAGAACTGAAGTTGAAGAAATTGCATGTTGAACAAAACAGTGTATGTGCGTACTCAATTCTTTAAATTGTCATTACCCATTAAACAATAAGACATTCCCAAAAGTGTTTGTAAAGGGTGGGACTTGCTGAGTACCAGGAGACATACGACAGTATGCACAGTTTCCACAAGTGGTAGAGGGGATTGTTGTCATCTTGATGATCCTTGCAGCTTTTCTGCTTGTTTATCATTCCATCAACCCCTGATGTATCACTGACATGTCAGTGTTAGTTACTTTGTTGGACAGAGTGGAGATATACCAAGCACATGGCTTGTCCATTGATAAAAGATCATTTGAAATATGAAATTTTATCCCATACAATTCCATATTTTCACTTGTGCAATATGTTCCTGTGTATGTTCCAGATCAAAATTTAACTTTGTGGGGATGGGTACTACTAGTGGGGCATATATACCTTTTCATGAATCCTTGGTGTCGTTCATTAACATATAGTACTTACTTCCTGTCGGTGACAAGGATTCTAAATTGCACTTTGATGGTTATGCTGCTGGGCCCCGTTCCTCAAAGTGATCGTAGCGCTACAACAGTCGTAATTCTATGTTAAAGTATGGGAGTTACGATCATCTTACCGCTACAACAGTCGTAATTCTATGTTAAAGTATGGGAGTTACGATCATCTTACCGCTACAACAGTCGTAATTCTATGTTAAAGTATGGGAGTTACGATCATCTTACCGCTACAACAGTCGTAATTCTATGTTAAAGTATGGGAGTTACGATCATCTTACCGCTACAACAGTCGTAATTCTATGTTAAAGTATGGGAGTTACGATCATCTTACCGCTACAACAGTCGTAATTCTATGTTAAAGTATGGGAGTTACGATCATCTTACCGCTACAACAGTCGTAATTCTATGTTAAAGTATGGGAGTTACGATCATCTTACCACTATGACAGTCGTAATTCTATGTGAAAGTATGGGAGTTACAATCATCTTACCACTATGACAGTCGTAATTCTATGTTAAAGTATGTGAGTTACGATCATCTTCCCACTACGACAGTCGTAATTCTATGTTAAAGTATGGGAGTTACGATCATCTTACCGCTACGGTCGCTATGTGGAACAGCACCCTGGTATTAACCTTGGCATTTTATAGAAATGACTTCCAACTACTGTGTTGTAATGGCAAAAAAATAGTCTGTATATATCTTTATATATTGCTTTATCTCCAATATTGGTATTTTCTGTAATTGGTGCAAGGATTCCAAAACTGGTCACTTGAGCGAGTAATCCTTGAATCCATAAGCACTGCACAATTATTCATGTTCATTCCCATTGCTGCAGAACTAACATCATATCCATTAAGTCTTCAGATGTGTATTGTTTACAAGATGCAACACTAAATGAGGTCAGGTGGTAATCTGATGTAATGTAGGATACCTAGGATACCCAGGAATCCACAATATCATGTCACCCACTATTCACGTTATTCCACATATTTTTCATTTATGTGAAATGAAGACTAAGTCTTGAATGTTTGTATATGTCTATCCATCATTGCCCATTATTGCCTGATTTTTTGTCTCATTTATTAATGTTCTCCAGAATATAAGAAGAAAATATATTTTCTCTTTTTTTCAAGATTGTTGTGGGTGTGTCAATCTTGGTCTTCCCTATAAACCCTCAATGCCTTTTGTTGTCATACAATGTCTAGCAATTATGCTTTATTATGTAATGCAAAGTTTTCCACCATATTCATTGGTTTGGAAGTGGTCACATGAAATGCATAACAGTTTTGACTGTTTTCTGGTTTCACAATTTGATTGTTTTTATTAGAGTCACGAAATATAGTTATAACATCGTCAATTTTGCTTTTTGTGGAGTCCCTCAAAATAAATATTGATCTCATGTAGAGTAAATAGATAGCATATTGCAGGTATTAGGTTTTATATCACTGTTGATTATGTTTATTGACTGTTTCATAAACTGCCTGTTGGGACATTACAAATATAATCATGAATATGCTTTTGGTCCCTGTTGATATCAAACACTTATTGAAAGTCATAAATTGACACCCAAGTGCTTTTAGTGTTAACCGAAAACAGTAATTTATTGATGTTGACATCTGATAATTGTAAACTGAGACTATATTTCAGCCTTGATATTAAAAACATTCCACAATATTTAAAAGAAAGATTATCCTATCCAAAAACACCATTAACAATGTATATAGTTACATAGCAGATTGTAAGTCGGTGTGCACCATCTGTGTCATTTTCATAAAACTGTGCTTGCTGAGAAGTTTGTGACAAAAAATGGTTATATTTGACCATAATTACCTCTAATTTATTATATATATACTGTCTGACACATACATTATGCCATAACTGTGAATTAAGCATACAGGTGTAGGGGTCCTTCTCATGACACTCATGTTAAATTCTAATGGGTCTAAGGCTCCAGTACCAGAGTTCAAGAACTGTACAACCTCCGATTCTCCTTAAATTTGAACACTGCATAACTGAATTAATTAATGGACGTTTGCAATGAATTTCTGAAATATATTATCTAGCTGAGAATAGCTGCAAAAAATAGCTGATGTGGCTTAAAGCAACATTTACTCCCTCATTCACTCGCATATTAACATGGGCATAAAATCTGAAGTGTTATATCAGCATTCTAGAAGTTGCTGGGTCAATAATGAAGCATACGACTTTCTGGATAACAACTACTTGTTTGTTGTGTGTAAACACAATCGTCATTCTATGCAATAAAGAAGAAGTCTTAGCTTGATAACCGTGTAAAAACCTAAACACAATCGTCATTCTATGCAATAAAGAAGAAGTCTTAGCTTGATAACCGTGTAAGAACCTAAACACAATCGTCATTCTATGCAATAAAGAAGAAGTCTTAGCTTGATAACCGTGTAAGAACCTAAACACAATCGTCACTCTATGCAATAAAGAAGAAGTCTTAGCTTGATAACCGCGTAAGAACCTAAACACAATTGTCACTCTATGCAATAAACAAGAAGTCTTAGTAAGAACCTAAACAGAAACATTGCTCTATGCAATAAACAAGAAGTTGTTATCCATAAAGTCACATGTTTCATTTTAAAGTGTCAAAGCTCTGAAAGCCGAATGTATTACACACTGGAGTTATTTTATGCGGAGTGTGGCATCAAGTAACCAACCAACAAAAATATTACTATTTTCTTGTTTCTTAAATGGCAGTAAAACATTGTATTATGTGCAAAAAATCGTAATTATGTGCATGACAAAAGTAACAAATCATGCATTTCTCACCTTTCTGTTTTGATGAAATACATCTCTTAGATCTATTTGTATTTAAACAACTTGTTATTTTAACCTACAGCGCTTGGCACATCACATGTACTTCACTCATCACAAACATGCATAGTTTCATTGTCCCGAAAATACTAAGGTGTTTATGTATGGAGAATTTACAGGCAATGCAGCATTCCCACACTTGAGACATTTTACTTCTATCTCACCACATGGGTGGAAATAACCCATTGCCCGACGCCAGAGTCCAGTGTTTTTTTCTGTTGGGCAAGCAAATTTGTATATCACACTGTACCGGTGTCCAGTTGCCTTTCCAATATTAATTTGTTGTTTATTTAAAAAATCAACAAGAAAACGGCCAGTATAGTGGAAAAATGATCAGGGCAAGTGATTTTACATGTGCCACTGTACCGGAGTACACTAGCAATTTTAAAGTTATTTCCACCCCTGCAACATTATAAGAAACATACATGAAATAGTAATATGTACATGAAAATAGAACATAGGTGATGTTCTTCCAATTAATATATACTTTCTATGTTGTAATATTAAACAGCTGTTTTTCAAGTAAAACACATCTTATGTGTGAATAAAACTCATAGCTTCTCATGGTTTGACAGGTTTACAAGAGTTGGGGATTATAACTGCTAAACTAGTTTTTATATTCATTATACAATATATTCCTCATCTTCAGTCCTGTGAGTACAGTACTTTATGTCAACTCTGTATCACTCAGTTTCAATTTGTACAGATACTATACCACATCTAGACATTGCAATGGCACAGATATATATGGTGCACACATCGTCAGAAAACCTGCATGTAAAGTTTGCTAGTGGCTGTCAACATAACGTTTCTGTAGCCTATCAAGTACTTATTCATCAACAGATCTTGTTATTTTGCTGTGACTTGGTTTCATGTTAAAGCTGATGTTAGATATATGCTGCACCTACAGAGCAGCTAATGTTATTTGCTTGTGATTTTATCATATCACAAATGTTCCACTGTTTATTTTGACTGTACATAATGATTGCAGGCGAATATCTACTGAAATATGTTGATTTATTACTACTGAATGGACATCATGCTCATGGTATTTGTGCTGTCATGTTTACAAGATATACATACAGATTAATTCTAATCTTCTTGATTTTAATGTTCATCTCTCATTCTCAGGATTTCAGTTTTAATTAAATTTATGTTAAATTTATATAAGAAACAGTCTATATTTATATTTGTATGTATATAGAGGGAAAAGATTACCTCTCACTTTAAGATGGCAGTTGTGATCACTGATGCAATAAAATAAAGCTCATGGAATTATTCAGTTTTTGTTCATGGATGTTACATGTCTCAGCGGTACATGCCTGCCTTGGATTCTTATGGCACTGAATGTCCTAGGTGATTTTCAAGTTTCCAATATCCAATCAAGACTTCAAGCCCGATATCCACGTCTTCAGTAGGGCAGACAGCTGAATCAACCAGTCAATCTTTATTGATAGCATTGAAAGATCATTGGCCTATAGTACATTTTTACATACAGTAGCAAAGTGTGCAACAGAAATAAATATATCATAAATAATATCACAACTGTAATGCAGAGGATCTGATATTCATTGCATTATATATACATTGCAAGATGCTTTGTGACTGTTTGGATTTGAGATGACACTCTTGCAATGTTAATGCGGTACATGCCTGCCTTGGATTCTTATGGCACTGAATGTCCTAGGTGAAATGGATTCATATGACACTGAATGTCCTAGGTGAAATGGATTCTTTTGACACTGAATGTCCTTGGTGAAATGGATTCTTATGACATTCAGTGTCCTTGGTGAAATGGATTCTTATGACACTTGATGTCCTTGGTGAAATGGAGCCATCAGCTGGCCAGGAGTGAAAGTATCTTTTTCCTTTGAGATTGGTATTATTGATATGAAGACTGTTTTATCTCACTGTCGGGCAGAAAAATTGAGCACATTAGTTTGCATTCTGTTACACCAGGAGCACAAAATACATTGAATCATTTACATCTTCCAGTCATTTGCACATTATGTACATGCAACTGAACAGTTATTATGGGTATTTAATTCACATTAGCATTATGATATTACTCACATGTTAAATGATGGGGGAAATATCTCAAGAATGTGAGATGTGTAGAGTAGAGAAATATCACTTTACATGAACTAATTATGGAAATTTCACACTTAATCGTAAGAAGGGAAATACATTACACTGCATTGTATTACATTGGATGAACTGATTAGAGAAACATACAGAACACCGCCATATAGCTGGAATATTGCTGAGTGCGGCGTAAAACTAAACCCACTCAGAGAAACAGCATCCTTGAATAACAGAAGGGAAATATATATGAACTGAGGAGCGATAAAATATCACACAAGTGGACCAGAAGTGAAAATTCTGATCAATGACTCTTGTGAATAAATTCTTGGATGTGAACCAGAGAAAGGGTTTAAATTGTCGAAGTTAAAATGAAACCAAACCAAGTTTAAATAGCACAGTTTTTGCAAGAAGCATGCCATATTCTAACTGTTCACCTTAAAAGGTCCAGACAACCGGACTCTTGTCATTTCCACTCAATGTAGTCTTAAGAAGTGCAGGAGTCCGACAAAAATATATACTAGCCACATAAAGAAACTGTGCATTGTCAAAATATTATCCCAGTTGATAAGTACGATAACAATGTCAAAGGTACATATAAACTTTAAAGGAGGGATCATGAGACCATAACAAGTCGGGAGAATTTCAATTGAAAAGTCAATCACAATGATGTCACGAGTCCACAAGCGGGACAGGGGTCAAATGACCATGTCACAAGCTCAATAACGGGTATGTCCACCATCGGCATTGAGAACAGCAGTGCATCGACGACGCATAGAGCCTATCAAACGGGCAAGGAAGGCTTGTGGGATGTCATGCCAGATTCTCTCAAGTTCTATTGCAAGGTCAAGGACGTTATATGGCGGACGAGGAAGACGGCGTAGACGTCGATCCATCTCGCCCAAAACATGCTCTATCGGGGAGAGATCCGGTGAATTTGCAGGCCAAGGCAGTAAGTCAACGTTGTGGTGTTGCAAGAAATCCATAGCAACCTTTGCCGTATGAGGGCGGGCATTGTCCTGTTGGAAGGTTAACCCAGGGCCATGACGTTGCAGAAAAGGAATTTCCACAGGTCGAAGAATCTGATCCCTGTAGCCCACACCAGTTAAGTTGCCCTGAACAATCACCAAAGGAGTTCTTTGGCGTGCTGTTATTCCACCCCAAATCATCACGGAACCACCACCAAAGCGGTTCCTCTCCAAGACACAGGCCTGTGCATAACGTTCTCCCACGCGTCTATAGGCACGTTGACGTCCATCACTATGGGAAATGTTAAACCTGGACTCATCTGTAAAAACAACATTTCTCCACCAAAACAAGGGTCTGCGGACATGATTTCGGCACCACATTCGGCAAGCTTTTCGATGACGTTATGTCAGGATAGGTCGTATGGCGGGACGTCGTGGTCTGATCCCGTGATGACGTAAACGTTGTCGAACTGTGTTGGGGTGGATACGGCGAAGTCCTGGGATGGTTCGGCCAGTCATCACTGCAGTCTGAAACCTGTGGCGAAGATGGGTCACCCTTATCCATCTGTCCTGTCTTGGCGTTGTTACACGTGGACGTCCAGAACGTGGCCGATCGATGACGTCATTTGTGTTCTGGTAGCGTCTCACCAGTGCAGAAATGGTGTTCCGGTGGCAGTGGAAATGTGCAGCCACTTGTCGTTGAGACATTCCCCACGGACCATCCCAATGGCCTCAGACGTGACGCAGACGTGACGGCATGCTATGCGTTTCAGACGTGAGGGCCTTGGCATGCTATGCAACGTATTGCACGTCTCTGCAGTTTCAATAGCCATTTAATTTTTGAACGATCGCAAGGGCAGGGGTTGAGCTTTCCAAAGTGACAGTATTGTGTGGCATTCATTTGCTCTGTTTCTCTTTCCCGGAATGCACGTGCAACAACGTATTGCACGTCTCACGAACCAACTGACGTCACGGAACGTGGCACGTGCATGCATGTTGGATACATGTCACTATCTCTATTGATAGCACTGAAAGGCCATTGGCCTATAGTACATTTTTACATACAGTAGCAAAGTGTGCAACAGAAATAAATATATCATAAATAATATCACATCTGTAATGCAGAGGATCTGATATTCATTGCATTATATATACATTGCAAGATGCTTTGTGACTGTTTGGATTTGAGATGACACTCTTGCAATGTTAATGCGTTACCTTGACCCATAACATCCCCTGATTTGTCATCCACTGAACACATCTGGGATGAAATGGAGAGACGTTTACGACGTCATTCGAATTCTCCAGCAACGATTCAATATCATCGACGTTTAAGTGGCCTCAATGAGGCGAATGTGCTAGGTCTGCATCAGTGCACAAGGCGGGCACACCCCTGCTGATCGTGTGAATTTACTTGTGAATCCCCTCTTATTGCGATGTTCTTGTGGGCTGTAGATCATTACCATACCTTGAAACATTTTTCTTCCCGTATAATAACACTTCATTCGCGGCTGTAAACGTTAAACACTGAATATGTTAGTGCAAATAAGGCCCGTCTGACTGACCGAGACGGGCTAGATTTCTGACGGCCGGTCTAAATTTAAGCTGGCCAGCCCAATGGTCTGGTAAAAGAATTTTTGATGTTCCATACATCTGAGTAAATTCACCATATCTTGATGTCTGGTCTGGTTAAATCCATTTGGGGCTGGTAATATTTTGAAGTTACCAGCCCTGATGTCTGGCTGGGTTTGGGGCTTATTTCATACACAGTGAGCCACAATATATTTTGCCTATAAAAAGTGGACTTGAGAAGGGGAAAATGTTATCTATGGCTAAAATGGCACAGTTCTTCTGACACTCTTCGATCATATTCACATATTGAGATATTAAACTAGACCGCCGTATATCATCGCAATACCTGGATGTTTCCTCCAATGCTGACCCATTGATCGAAGGCGTAGTATTAGGCTGTCGACTTAAGCTGCTGGAATTAGAAACCTAATGCGATTAGGTGAGAGAATGTGTGCTTGACTTCAAGGTAACTACAATATGTGTCGCTCTCTAAACGAAAGTAATTAGCAAATAATCACTGAACACGGTCAGCAAACAATTACTCCATTCACATGTAGGCGTGGTTGTGGAATGTTTTGCCCGGCCCTAAATGAAATCCTACTGGCATGATCCCAATATTCACAACAGTATACTCTATCGTAATGCATAGAAGCAAGACCAGTCTGTCCCTGATTCGCGTTATTTTCCCTTCTGCCTTTATAGCTTCAGTCTGGGCTAGAACAAGCAGCCGCACATACACATACACATACATGCACGTCGTCATATGAGCGAAATATTCTCAAGCACGACGTTAAACCCAATTTCACCTCACCTCACCTCACCTCACCTTCTGCCTTTTCTGCAATGCTAAAGCCTTAAATGAAGCAAGTCTAGATTTCCTCAGGTTCACGTTCTGAATCTCTCTTCTCACTGGGGCTCCTTTTCAATTTAAACAATATTAAAGGAATAGTTTGTTTCTATCAAAATTATATATATACAGAGACTAAGCGTTAGTCTAAAGCACGATTTGATCTGCAAAATACTAACTCTTGGGAGTATGTCGGGGAGAGGTGGTGTGTTAACTAAATCAATATCTAAATGGGTAAGTTCTAAAATTATTTGTTATTGCAACTGAACTTTTAATGTGTGTAATGTTGTATAGACATAAAACTAAGGTAGTATGTATCTTACAATTTTCGGTGAAAAGGATGGCAAATATTCTGCGAAATATGTTGCTATTATTTGTATTTTATATTGATGAAGCTGAGAATCAGTGATGACGGCTTCACCGTCTCGCGTGCTAGAAGAGCTCGGTGCGACCGTGCATGGACATCGTGACATCCCTAGACTGGCCTGCCCAAAGGCAATCGGATTCCACGTGCATCATGTATTACAGAAATAGGTTACCATGGTTACAAGAAGATAAGTGTCATTGCAATAATTACGGTCTGCACGGATGTGTCAGAATCAACTGTATAAAACTCCGACCTGGACGGTAAACGGGACATTTGGAACTTACATGATTTTGGTGAAACTCATCGTCACGACAACCTACATTTGGGAACCAGTGTCAGATCTGTGCTGGTGACTACGGGCAATTACTGTATCATCTAAGAACTGTTGGATAACTGGAATAATATCCGTTTGTTGGAAGTCAAGGCCTATAGAACACACAGGATGGAACATCGAATGCATGTAAGTGACCTCCTTAATAATGCGGTTTACCCTTCAGGGCCCCTATTCTCGAAACGTTCGTAGCCCTAAGAATTCTTAACTTTGATCGTAGCCAATGTGTTAAGAATGGGCTTATGAAGTTCGTAGGGCTACGAACGTTTCGAGAATAGCTAGCCAGGGCCTAGATTTTCGAAGCTCCCTTAGCGCTAAGATAGTCGTAAGTGCCATACATTAACATTAACTTACGACTATCTTAGCGCTAAGAGAGCTTCGAAAATCTAGGCCCTGGTCTCTACATTCCAGAATGTATTCCCGAAAATGTATGCCGTTCTTTCAGTTTAATACGTTTACCTGTATCTTGGTCGAAAAAAAGGATCTCTGAAATAAGTTGTTATGCTGTTTTTAGTTCCCAAGGAGGCTACTAGCGTGTGTCGAACAGGCTGTTAAAGTGTAGGACATTTTTGGTTGGTTCAGTTATGGGTGATTATGTGACTGAGTATTGTTTTACGCCGCGTGAAGCAATATCCCTGAAATATCGCGGAGTGGGACACACAGAATGGACTTCACACTTTGACCTTGCATACCGATCCATCCAATCCCACTAATCCGCCACTAGTTCTGCAAGGACAATCCTGACGTCAAACACCCACTGAAAGGCAGTAAATTACATCTTGCACTGTTTAAAAGTAAACATCAACACTATCTTCCAAATACCACAGAGGTTGTTACAGCCTATAGATTATGTGTCATCCCAAGTAATATCACTCTACAAATTGCATAATTATTTAACCCAGCTGCTGTTACCCGCTGGATACATACAAATTCTTTGTTTCATTTCATGGTTAGAATGTATCATTGCGATACAGAAAACAGGGTCAGCGCATGGTAAGATTTGATTGTATTATTCAGTACTGTATCCAACAGAACAATATGTGCAGGTATCCATTGTGTTCTATAGCATGTATTCATGTCTCAGTCAGATAAGTCATAACTTTATAACAGTTCACCTGGTACTATAAGCTCGCTGTGAGCTCCTAGTGCCCAACGAGTTTGTTGTGCAGAGTTGCAAACCCCTTGACTTTACAGGATCTGCTTGTCGCAGGCTCGAAGTCTAGATTCTTACTGATAATGATCTTATCTTGTCAGCGCCATAGTGAGCTCGTGGGCTTCGTCGCATCCGTTTTCGTTACACTTACAGCTGACAGGCCATTTCTATAATATTTACAGATGAACTAACTTACGGACAATCTGCAATATCATGGACAAGTGTAACTCCTGGAAAATATGCATCTGTCTCACTCGAACTGCCTCAGATAGTGTCAGTCAGGGTTAGATTATGTTCTCACTGACTGATTCTGCATAAACGATGCTGGTTAACATGTTTGGTAATACTATAATCACCAACCTTGTCTAATGTTTTGTAAGTAAAGCACAATTATCATTAGACTTCATTAAAACACATTTGATGAATGAATATTGGTTTACGCCAGCAGTAGAACAGCGGTATTATCACGTCATACAAATAATCGAGTCTGTGCAATATAGAAAGGTGGTTGATAGCGTGAACAATGATATGACTCCACAGAATCGAACCCTGGAGACCAGAGCTATTGAAAAACATTGAGTAAACTTGTCTTGGGACCTAAGCTGCCTCTCAAGGAAAATACGGACAAACTGCCTGCTCGCCATGCAGATGCAGGATCCTGTACACGTCCACTCGTGTCTATAGGGTAGTTGACTATGTTTTGATATCCGTTTATTACGTATTTCTATTAGTTCCTGGTGTTATTGTGTCATGTGGTTTTTGTTGCAGCATTCCCTGAACTGGTTGAACCAGTCGAACAAAGCCAACTACTTCTTTCTGATGCAAGTAGGGAACTACTCGGTATGTGTGTTAATATACAGAAACCCTGTTAATCCGGACAGCGCTGTTTCAATGAAGCCGTCGTGTTAAACACATTTCCTTATTAGACCCGTGAAAATCCGGGGTAGAATAGGTCTTCAGCAACCCATGTTTGCCACCAAAGGCGACTATGCTTGTCGTAAGAGACGACTAACGGGATCGGGTGGTCAGTCTCGCTGACTTGGTTGATACATGTTATCGATTCCCAATTGCGCAGATCGATGCTCATGCTGTTGAGCACTGGATTGTCTGGTCCAGAATCGATTATTTACAGACCGCCGCCATATAGCTGGAATATGGCTGAGTGCGGCGTAAAACTAAACTCACTCACTCACTCACATTTCCTCATTAACCGACATGTGACACTGTAATTCCCGGAATGCGGGGAGTCCGGATTAGCCAGGATCAGACTAGCAATGTTTTACTTTACATCCAAATCTCCGCAGATGCACATATTCAGGTGCGATGAATCACTGGATATAACAGTGACCTGTACGGCTGTTGGTTGTGGGTTTGCGGTTTTCCCAGAGTGACATATCACCATCACGCCTGTAACAATTCTTCACTGAGTGTTAGTGTTGGTGTTCCGCCGCAATAAACACATCCGGCCATAATAAGCTGAAATGATGTTTTAAATGACCTTCTCTACAAAGTGCAATGACACCAGCGGTCGTGCGTCACACATCCTCCATGCACGAAGTATTCGTGTACCTTGGGATCAGATGCATGTACTTGTGTTAATCAGGCTGTCATCCAACAACCAGTCATAATGTACGACGCTCGCCACGATGCAGCCATCACTGGAACCAATTCACGTAAAAACTATAATATATGAATCTAAGGTATTTTAGAAAAATATAGAGAATACTTTTATTATCTTTACTGTATTTTGTTTCAGTCGACAGACAGCATCGACTACAACCTAGTGCGGATCACCTTGACGGGATGCGGACTGTCCATGGTGGGGACAATGCTGTCCCTCTTCCTCATCTGCTTCCTTCCGTGAGTAAACACACACTCTTCCTCGTCTGCTTTCTCCCGTGAGTAAACGCACACTCTTCCAAATCTGCTTTCTCCCGTGAGTCAACACACACTCTTCCTCGCCTGCTTTCTCCCGTGAGTAAACACACACTCTTCCTCGTCTGCTTTCTCCCGTGAGTAAACACACCCTCTTCCTCATCTGCTTTCTCCGGTGGGTACACACACACTCTTCCTCGTCTGCTTTCTCCCGTGAGTAAAGTAAACACACACACTTCCTCGCCTGCTTTCTCCCGTGAGTAAACACACCCTCTTCCTCGTCTGCTTTGCCAGGGGATTATAAACATAAGTAAACAAACATGCTTCCTCATTTGCTTCTTTCCAAGAGGGGGTTACAGGTGATATCAGTAATCTTGGGCGCCCCAATTAGCTTTGCAGAGTCGCTTTCCTTGGGGTTCGAATGCTGGTTTGTCCCTATTATTGTTCTAGGTTTGTCTGCCCTCGTGGGTTACACAAACGTGTCAGAGCTGCCTTACCTCTGGCTTTACTACCACAAGCTGTGATATAGTTGGAATACAGTTCAAAGAGGCGTTAAAGCAAGATCGCTAACTCACTCTAAACACACCCTCTTCCTCATCTTCATTCCCCTCCTCCCGCCGTACACACATCCGCATCAGTGTGTCTTCATGGAATGTGTACACCCTGTCGTGTATATTGATTATTGCTGAGCCTCAAGCTACTAAACAAAAAGCACCATCAAGGCAATGACTTATTTTGAATCTTTCGTTAATGGATTAATGTTAAACGGGATTGTTGCTGAATAAGTCGGTCTCACAGTCCCTGAACCACATTAATTTCCCTACTGCCAAGCCCTCTCTGCAGTGCTAAAGCCCTAAATAAAGCAAGTCTAGATTTCCTCAGGTTCTGAATCTCTGGTCACCCTAGGGCTCCTTTTCAATATAAATGAGCTTGTTTGTTACTATCAAAATTATATATATTCAGAGACTAAGCCTTAGTCTACCACTGAATGTGTATGTACTGTTTCAGGCTGAAGAGTGACGGACTGTTTGTGGTGGGGAACCAGTGCTTCGCCCTGCTCATTGCTCAACTCTCATTCATCGCCGCTGAAAACTCATTTCCAATGAAAGTAAGTTGTCTCGAATGCATACGTTCAAACAGTCACCATTTACTTAGACAGGAACTAGTTTACCAAGTTTGCATGATACGTACGTTATAGACCCGTGAAGATTTGGGTTGGGATTGGTGTTGAGCAACCCATTGTTGTAGTAAAAGGCGACCATGCTTGTTGTACAAAATGACTATGGTTTTCTTAAGAGAGTGAGTAGTGGGTAAGTTGGGTTTTACGCCGCTTTTAGCAATATTCCTGTATTCCATTTGGGGAATCGAACCCGGGTCTTCAGCGTGACGGGCGAACGCATGAACCACTAGGCCTCTCCACCGCCCCTTTTCGTAAGAGGTGCTTTACGGGATAAGGTGGTCCAGGTCATGGACGTAGTTAATGTATGTCATTGTATCCCAGTTGCGTTGATCGATTTCCATTTTGTCAGTCACTGGATTATCTAGTCCAGACCTGATTATTTAGTTGTCAGCTAAAAAAATGCTAGTGTTCTTCGGTTAGATCACTTGATTCCCCTTCTGTATAATAAAAGTCTGAAATCACACAAAAATCGTTTAATACGTCACAACCTTCTGGGGCGGATGCATGATTTTGGAGAAGAGGGGTGCACATATATCATGAAGTCCAAAGGTTTGGGGGAAATGTTCCACAGGGATTTTTTCCGGGGGAGAGGGGGTGGTGGTGCAAACCCGCACCTCCCCACCTTCTGGATCCTCCTTCTGACCTTACAATCAATTCGTTAAGCCAACCAACAGAATATTACCAAATGTATTTGTTGGGATTGCCCTTCACACGATCACGTGAATGCCCCAACTACTGTGTAGGGTACACGGTGTAACCATTGCCTGACTGACTATCTTGAGTTGTGTGTTTACAGGTGATGTGCAAGCTGTCTACATCTGTTCTCCACTACTTCTTCCTCACCATACACTTCTGGTCACTCGCGTACTCTCTCTACCTCATCATCAAGGTAATTAGGACTCGGCAGTATATCTGTATGGAGTTTGTGTACTATCTGAATCTTTTGAGCCTAACATTGGAAGGAGGTTGTGAATGCAATGTGAATTCCTGTTATGATGTTTACCATGGACAACGTCTTGAGACACAAGCACTACACAGTAGTAATCTCCAGTCCAGTCCATCTGCCCCTTGGCGGACACACCCTCTTCCTCATCTGCTTTGTTAGAGAAGCACGGGTCACCACATGTTTGAATATGGCGTGGCTGGTAGATCGAAACAGGGAGCCCAGTCGTCAAAGGCACCTCAATTTGCAAATATACGAATGTCTACGCGTTGAAACATTGACCGATTGCGAAAAATCAAATTCATTATATGGTCTTATGTAATGAAACGTACCAGATCCCACCGCTACCCCACCTCTCTACTACAACACTTGAAATATTTTCAGCTCGTTTCAGCTTCCGTAAATCCAAGTGTCAAATATGATATTGACTTCATGTCAACATTGTTTAAATCAACAATTTTCGATAATCTCTGATATAAGTAGTACCCTATACTTCATCAACACACAACGATTATTGTAGACATGACAGTGACAGCTGTGTGTGTTGTCGGAGTGAGACGGCTGAGTGCATGCCGCAGCCTTCACGCAGCGCTTCCTGCACACAACTGATCACCATTAGTAGCACCACCTGGCTGTGGTTGATATTTCACTGGTGGAATCAATCCCAAGACCTAAAAGTAAAAGATCAGCCCGGCATTCGTAGTAGTACAGTGCTTGATGGTTCAGGAATACTTCGACTATTTTACGCCCGAAAATGTGACGGGCATAGGTATTCTTAGCCCAAAGACTTCCTTTGTGTAAATAGGCCCACGGCCATCACAGCTGCATTACTTGGTCCGCTTGACAGCTCCTTAGACTTCTTGTGACAAATAAACCTGGGTCTAGATTTTCGAAACGTTCGTAGCCCTAAGAGTTCTGAACTTTGAACGTAGCCAATGTGTCAAGAATGGGCTCAAGACGTTCGTAGGGCTACGAACCTGTCGAAAATCTAGGCTATCGGCTAAGTGATAGAACATTACCAAGGTATATCGTGTCTGCACAGTCATTGTGATCGCACAATTGTTGTGCCCTTAAACGCACAATGGTCTTAAGTGCACAGAAATCATGAATATTCATGAGTGGGGGGAGCTTATGTCACTACGTCACATACACGGCACAGTATCTTCCGCGGAACTAGCACACGATGGCTACCTCCTGCCTTCATCGTGGTCGTCACTATATAGGAGATAAACATCTTGTGTTTGAAAATCAGAGGTATATAACTAAATTATAATAGCTGTAAATATTTATTAAAAAAAATTAAATTAGAGCTATTATAATTTCGTTATATACCTCTGATCTTCCAACACAGTATGTTTTTAAAAAATACATACCAGGTTGGAAAATCAGAGGTATATAACGTGACTATATACACCTGAATGACTTTGATTAACCAATCACAATCCAGTATTTAGCCTATTTACTGAAGTCATGGTAGACTAACTATTAAACCTTGTTTCCAGGCTAAACGATGGAACATCACCCAGGCGTATCGTGTCCGCACCCTGTTCATGGTCGTCGGGTGGCTCGCTCCTGCCTTCATCGTGGCCGTCACTGCTGTCATCAGGGGCGACACATACGGCAACGACGCTCTGTAAGTACTTTCGGCTGCGGGTATTTGACTGAAAGTTCTTAACCTCCTTCATCCTACTCTACTTTAGAGAGTTTACGTTGATCATGATTTTTATCAGTAAATCATTATAGAACTGTTTAATTCTGTAATTGCAGATGTTGGTTGAGTCGGCACAAGATGACAAGGTGGGCGTTCGTTGGTCCTGTCGTCGTTATTCTCTTCGTGAGTACCATACACGTTTCCATTTTATGCCAAATAATGTCATATGTAACTTGCAGGGTTTATTTCTTTGGAGAAATCACATTACCCACTTAAACAAGGAGATACTAGCGCGAAGAGTTGTGCTACTTCAATATGACCCGGGTAAGAATGGGTCTTCAGTAACCCATGCTTCTCGTAAGAGGCGACTAACGGGATCTGACCTGGTTGTCAGATGTCATAGAATCCCAAATGCGTAGATCGATGCTCATGCTGATGACCAGAGGATTGTCTGGTCCAGACTGGATTATTTAAAGACTGACCCATATAGCTGGATTCTTGCTGAGTGTGGCGTTACCCAACAACCAAACAATAAAGTGTGTATGTAAGTAGACTCAGCCCACTAGTGGTGGTCCGATTAATTGAAATAATCGAAGATTGGTCGTAGTGACTAAACGACCAAGCAATCGATCATAATTTCTCATAATCGAACACAAACAATTCTGGAACACTTGTTTTCATTAACAATATTTTTTCACATGGTTGGTTTTGTCTGTTACATTTCGTAAGCACTACAAGCTCGTTTCAAGTCATGATTGAATTTATCTTAAAGATTCCAAGAAATTTATGTTCCTAACATACTAGTCATCTTTTAAAGATGTGAAATTTTGCCCCAAAAAACCCAGAAGATCTACATTTTTCCCCTTATTTTAATGAGCATTAACAAATTTCATAAATGACGCTAACCAATTATTTTCGATGATTGATTGGTAGTAATGAACCAACCATCAGTTATGAGATTTTAACCAATTCCCAACACTACAGCCCACCCTTGTTTTATGGAACAAACCAGTCGATGTTGATATTCAGGTATCATTGTTGTGATTGGGGTACTGCTGTTAGCCCAGTAACGTTCTGATAACCTTTGTTTTTCTGGTCACAACCATTACACGGGCGTATGCTTTCCTTCGCCCCATCCTGCTTCTTTCCCAGTTTTTCAGTGCAAATATTTGCTAATGGTTGATGAGCATCTTCTCATGTTTCAGATCAACTTCGCCGTCATGATCGCTATGATGCTCACTCGCCTTGTTCTTGATGTCAACAAGAGCGTCTCTCTACTCAAAAAGATCAAGTGAGTTGACTTTATATGATACATGGATGTTACATTTACTATAGATGTAACGTGTTCCACATACACGGCCTCATGTCTTAATAAAAAACAATAACCACAATCAGTAAAACATACTTGGATTAGAAATCTGCTTAACCAAATTTTGAAAATGTTAAGAGACAATTTTAAAACTTGTCAATTTTCGGCCGAGCTAATGGTAGCTAAGTTCATTTATGAAACAAACCACCAAAGTATGTCACAAGAGGAAGGTAAGCAACATTTTGACTAGTCTGTCTTTGCGAGTAGATAGAGGTTTATACTCACTGCATGGCTTGTAAATGAGGAGCAGGTGCATGTTTGCCAGGCTTGAAACAGTATATATTTGGTCTGGTGAGAACCTAGAGTAGGAACAATGGGAGTCGACAATGTCTGCGTTCTGCACACGTTAGTCAGTAAGACAGGGCGGATGTTAATACTGTACAGTGAATGTTTTATACATGTACGGATGTTAATACTGTACAGTGAATGTTTTATACATGTACGGATGTTAATACTGTACAGTGAATGTTTTATACATGTACGGATGTTAATACTGTACAGTGAATGTTTTATACGTGTACGGATGTTAATGCTGTACAGTGAATGTTTTATACATGTACACACTTGTCCACACTTCTATCCTCCACTGTATGGCTGACTGTGATGTTGCAGACACCAGTTCCTGACGGCGGCGTCCCTCATCCCCGTGTTAAGCCTGACCTGGGTTTTCGGCGTCCCCTCAGCAGCCCTCAACACCGGCTTCATCTATATGTTCGTCATCTTCAACTCCTCACAGGTACGACTTGACATTTGGCATGCATTAAGTCAGCCAATATAGGCCTTAAGAATTCAAATGTAAAGCACATCGTCAGAAATCAAATTAACTTCTTTGAGTGACATATATTAGCTCATATTAATAAGAAAGAAGTTTTATATATATAGAACTCTCGTCGTTAGAAATCCAACTTTTGTTGAACGTTTTAGCACATTTTCCTATACAAATAGCATGGGTTCAGCTGTCGTCAGTCTCTCATTGTTTGTCAGACATGTTCTATGCATGATATAATCCCACTGGAAATATGTATTGGGTAGTCTTACATATAAGTGCATACAGTCAGCTTATGCACAAAAGTCCAATTTTCGGGCTTATATTTACGAATGTGTCGTATCACTATCGATCCGGGTTAGAATTGGTCATAGGACAGGGTTTCACAAAGTTGAAATAACTTGTACCCAATCCATTCTCTTGAATAAATATGTTTAAATCAAATCAAATAGAATTGGTCTTCAGTAACCCATGCTTGTTGTAAGAGGCGACTAACGGGTTCGGATGGTCAGTTCTCTGGCTTGGGCGACACATGTCGTATCACACATGCATAGATTGATGCTCATGCTGTTGATCACTGGATTGTCTGATCCAGACTCGATTATTTACAAACCGCCGCCATTAAGCTTTAATACTGCTAAACGCAGCGTTAAACTACAAACAAACCAATTATCCAGCTTGGACCAGACAAGTGTGTCAACCATGACTGTGTAGGAAATGGACAGTTTTCAATTACGTATACATGTATTTAAGTTTCTAAGATACCCCTCGGCCAACATAGTTCCACGTTAGTGCCACGGGGAGACACTCAACAGTGATACAAGGCTTACTCCAATACACAGGTGACCTTGTGTTGATTTCCCGCGTGTTTGTTTTGCAGGGCTTGTGGCTGTTTCTGGGACACATGATCGGCAGTCAGCAGATACGCTCCCTCCTGTTCTCCAAGCCACTCCAAGAAAACGGCGAAATGAAGAGCGAGGCGAGTGACCTTGACGCCAGTGATGACACTGATTCATCACAGGTTGTCATAGTAGACGATTTGGGGCCTAATTATAGGAAAGGCTGATCAATGTACTCACGATAGAATTACTTGCACTCAGAGAGGACTGCATGTTCACTAGGACCTGTCATCAACATAATACATCGGTTGTTTCGGCTAACCAAGTGTCCTCATACAGTATTCTTTAAGCCTTGATGGATAGAACTATACCAGCTTGACATACCCATTATTTGATACAAAATAACTGGACATTTTGAAGTAATAACATGTATTTCCCCTGTCGATTTGATTGTAGAAATTAAGATAACAATTCTTTGGTTTAGTGCATCTGAGAATTCTGATAAACCTTGAGCCTGTAGTCACGGTGTTCACCGACAGGGGTCGCTGGAAGGTGTTTTTTGTAGGGAGATCGCAATGATTCATCTGTTTATGATGTCAGTGAACGAACATGCACGTTCTCAATCATACACTGAAGTGAATATAAAGTCCCTCAATAATCAAATCAAGATACACCTATCAAAGTGTTTTTAATGTTTAACTATATCAAAAGTATGTCATTTATGGGTTTGTTCATTTCCCTATGGATGTATTTCATTAATGGGAGACAAGGCTTTGGTTAGAGGAAATCCAGTAACTAACAAGGTAGGACAAGGCACAAGACTGGTAATGTCAAATGTGAAAGTTGCCGAAATGAAATATTTTTACCAAAAATATCGCATATGTTCAGAGTTTTTATCATTTTTAACACTTGAACGTTTTGGTTGTCTGACATGATTATTGCAAACGTATGTCTAAATGAGCGACAGCTGCAAGTGCGAGTCTGTGATCTAAGATTATTTATATTTTTTATTTGTTTGTTTCGAGAATATCAGTATGTTTCAATTAAGTGATCAAATGTTTCCTAAAAAAGTACAAATTCAGCCGTTTGACACTATTTTACAAGAACCGATGTATTTGATGTTGTTATTAAATGAAACGAAGTCTAGGTCTTATTCATATGAACATATACGATAACTTTCATGATCATTTTTAAAGGCTCTGCTCAATTCTTTAATTATGCATATTTAGGTCGCTTATCCGTATTTGTCAGTAGAGTAAATTCCATTCACATACCAACATAGCTGTTGATAACGATAAAAATACCTACATTGTCTGGCGCAAACATTCTTATGTCAACGTCTGGGTAGGCCGAAAATGGACACTAATTTCGTGGAGCATTGTCCCGCATTAATTCGTGTTTTTAATGATACTTTTGAATGGGCGCACACACTGGTACATATAGTGAGTGCTTTAGAATACTTACCATAGCTGTATATTCGTTGTTGTCTACCCATGGCACAAGGTTTAGTGCCACATGTGAGTGAGTGGATGAGTTTAGTTTTACGTTGCTTATAGCAATATTCCAGCAATATCACAGCAGGGAACAAACAGAACTGGACTTCACACATTGTACCCATGTGGGGAATCCTTCCTGGGTCTTCAAAGTGACGACCTATCCTTTAACCACTAGGTTACCCCGCCGCCCCTAATACCACATGTATATCTGTCACATGGTTATGTTTCCTCATTTAGGTCACACGAATATCTTGTGTTGCGTTGTGTCTATGGCATTCAGGTCGGCCAGGTTAAAAGCACAAACCTTTAATCTCCACATCAGTTGGATAACTTCATCAAATAACATTTCATTTGTTATATTTTCCAAAACATATTTATTACAAGAATAATGGAACTGATTGATAAATAGATCATTATAGAACTGTGCATTCTTTTTCAAGACAGTAAACAATGGTTCCGTTCCATAATATTGCATGGAATACTTATACTGGTTCTTTAATGGACAAGGCAGATAATATGATAATGATAATCTAAGGTAGGATATTTTAACGTACAACGAGAGACGATTTACGTTATTCTGCCCATTACATATGGCTATCCCTCAAACTGGCCTCTGTCCTGATCAGATGAACCGCCTTTGAATTAAGTGTCATGGAGAAAATACTTTTCGTTTGTCACTTACCACTTTTTTAGGCTGTGGTAAAATTACACATTGCCAATAAATATCAGATTTGTTTATCAGAATGTTCAGAATATTTGACAAAGTAAACATGTCGCTGCATACTGGATCAGATGAACCGCCTTTGAATTAAGTGTCATGGAGAAAATACTTTTCGTTTGTCACTTACCACTTTTTTAGGCTGTGGTAATATTACATACATGTATTACCAATAAATATCAGATTTGTTTATCAGAATGTTCAGAATATTTGACAAAGTTAACATGTCGCTGCATACTGGCATTTCTTTCTCAAACACATGAACACACGCCTTTACGATATAATGAGATCAAGATTCTATTGCACCTGTATACTTGAAGTAAAGCGTTTACACCCTCAATCAACGTTAAAACCATCTACGTATTATTCGCATTTGCACGTTCGATTGACATTCTATTTAATAATTTGTTTTAAATAAAACATCTCTGTTAACGTCTGTCAATGGTATGTAGAAGAAACAATGCAGCAACTTCTATCTCCAATGTGTTGTGACCTTACGCTGCTCTTATAAACTGTTCTAGATCATGTGTGTATCATGGAAGCCACATTATGTACGCGTGTTCTGTAGGAGACAGGTTGATGTAGCTATGACTGATAGTATTGAGGAGATAGTGTAAATGCACGTTTGTAGTACCTGTATTCGTGAGCCACTTTACCATACAGAGTCTGTTACCTGTATGACAGTAGCTGGTATTATATGTGAACATTATTCACACTAAAGTAGCTCGGAAACAGAAAGGAAATACGGTTACCTCACAAATCCAGGTGGTAAGATTCATACTTTCATGTACGTAGATGATACATATATTTACGTATATTTATGAGGAGTAGGTATACTCTTCTATCTCATTATCGACTTTCCATATTTCCTCAGTAATCGACAACAGTCTCGCGTCTATTTTATGTAACCGGATCTTCATTGTGATGAGTAAATACTTTACCTACTAGGTTTACCCCACCCACACTCCACCCACACCCCCGTCCTCCCACACCTTGACATGTCGTTATTGAGATATTATCAATACTTTAAAATAAAGAAACCCTTTAGATATGTCGTATAAGTTTAATTAAATGAATATATTTGAGTTTTGGCTTTGGTTTTAACGCCTATAGATAAAAACGATCATTTGAAATGATTTCATTTACTTGTGTAAATACAGAAAAGGCCAAATTTAAATAGACGACAACATCCTACTTAACATTTACATATATCATACATCACGAAGATGGGTACGTACCATCTACGTACGTAGAAGTAAAGTATCATCTAAGTATGTGAAAGTATTTTCTACCTAGATGTTAGTATCGTCTACGTGACTGTGGTACCAAAACGCTTCCAATGATTCTAACATAGTTTTATTGGAAATGCCAAAAGGTATTGACTAATCAGTAGTCATGTCATTGAGAAGGAAAGATATATGGCATTTTGTATGTGCAATATTGTACGTACCCCAGCTCAAATATGTTGAAACATAAGTAGTTGATCAATTTATTGAAAAAGTATAGATTTCACTGGGCTCGTATAATATTGTAAAACTAAACATAGACGGTTTTGGCCATAGTGTGATAATGTTGATAGATTGTAGAATATAGAGAGTGTGAGTGAGTTCAGTTTTACGCCGCTTGTAGCAATATTTCAGCAATATCACGACGGGGAACACCAGAAATGGGCTTCACATATTGTACCCGTGTGGGGAATCGAACCCGGGTCTTTGGCGTGACGAGCGAACGCTTTAACCACTAGGCTACCCCACCGCCCCTAGAGAGGATAGAGGGGAGATTTGTATCTTTTCATAGACCAACAGAATGACCTGATATAACAGTTGCAAGTACATGTCCTTAATAATTCATTTATACAAATTAACGTACATGTATGTTGTAATTACAAGTACAACTATTTCCGGTAGGACAATAAGAGATCGTGTTTGTTTACAGGTTAAACAACAGGTTAACCAGAACCACGGTTTTCAAATGCCAAGTTAGTTGGAGTTTAAAAATTTACACATTTTACTTTTGTTAGTGATTATTCCTATGTTTTGCTCAAAAGTTCTGCTCCAGCTTCGCTCGCTTTGTGCACCCGGGCAACAAGTCCATTAGGAACAAATATGTCTAAAATTGTGACGTATACATTTTCGAACATTTGCCAATGCAAATCGCACTGATTAAACTCACCCTGGAATGCCCATTATAACTGAGCAATGCATCTGTTACTGCGCATGTAGTCAGCCATTTGAAACACCTGGACCACGTTTTTTGTTTGAACTTGCTGCTTGCTATACTTATGTCAATATTTGAGAATATTATGTTGGATTAAATTGAAAGCACAATATCCACATTAAGCACAACCATAATACTGAACTGGGTATTATGGTTGTGCTAAATTCCCTACTGCCATCTCTCTCTCTCTCTCTCTCTCTCTCTCTCTCTCTCTCTCTCTCTCTCTCTGAGTCATTATATTGTTATGTAATGCAAAATTGAAGGAAACGATGTTAGGCATTTTCATGCAGTTCTGTTCATGCAGGCCTTACGTGTATCGAAAAGTATTACCTTACCTATGCCTATAACATATCACTTCAAAGCAGTGCTTGTTCCTAGTTGTGGTATTAGGCAGGACTCACAATAAAATCCCAAATGTGTCAAAAACAACTGATGATTTCTTACTCCTCGGTCTGAATTAACGGAAGATTTAAATCAATTTCAGATGGTGGTTATCTCCGAGGCCTCAGATTTTCAAGTAAAAATGTCAAAATGGCGGGAATTAGCACATGAAATGAGCATTGCTTTGAGTACATCGGTAGGGGAAGTATCAAAACCTGCTCCCCTTGGGTTCAAATACTGACTGCTGCTTATTGCTTTATGTTTAATTTTTGCTTATTCTTGTGGCCTGTATTGCATGGAAATCTGGCAACACCAGGAGCACTTTAAAGACTGATTGTGTAAACTGAACGGCATGTGCAATGTTTTCAATGTACTATGTGGCATAATACCTTAAATGATGGTTTGTTGTACATTTGCCCCACATCTGCAGCTTTTGTAACCCAGACAGGATATATATCTTAGACAGATATTATGTATAAGGGAAGCTTTCTCTTGTGTTATGCTCTGTTATTTATACTTATAATGAAAATTTGAACAGAAAGAGGTATTTGTAAATTGCTGTAACAGGCTTTTGTGCTTTCTTTGGTGAGTGACGGTTTTGGTATTGAGTTGACATTCCTCACTTAGCTCAATTGGTCTCTAGTTATATGATATTTGTTTTAGTATGTTATTAAGATTTCTTATCAATAAACTGCAAGAACATGTATGTAGTTTTGAAACCAACTTTAGTTTTACACAACTGATTTTGTCCATAAATTATCGATTCGTTTCGTTAATTTCAAGCATGCTAACCCCCTAAAGGTTTTCCTACGTTCCTACACCCATATTGCCTTTCATTTCCTTTCTCTGTCATCTTTGACATAAATGTGTTAATGTCGTCAAGAGAAAAGTCAATATCCAACTTGGCTAGTGGACACATTCGTTCAAAACTTAAATATTTCGTGAACCGATGTCATGTGCCTTAAGTTAGTTGGATGTTGCTTTCCTTGCTGACCTTTAAAATGAAACTATTATTTAACAACGAAGATAAAAATTCCTTCCTCCAAATATTCGTTGTTATTTACATATACTATGTTTTCACTGTAACTAAATGACGATTATGTCAACGAAATTAGTATCATTGTTACTTCTTACCTTGAGGTCACAGTAAAAATGTAGGACTATTATTCAAATACATAATCCTCAGCAAAAGATGCACGGGGTCTAAGTGTATGTGTTGGAGTACGAAGTACTTAATGTAAGCCATCTGGCAGTTGATAGATATGTATCGTGAGAACCTGCATTGTTACAATTTGATGAGCTCATCATATTTCTCCGATCGTGTCTGTTGTAGGAATGTTTATGCTGTGACTTCTGTGTGTAACATTCGACTATTTTATGTGGTCTCAAGGCAGCTGATGTGAGCCTATCTTCTTGTATTTAAGCTGAAAATTGAAATAAACATTTGAAACAGCACTGCAAGATTTTTGTACTGCTTCTGCATGTTGCTTCCCCTGAAGAGTTGCTGACCTGCTGATTTAAGCCTTTGTTCTTAGGATAGAGAAGTCAGGGTAGTTTCTTGTTTCCACTACTGTCTGATGAGATTAGCTAAAATGTTAATCTGCCATGTGAAAAATACTGGTTAATAGTGTTTCCAGGAAAACATATTTTGGCCATAACACAGCCATTTCAATAGGTAATAAAATGTGGTGTAACACATATTTGTTCCGTTTATACAGAATTTCAATTTCTAAGCTCGTTTTGACTATTCTTGTACAATTCATTATTAGCTGTATTTGTGACCTTTTCTGTGGTGTTTTTACATAAATCTCGAAACGTCGATCCTCAGATGATAACTATTCCCATCTGATTGCTATTTAGTAAATATATTGTACATCATCTCTTAGTGTTTAGTAAATTGAAAAGAATCGTCTTTCTCAAGAATCTTAACCTCACATACAATTGCTACCAATTTATATGAATTCAAGTCACTTTAAAATTCGCCCGAAACAGTATCTGCACACCATCAGATCACGTGGAATGTCAACAGTGAACGGATGAAGTGTTAAACAGAGGTTTATTTCTGAACTATCTGCTAGTGCTTTGAAGAGTGCTGAGTTCTCATTGAACATCCTATGTCCTGATACCAAGAGGTCTGGTCACCAGAAGACATACTGTTCTGTAGCCCTTCTCTGTTTGAGAATGTACTTTTATTGCATCAGTGTGGATAGTTACCTTTTCTATTCTTCAATCCTGCTAGTTACGTTTTCCTTGCATCGGTCAGGCTAGTTACCGTTTGCTTGCATCAGTCTGGCTAGTTACCTTTTCTTTTCTTCAATCTTGCTAGTTACATTTTCCTTGCATCGGCCAGGCTAGTTACCTTTTGCTTCCATCGGTCAGGCTAGTTACCTTTTCCTTGCATCTGTCTCTCTTGTTACGTTTTCTTAGCATCAGTCTGACTAGTTACCTTTTCTTTGCTTCAATCTTGCTCGTTACCTTTTCCTTGCATCAGTGTGGATAGTTACTCTTTCCTTGTATCGGACTCGCCACTTACCTTTACCTTGCATCGGTCTGGCTAGTTTCCTTTTCTTTGCTTCAATCTGGCTAGTTACCTTTTCCTTGCATCAATCTAACTAGTTACCTTTTCCTTGCATCAGTCTAGCTAGTTACCTTTTCTTTGCATCAGTCTGGCTAGTTACCTTTTCCTTGTATCAGTCTGGCTAGTTACCTTTTCCTTGCATCAGTCCGGCTAGTTACATTTTCTGTGCTTCAATCTTGATACTTACCTATACCTTGCATCAGTCTGACTAGTTACCTTTTCTTTGCTTCAATCTTGCTAGTTACCGTTTGCTTGCATCAGCCTGGCTAGTTACCTTTTCTTTTCTTCAATCTTACTAGTTACCTTTTCCTTGCATCTGTCTCTCTTGTTACGTTTTCTTAGCATCAGTCTGACAAGTTACCTTTTCTTTGCTTCAATCTTGCTCGTTACCTTTTCCTTGCATCAGTGTGGATAGTTACCTTTTCCTTGCCTCATTCTGGCTAGTTACCTTTTCCTTGCATCTATCTGTATAGTAACCTTTTCCTTGCACCAGTCTAACTAGTTACCTTTCCCTTTCATCAATCTGGCTAGTTACCTTATTCCTAGCATCAGTCTGGCTAGTTACTCTTTCCTTGCATCGGTCTCGCCACTTACCTTTAACTTGCATCGGTCTGTTTAGTTACCATTTCCCTGCATCAGTCTGGCTAGTTTCCTTTTCTTTGCTTCAATCTGGCTAGTTACCTTTTCTTCGCATCAGTCTGGCTAGTTACTTTTTCCTTGCATCACTCTAACTAGTTACCTTTTCCATGTATCAGCCTGGCTAGTTACCTTTTCCATGTATCAGCCTGGCTAGTTACCTTTTCCTTGTATCAGCTGGCTAGTTACCTTTTCCTTGTATCAGCTGGCTAGTTACCATTTCCTTGCATCCGTCTGGCTTGTTACCTATTCTTTGCTTCAATCTGTCTATTTACCCTATTTTCCTTGCATCTATCTGTATAGTCACCTTTTCCTTGCATTTGGCTGGCTAGTTTCCTTTTCCTTGTATCAGTCTGGCTAGTTACCTTTTCCTTGCATTAGGCTGGCTAGTTTCCTTTTCCTTGTATCAGTCTGGCTAGTTACCTTTACCTTGTATCACTCTAGCTAGTTACCTTTTCCTTGTATCAGTCTGGCTAGTTACCTTTCCTTTGCATCAGTCCGGCTAGTTACCTTTTCCTTGTATCAGTCTGACTAGTTACCTTTTCCTTGTATCAGTCTGGCTAGTTTCCTTTTCAGTCTTGTATCAGTCTGACTAGTTTCCTTTTCCTTGTATCAGTCTGGCTAGTTACCTTTTCCTTGTATCAGTCTGACTAGTTACCTTTTCCTTGCATCAGTCCGGCTAGTTACCTTTTCCTTGTATCAGTCTGACTAGTTACCTTTTCCTTGTATCAGTCTGGCTAGTTTCCTTTTCCTTGTATCAGTCTGGCTAGTTACCTTTTCTTTGCATCAGTCTGGCTAGTTACCATTTCCTTGCATCCGTCTGGCTAGTTACTTTTTCCTTGCATCAGTCTGGCCAGTGACCATTTCCTTGCATCCTTTTGGCTTGTTACCTATTCTTTGCTTCAATCTGTCTATTTACCCTTTCCTTGCATAAGTGTGGCTAGTCTACTTTATCGGTGACGATCTGTAAATGTTGACCGTGTTATTTGCTGCTGTGAGATGTTCCTGTTCATGAATGCGTTACGTGTGTTAAAATGCATGTGAACCTCCTAACGTACCTGGTCCTTGATATATTTAGCTATTCTGTTTGCTTATGTGTCTTAAAGGTGACCTCTTGTGTTTTATCAGTGAAATTCCCTGTGTATTTTAGCCTTGGACAATCTAGATCAGATATTTACAGTAGGATCCTTATGTTAAGTGTATCATTTTATTGACAGTTGAACATCGTACCGCCCGAGCAGTCCCATGACAGGCCGGATCAGTTGTCTGCGACCACTAACAACTCCAAGCTGGACACTGCACTGTAGATAACACGCTTACATCATGTATTCCAAGGCCAGCATCTAAAATGTCACCCTCCAGGATCACCACACTAAAGGTCCCCCTCCAGGATCACCACACTAAAGGTCGCCCTCTTTGATCACCACACTAAAGGTCCCTCTCCAGGATCACCACACTGAAGGTCCCCCTCCAGGATCACCACACTAAAGGTCGCCCTCCAGGATCACCACACTAAAGGTCCCCCTCCAGGATCACCACACTAAAGGTCACCCTCCAGGATCACCACACTAAAGGTCGTCCTCCCCTCTCCAGGATCACTGCACTAAAGGATCACCACACTAAAGGTCCCCTCTTTGATCACCACACTAAAGGTCGCCCTCCAGGATCACCACACTAAAGGTCGCCCTCCAGGATCACCACACTAAAGGTCGCCCTCCAGGATCACCACACTAAAGGTCGCCCTCCAGGATCACCACACTAAAGGTCGCCCTCCGGGATCACCACACTAAAGGTCCCCCTCCGGGATCACCACACTAAAGGACATCCTCCAGAAATACCGCACTAAAGTTCACCCTCCAGGATCACCACACTAAAGTTCACCCTCCAGGATCACCACACAAAATGACATCCTCTTGGATCAACGCACTAAAGGTTGTCTTCCTGATTGAACTCGCCAGTCTATAAAGACCACAGTATATAAAGGAAAAAGAACCCGAGAAATGACGAAGGAGTCAAAGTAACTGACGTCCTCAGCCATATAGGGGTTGGCAATAACTCATTCATACATACCCGTGTTTGTGATGTTTGTTTAATCTTTCGAGCCCGACTAACTCTCCTTTCAGTTGAAACCGACGACCTTTTCGTGCAAACACACTTCGTGGATCTAAATCATGACATTGTTGACATGTTATTGTGAGTATGCTTGCACGAAATGATGCCTTGTCTCTGATAAAGTCAGTTCTTGTTTAAAAATGTCCTACATATGTTGTTCCTCGATTATCATTATTATTGTTATTATTATATATACATATACAGTGTAAACTGAGACTATATGAATATGGTGTATTGTAGTTTGTACAAGATAAACCATAAAACACACTTGATCACAACAGATGCTTCTGAAATACTTGTGAACGAGTGAATATTACTTTAACCGCAACAACGGACGGTTTGCGGGGGATATAGGAAGGAGGAGTGCGTCATGGCGAGGAATAGTGATAACAATATCAAATATTAAACGCCTGAATCTACCGAGCCAGAGGTCGATACCACGAGCAGGACCCCTGGCCTCAGTGTAGGGGTGACAAGTCAGTCTCAGTGTACAGCTGGACCACCCAGTCTCAGTGTAGGGCTGACAAGTCAGTCTCAGTGTACAGCTGGACCACCCAGTCTCAGTGTAGGGCTGACAAGTCAGTCTCAGTGTACAGTTGGACCACCCAGTCTCAGTGTAGGGCTGACAAGTCAGTCTTAGTGTACAGCTGGACCACCCAGCCTCAGTGTAGGGCTGACAAGTCAGTCTCAGTGTACAGCTGGACCACCCAGTCACAGTACAGGGCTGACAAGTCAGTCTCAGTGTACAGCTGGACCACCCAGTCTCAGTGTAGGGCTGACAAGTCAGTCTTAGTGTACAGCTGGACCACCCAGCCTCAGTGTAGGGCTGACAAGTCAGTCTCAGTTTACAGCTGGACCACCCAGTCTCAGTACAGGGCTGACAAGTCAGTCTCAGTGTACAGCTGGACCACCCAGTCTCAGTGTAGGGCTGGCAAGTCAGTCTTAGTGTACAGCTGGACCACCCAGCCTCAGTGTAGGGCTGGCAAGTCAGTCTCAGTGTACAGCTGGACCACCCAGTCTCAGTGTAGGGCTGACAAGTCAGTCTCGGCATGGTCCTGGACACTGAATCTCAGTAAAAAGCTGGACCACTCAGTCTCAATATGGGGCTGGACCACCCAGTCTCAGTTCAGAGCTGGACCACTCAGTTCAAGCAAACAGCTGGAATACCCAGTCTCTGTATAGATCTGGACCACTCAATCTCAGTATAGCGCTGGACCACTCAGTCTCAGTATAGATCTGGACCACTCAATCTCAGTACAGATCTGGACCACTCAATCTCAGTATAGCGCTGGGCCACTCAGTCTCAGTATGGCGCTGGACCACCCAGTCTCTGTATAGATCTGGACCACTCAATCTCAGTATAGAGCTGGACCACCCAGTCTCTGTATAGATCTGGACCACTTAATCTCAGTATAGATCTGGACCACTCAATCTCAGTATTGCACTGGACCACCCAGGCTCAGTATAGCGCTGGACCACTCAGCCTCAGTATGGGGCTGGACCACTTAGTTTCAGTATGGGGCTGGACCACTCAGTCTCAGTATACAGCTGGACCACCTAGCCTCAGTATAGCGCTGGACCGCTCAGCCTCAGTATAGAGCTGGACCACTCAGTTTCAGTATAACGCTGGACCACTCATCCTCAGTATAGCTCAAAACCACTCAGTCTCAGTATGGCGCTGGACCACTCAGTTTCAGTATGGGGCTGGACCACTCAGTCTCAGTATAGCGCTAGACCACTCAGTCTCAGAAAAGCACTGGACCACCTAGTCTCAGTATAGCACTGGACCACTCAGCGTCAGTATAGAGCTGGAGCACTCAGTTTCAGTGTGGAGCTGGACCACTCAGTCTCGGTATAGCGCTGGTCCACTCAGTCGCAGTATAGATCTGGGCCACTCAGTCTCAGTATAGCGCTGGACCACACAGCCTCAGTGTAGAGCTGGACCACTCAGTTTCAGTATAGCGCTGGACCACTCAGTATCAGTATAGAGCTGGACCACTCAGTTTCAGTGTAGTGCTGGACCACCCAGTCTCAGTATAGTGCTGGACCACCCAGTCTCAGTATAGATCTGGACCTCTCAGTTTTAGTTCAAAGCTGGACCACTCAGTCTCTGTATAGAGCTTTACCTCTCAGTTTGAGTTATAGTTTGTTTGCAGTGAAAACGTACCGATGAGTTAAACAAAACATTAAATCACATAAAGTTCAATCAAGATTGAGAATCCTCATATTTTTACCTTGCCAATTGAACATGTAAATTTCAGAATTTTATTCAACTTATGATAAAAGTTGTTTAACAAACGATCATAGTTTCAAATCGCTACTATTGGTATTACAAGGGGGTATGCACATTAAATGAAACACCGAGAACAAGTTGTGTTGGTTTCTACGGTAGTCAAAGTTAAAGCTCATCGTGCATTTGTTCACTGTTCACTACTGCGCTTACCCCCTTGTAATTCAAACCAATAATAGCGATTTGAAACTATGATCGTTTGTTAAACAACTTTTGTATAAAGTTGAATAAAATTCTGAAATCTTAATTTCACTTTATGTGATTTACTTTTTTGTTTAAAAACTTTCGGTACGTTTTCACTGCAACCACTCAGTCTCAGTATAAAGCTGGACCACCCAGTCTCAGTATAAAGCTGGACCACCCAGTCTCAGTATCATTGATCTTCATATATGATTGCGCTTTTCTGAGACCGTTATATTGTATTGTGAAGTTTTCTATCCTATTTGGATAAAAGTTATGGTTCAAACAAGCGTTGGTGATGGGCACATAAGTATTAACTCTGTAGGGACATGTGATATATAAAACCCTGGTATTCTGTTTGTTGTGAGAACAGATAGTTCGCTATGTACATCTGGAGACATCGTGACATTAGTTTGATGACATATTTTACAAATTATACAACGTAGTTGATTCAACTGTACAGCCAAAGCATGGGGAATCTAAAGAAAGTTCGATCACCAAACAAAGTTTTATGGATCGCAGAGAAATTTCATGATTCTGTACAGAGGGATGAGCAGAGACACCAAACAAAATGTCGGTGAACTGACTCCACATAATGGCTCACTGCTCTGTGGAGAACGAAAAGTGCTCAGACCTAATATTCTGGAGAAACTACATGGATGTAATCAGAGGATTACTAGGCCTCGAGAGCTTACCAAACAGTGTTTGTTGGCCTAACCTCAGCAATACTTTGTGTTCATATGTCACATGTGTATTTTGAAAATGAACAACATCCCAGTACCTCTTATTGCATCAGAGCTCCCGACAAAACCGTGACAGATTTGCATCCGATTTGTTTGAGTTAAACAAAGCACACTACAATCATTTTACTGATTATCATTCAGGAATGCAAAAGATCTCCAAACTCTCACCTACTACATCAAAAGCTGTGGTCAACAGTTTGATGAGTGTTTGCCATGCATGGTATTCCAGAAGTGATGGTCTCAGATAGTGGACCGCAAGGTGGATGACTTCTCTCGCCCCGGGTGAAGCTGAACAAGCAGTTGGAACCATTAAGACTCTCCTGAAGTCATCTGAAGACCCATACCAGCACTACATAGCTATCGTGCCACTCCACCCAACTATGGCGGCTACAGTCCAGCTGAAATCTTGATGTCAAGGGATGTCGACTTAATGTTTATCAAAACTCCCTAGTCATGAATTTCACAAACCCCAGACTTGACACTTCAACAGACTACTTTTTCTACACAAAAGAAATTGAAGGATAAGTCCTACATTGTGATATAAACATATCTATTTCCAATGAAAGGGGCCGGATTGGTAAACAAGCAAAAGCTTATATGAATACCGCTCCGTCTGACATTGTGCACGGTGATTCTTGACTGTACGACAGACGACACATAAAGTTGCTGCCAATGGATGTGTCACAAGAACATCCAGGATCGTCAAAACTGTCCACACCTGATATCCCTGTTACCACAAAAGGGAATGACAGTTTGCTTTCCGAAAACCAATACATAACACGTTCGGGTTGACTGTCTAGAGCTCATGAGAGGTTCAACAATAAGTTCATCTCTCCTAGTGGCTAATATGCTTATGCAAATTAGTCAGTTTTGGAGTAGAGTAGATACTGTCATAAATATTGGTTTTTGTTCTCGACTATTTCACAGAAGCGTTTCGGTTAGTTTTTGTTCTGCTGCCCTTTCAGTATTGTATGACATTATGTCCATTCTACAAAAGGGTTACATGTAGTAGTAGCTATGTATTCCATGTATTCATAATGGTGCATGAGTATAAAGGAATGAATGCATTTAATGTGATTTGTTTATAAATGTCTGGAATTAATGGAATATAAACGTGTATGGCTAATTCAATACCGTTGCAATAGGGTTTAAACCGATGCAATTAACAAGAGATCAGTGTCTGAATTCGGTGAACATTCTGGGTACGGAAGGCATGGCAGAATATATATGATATGCCAACGTTTGCCCGGTCGATATTGAACTGTAAAACAAAGGCAATCTTCATGTTTTGAATGGGGAGGAATTGTGACGGGTTTTTTTTCCGCGAGCGAGCAGGAATTTGATCTGACTCCGTGGGGATTGATTGTTAACCAGCAACAGGCGGCAACAGAGTACCCTTTGCCCTCATTGGAAAAACTGTTGTACCATTTGGGTAGCCAAAGTATAAGACTGAAAATTCACGTGGACGTCCAGAACGATCGATGTTCTGGTAGCGTCTCACCAGAGCAGAAATGGTGTTCCGGTGGCAGTGAAAACGTGCAGCCACTTGTCGTTGAGACATTCCCCAACGGACCATCCCAATGGCCTCATGACGTTGTGCAGACTCGAGCCTTGGCATGCTATGCGTTTCAATAGCCGTTTAATTTTTTGAACGATCGCAAGGGCTGGGGTTGAGCTTTCCAAAGTGACAGTATTGTGGTGCATTCATTTGCTGTTTCTCTTTCCCGGAATGCACGTGCAACAACGTATTGCACGTCTCAAGGACGAACCCACTGACGTCACGGAACGTGGCACGTACATGCATGTTGGATACATGTCACTAATCTCTGAGTTTAAATCCTTATGTGTCTACACAGGTTTGATAAATTTAGATTTTAATTTTTTGTATGCACAGTTTCTTTATGTGCCTAGTATAAATCACTTGGATATGTGTATTCTATCATATTGGGAATATTCTTGACAAAAGAATGAGACTTCAGAACAGAAAGAAAAGGTACTCACAGATAATGTCGCATGGGGTTTCAATTTTTAAACATCTGTACACGTGTGAAAATGGATGCGTTTCCAACACAGCAGATAGTTGTACAGCTTGACAATCAATGTCTTGAACGGTCACACTGTCATGTATAAAAAGTTCGTGGTAACACGTGTAGTGAGTATGTAGGTAGTTGATACTTGATACTTCCAATAAATCAGCCACTGTGCCACGAGCACACATCAATACTTTAGATCTAACCCTGAACTATAACAGTATATATACCATTGGAAGGTCTGTTGAGGCTCAGTATTGTTTTGTATTCTGTCTATACCATACACAAGGTAAGTACATGGCCTACGCCTATCATGCGCAGTGCTTGTTGTCATATCACTGAAGGCGTCCTTCCAACAGAGTATGTATAAGAACGTAGTGACCAAAGCGACATATAGGTAAGAACACACGAGTATTCTGTGTCAGCAAATGTGTCTTATGGCAACATGTGATGTTGCTTGTTGTGACCAGCGGGGCTCCGTTCCTCAAAGCGATCGTAGCGCTACGACTGTCGTAAGTCTATGTTAAAGTATTGGGAGTTACGATCATCTTAGCGCTACGATTGCTTTGAGGAACGGGGCCCTGGACTGTAAGGCTGGTCTCCTTTAACTGATGACACGCTTCCAACATACCATGATTCCCAGATTTATGGAAGCTTTCCCATTGTTACAGCTAGATGAATATCATAATTGCTTTCTTTATTGCTGTAATCACGTGTTTATATTATGTTACCATTGAATTTGTACGGCTATTCTATTCGGCACTGTCATTACATAAATTTATGTTGATTCGCAATCTTAGTTAATTTCATGATACAATAATGGATATGGACGTGTATTATTCAGTACTGTTTGTACCAACAGCAGTACAGTTTAGGTGCAAACACCATAAAATACAACATATATGTTTTTGTTCTTGAACAATGACAGTTTTAACAGAATTGCATGTGAACAAAGTTGTGTATTCTAACAGCGTTGATATGAGGCAAGTACATTGCTGTATTTATATCGACAGAAGGCCCCTAAGAAAGGGATTTGGAGACTTTCGGATCAATTGCAGTGCCAAATCTGTGAAAGTTGTCTTTTGAGCGCGACTTAACATGTTCAAAAGTAACTTTGGTTAGCAGACGTTGGAAAGGGCCAGACATTAAATAAAACAAATAACATGTATTAAGTATCTTTACACAATTTACGTGACCACGTTCGTCGAACAAACGTAACATGTTATAACATTTAGGGGTAAACGTGATTCTGAATAGAATGTCTACCATACTCGTTTAACACCCTATTATTTTAAATTGTTGACTTTATGTTACAACAACCCACTTGATCTAATGGATCTGTTACCGAACCTCCACATTTCTACCCCGTATAAAAGTATTGTTATTTTTGCATCTGATAATTTGAAGAAAAACGTTGGCGGGCATAGTTTAAAGAAATGTATACTGCTCAGCAAAATCACGAACCTTTCTTTCATGAACTGCAAAATTAATTAATGAAAGCTTTCGACCACAGTATTCTCCTGATAAAGTACAAGCCAATGTAACTGTATCCACCGCTACCACATATGACCACGTTTCATATAATGCAATGATATCCACAACGTGGATGTCGGTTAGTTTGTTGGTTAGACCTGTACAGCAGCCCTGGTCACTCCGTTAGGTCCCTGATGTTAATTTAGCCTTCCACAGTGGCCGCAAATAATACACCCTCTTGTTCTCAGGTCTAACCAAAGACAGTTTCTTACGTTGTCTTTTCGTCAAGGCATTAGCAAATCCAATGTTGAGTTTACTAAGCTACTTCCTATCTGCAAGTGTCGAAATCTTCTTCACGCTTTGGAGAACTGATTTCCATCTTCCAGCAATGTATGTGTCCGAACCATATCGTCAAGCACCAGTGGAACAAACGATAGAACGGAATTCAAAGTGTTTACTGCAATTTGTATACAAACAGCGTTATTCTCACCGCAGGTTTCCAGTATCATATACATGACCTTCTTGCTTCTGGTGGAAAGTTCATTCTCCCAACACGCGTGTAACACTCATTTCACACGGATGGGCAACCGTGTGCATCGCGTTGAGCACCTGTGCCACACACGTGTGCAACAAGTGACTCACGCGTGTACCATGCATGTAACGCGGGACCGGGTTTCAGTTCAATTTCACAAATAGCTCAAATGACTGATGAACTAGAAAGCTAGAAAACAAAACGAAGACATGTAAATCACGCGTTAGTGCCCCATGTTCACAAGATTGACACTCCTTACTTTGTGTTGTCCAGCACAGCCAATGTGACGCGTCGAAAGTAGAACAATCAATGAATATATATAGATACGTGTTCATTGCTGGGGATAACGCTTGGCAAGGCTTGGTGAATGTACACTTCGGATATAATTATGGGTGTGGAATCAAGACTTTTTAGGTTTATGGTATGCCCACATAACCATTTGACTACAAATGTTTCATAGGAGCATGACGATTACATAGCAGAATGTACTTAGGACTGTCCGGGCAAGCCAGTTAACAACACATTGCTTAATATATACAAGCGTTAACACGTGAAGGTTGCAGTATAAACAAAGGTATTATGACTGATGGGGATCGTTGATGAGTTGTTAGTATGCAAGATGTATGTATTAGCCTAGGTCACGGTTGATTGGTGGTTGGAGTCTTTTGAAGTAGATAGCTTCTGGAGACTCTATCTCTATCTATCCACTTGATGCTGTGGTTGGGATTGTGTCAGAAAACCCCAAGAAGCCATATATTGTAGATCTATGCCAGTGAGTAAGTGAGTTAAAATTTAAACTCGTGGTATCACACTTTTCAAAAGGAGAAACACATAAGCCATTTTTAGAAGAATTTATTGCGTTAGTTAAAGGGCAATTATTTCATGGAATGTCAATGGTAAAATTCATACGTCTATAGACAAAGAGTTCGCACCAGCCTTTATTGTTGTTTTTTTATATTTACATGAGTCCACAAGATGGCGTCAAAGTCAATACTTTGTATGGCCACCGTTGGCAGCAATTACTGCTCGGGACCGTCCCGACACAGACTGGATCGACGAAGTCGCTCTTGTGGAATTCTTCCCAACTCTTCCTGCAATGCGATGGCCAGTTGTGGAAGTGTTTGAGGCGTGTTTTGACATTGACGTGCACGTCGATGGAGTTCATCCTATAGTTGTTCTATCGGGTTTAGATCTGGTGATCGGGAAGCCCATTGCAAAACATTGACGTTGAATTGGCAAAGTAGCAGACCGTGACGCGTGTTGTATCTGAAGTAGCGTTGTCATGCTGGAACAACTCCCTCTGTCGGTCCATAATCGGAAGCATGTGAAGTGCAAGGACTTCGTTGATGTACCGATTTGCTGTCAACTTCCCTGAACACCACTAAATCAGATCTTTGTGTGCAGGATATTGAATCCCACACCATGACACTGTCTCCACCTGAATCTGCAATTAGGGGCAAAACGTTCATTTCTCCGACGGTGGACACGCTGTCTTCCGTCTCGCCGGTGGAGAAGAAATCGTGATTTATCACTGAACCAGACTCGCCTCCAGTTTCAAAGGTCTCAGTCCAGGGCCTAGATTTTCAAAGCACTCTTAGCACTAAGATAGTCGTAAGTGCCATACATTTACATTAACTTACGACCACCATAGCGCTAGAGAGCTTCGAAAATCTAGGCCCAGGACTCTACGACACCACCACAAACGATTGCGACAACTGGCCTTCTTGGTCGAATCCCCACTTCACGCAATCGATTCCTGACAGTTTGGTCGGAAATTCTTATCAAACCAGGGATGCGTTGTGCAGTCTCAACGGCTGTGGCAAGACTATGACACAAGTGAACAACCCGGATGTAGCGGTCCTGGGCTTGGGTGGTAACTCTTCGACGACCGCTTCTCGGGCGATCTTAGGCGAAATTGGGAACGATCGCAAGGCGAGATATAGTGCTCTGATGAACGTTGAAATGTTGGCCATCTGGCCAACTGCAGACTGCTACTCCTCAGTCGTGGCATGACGATTTTCTCTTTTCCAGGCAAAAACGAATGACAAAATAACACAATGTTTGCCTTTTTATAGTGATCGATACCGCATGCGTTTCCGCTTACGTACACGTGCATTTTGCTTTGCATGTTTTCTTGGTGACGTCTTGGCAAATATTTCTTCAAACGCCTCTAAAACAAAGGAAAACGTTAGTATTGCCGCGTTTTGCCTCTTCGGCTGTTAACAATCACACAAAGGTGACGTTTTGGAAAGAAATAGTATATTTGTATTGTTTAGCCGAAACTACATGAGTCAAATATTCTCAAAATCACTATGCGTTTCTTTTCTTTTTTGAAGCGTGTATTTTAGCCATATAGCGACGAGTGTTCAAACCTGAGACTTTGGAATGTTAGTGTAATATTCACAGAAGTATTGTGTCTGGAACGCACCAATGCTTCGTAGGGACACCATTCTTTTTTGCCACAGGAAAATGTATTTCCCGATTATACGTTTCACTTTTCGTTTTCCTCCGAAACGCCGCATGTCTTACATAGCCACAATATTATTAATGTGTTTCTTAGTATTCTTGTCACTTTTCCATTTCCGTTTGTTTTTCTACTTCACCGACTCTTTGCTGAACTTACCGCGGATGTGAAAGGTTGCTCCACTGTTTTCATTAGTTGTGTGTGCTGTCGTGCATGCACGAATAAGTGGAATAAAACTGTGACGAAGCGTGTTGTTATTTTGTAGAGTCAATCATATTTCATGAAGAATATTAATTTGTCTTTTCTTAAATATACCAGTCACATTTACATGGATGATTCAGAACAAGGATGGGAAAAGTCACATGCAAACCTCTGTCCCCCCTCTGTCTCCCCCCTCTGCCATACATTCATGTTGGATATGTGAACATTACGGGAAAGGAGCAAAGTTGAGGGGTTTACAGGATTCAATACAATTGACTTGTGATTAAGGAAGTCGGGGTAGGCAAGATCACAACATGGTAAAAAAAACAAACTTAATTTTCCTTTGGAGAAATATCATAGAATGTCAAGATAAATGCTTTTTTACAGGGGCGTGTCTTAAATCTGATAATTCTTAGAATGTTTGCACTGTAAGCTGATCAACGTGTATTTAAGATATTGAATAACTGCTTGAATTTATGGAATGTGAAAAGGCTGCGATAATGCTTTACCATAACACGTGTGTGAAACATGGAAGGGAGCTGGGGTACTAGACTAACAACTAGTCTCTGAAATGAACATATTTTACTGAAAAAGTTCATAGTAAAAAAATATATATATATAATGAAAAGGAGCCCTGAGACTTTCTTCATTTTCAGAAGCTGAGGAAATCTAGACTTGCAACATTTTCTAGACTTGAGTGGGCTTTCTTGGATATATTTGCTTCAGGGTCTATACGACAGACTACTGAGGTACCTGTACAAGGTGTTAATTCATTAATACCCCCTGTTAAAGCTGCGTGTTTGCTTAAAATACGTCAGCTGTACATTTGAAGACAGGCAAACTAAATTAATTATGAGTTACTTGTGCAGAGATACGAATGAAGACTGTGAATAACCCAAAACTAAAACAACACTATTTTTAATTTCAAATGAATGACAAAATCTAAGCAAAAGCTAAACGGCTCAAATTCTGCCTGAGACCTTTCTTCCTACTCACATTTGTCGAAGTAACAATGTTTTACTAAGACAGGCCAACGTCTATAGAAGTTTAATGAGGTCATATGAACCATGAATTAGTATTATATCTACCTAAATGTCATTTCGTAATGTTACAAAATGCCACATGTAAAGACAACTGGTCCGTTAAAGGTTATCCTTACCTTAATACTCACACACCTTAATACTCACACTGCTCAGGATATCTAGTTTAAAGAACCACTAAACTTTGTTTTTTTGTTACTCTTTTAACCATTACATATGAAAGATTTGTGGTTAGTCTTATGCGGAACACCAAATTTATTCTTTAAAAACTTGTGGTTAATTAATACCGAGCGATTAAAAGTGGCCAAAAAAGTCGCCTGCTTCCCTCTCGCCCGCCAACGAAACCACAGACAGGTTACGTAACTCTGTCGCCAGAGCGCTGCAGTGACGTCATATGAGGAACGATTTTCAGTTAGTTGTATAGAAAATGTGTAGCACGCTCATCATTTTGATGATTTCTCGACATCAACGACGACATGCCGAATCGTTGCTTTGTCGTCAATTGCTCCTAGGGGTCGGGCGATGGTGTCCCCATGCACAGATTTCCACAGGACCCCGCAGTTCGTGCTAAATGGGTTATGTTTGTGAGTGCGAAGCGAGCGTTGTGGAAGCCTGAAACGATATCTTACTTGTGTTCAGATCGCTTCACGGAAGTTAAAGAATCAAAACTACTTACTAGTTGTAGTAAAATATGCATATGATTGATGACCATAAAGATTTTCTATGACACAACTTGTAACATAACGATTTCTTCCTCGGAAGTGAGGTTGTGGTCGAAGTAACAATAATATTGTAAGTAGTATTATATTGACACCCACCTCGCTGCCACGAGAGAATTGTTATGTTATACGTTAAGTCATGCAAAATCCTATTGGCCATCAATAAAATATATATTATTACCAGTAGAAAGTAGTTTTGATTTTGTAACTCGGTGAAAACAAACCTAAATACCATTTATCCTCAGACTGGCGGATGTTCCCGACAGGGCGCCGCCATTTTCAAAAATAAAAAAATCTGTTAGAATTAATGAGATTATAGTTTGTTTTCAAGTTAGAAAATCAAGACTACTTTCTACTCGTAGTTAAATATGTATTGGAATCATAACCAAACGGATTTTGCATGACACAGCTTATAACATAACGATTTCTTCCACGGAAGCGAGGTAGGGGTCGAAGTGACAATACTGCGCGATAAATTTCTTGCTACATTCACATGGTTAATGTCCACTCACCAGTATGTAGATACTAGTCAATGTGCGTCTTTATATTTGGTCTTATAATCCTAATTAGTTTATTATCATACTTGTATGCATTTTGAAACTAAAAAAAAGCAGACGATCTGCTGATACTTGTAGTGAATTTATACCAGAACTGTAATATCTAGACATTTTATAGTTTGCAAATGTGAATCATAATTCGCACACACACCCTAGTGCATGTTGTCTGTCTAATGACACTTCACGGCGAAAACTATGATTCTGTTGAATGCTACGACAAATGAATAAAAACAAAATGCAAATATTAAAATTAAAACAGATTAAAATTATAGGAACAATATCAGGCCATTACCTTGTTCGAGGAATGTATCCATCAATATCCACAAAACTGTTCCAAATGATGTGTCTTTTAACAGTTTAATATACGAAAAAGTGATAAATCTTTTCAGGTATTGGTGTATAGTCTCATTGGTCACCCAAGATAGCACACCTGGCAACTAATTGCATAATGTCCGCCTTTCTTTAAAAACAGTAATTTAGTTAGCCAATAATGGGCAATCAATCAATGTATTGCCGGTTAATCCTTTGAAAGAAGGACGTTGTTTTTACGCAGACACCGACACGACAGAGTGTATTCAGTATAGATTAGTAAATCTACATACATAAACACTACCTTTTGACAATTCCGCTGTGTAAGACAACAGTAATTAATCGATCAGCGTGTTATCGGTTAATCCTTTGATCGATGTTTATAATGTTGAATATTTACTCCAGACACAAGAAATGCCAAATGGGAACTTTTGTCGGGTAATCTAAGTGTGTTACCACTAATTATACCTGTTATAAATTCATTAACTGACCATCAAGTGAATGATGACAAATAACATGTGTAGGTTTATACCACTTAACACGGGTTACAACAAGGGAGTATTAATTGCTGTATTGCATGTGAAAACTTATGGGCCGACACTGTTTTGAGAATACAAACAGATTTTTTACATGACATGAATAAATATCGAGGTAAAAAAAAACACAGAAATGGGATCAATTTGGATCAGTCATTATACAAATAGGGCCTAACGACACCAATCGATTTTGACAGAATCGTCTATGAAAACAAGTTGTAACTGGGAAACTAGGCAAAGCAGGAGACAAAATTAAATGACAGTAGATTGTGAGAACATATAGCTTTCATTTTCCACAACAATTGTCACGATTTCAGGTTTATACAAGCCTGTAAACAAGATAATTTAACCCTTAAAATGTAGATGAATTCTGCATCGGCCCTCAAAGCTATTCCTCATATGACGTCACAGAGGCGCGCCGCTCTGATTGGTTGAAATTTCGTTCGCGGGTGAGAATTGTGCACTGTTGTCAAAAAGGTCGATTTAAGTCAATTAAAGGTCGAAATGAGTAGTTTTAATGACGGGGTTTCATTTATAACGATGCCAGTTAGTGATTTATGTATTCGTACCCCCTAGGGTTTATGTGACCTTTAAGGCAATGTGGACACATGGCAATTGCGATATCTGCACTTTTCGATCTTCTGTATAATTGGATGTTAAAACCAGCAATAACACATCGAAATTTTGTCAGTGCTCTACGCAAATGAGCAGAGGGCAAGACTCGTAGGTAAGTTTCCGGCATTATGTCAAGTTTATAGGTTGAATATGTGCGTAAATATTTGGAAGCAGTCACGGTAGCTGACCACTCTTGATAATAAATATCTTTACATCTTTGTTTGAATATACACATGAACAATTCTTTATTACCTACGTCTTGGTTCAACCAGGCATAAGACAAGCTATGCTGGAACAATAACTCTCGCACTGCTGAGGTCCAATTAATATCTCCAGAATCATCTAAACGTTTTAACATGAGATACGCTCGTTTCGAAATACGAGAATCAGGCTGTCTGAGCAACCGTATCCAGTATGATATTACTCTAGCTTTGTAATTTACGTAGAGTGGATATCGTCCACACTCAGCTCAAATAGCTTTTGTGGGTGAGCGGTAACCAATTCGTAAGACAAATTTACAAAAATTTGAATGTACCTTTTCAATGTTGTGTCGATACACTATCCCCCAGATTTCTGCCCCGTATAATAGGATAGGTTGGATTTTTCCATCGAAAATTTTAAAAGCGATGTCTGGAAGCACTGATTTTTAGGTACAGATAAATTTCTTGATTGGATACAGAGCCTTCTCGGCTTGCTTGGATAAAACATCACAAGCTTTAGAGAACATATTTCTACACGACAAAGTTAATCCCAAATATTTGTAATAATTGACAGTTTCAATTTTCTCATTACCAATGTACCACTTTTCATGTTTTGATACTTTGCCACCTTTTTTAAACACTACGACATTGGTCTTGTCGGTATTCATAGAGAGTCCCCACTTCTTGCAATACCTTTCTAGAATGTAAATTTTCTTTTGTAAATTTATAACACTGTCCCCAAATATTCCAACATCATCGGCAAACAGGAGAATGGAGAGTATGTTGACAGCCTCGTCAATAAATGCACCACTGTAATCGCTGTTCACAATATCTTTAACGAGCTCATCAATATATAGAATGAATAGAATAGGGGATAAAATGCAACCTTGACGGACTCCTGTCGTAGAGTTAAATACCTCGGTCATTGTTTGCTTACCACACCGAACAGCAGACTTAACGTTTTTGTACATATTACGAAGCAAGGTGTTTATTTTACCGTGTAGCCCATTATTTAGGAGAACCGAAAGCAGTTTACTTCTTTCCACTGTATCTAAAGCTTTCTTGAAATCGACGAAAATACAATAACATTTGCCGCGTTTCTTTCTGATATATTTATGTATTATGGAATTGAGAATGAATATTTGGTCGGTTGTGCTATAATCTTCCCTAAATCCCGCCTGTGATTCAGATATCAGTTCCTGCGTGGTGACCCACATTTTAATGCGGGACTCTAGAATGGACATGAAGACTTTACTAAGAACATCAAGAAGGGCAATCCCCCTGTAGTTATTCGGATCATTCCTGTTTCCAGTCTTAAATAAGGGCACAATCAAACCCATATGCCATGATCCTGGATGGTTCCCAGAGTTCAATATGTCGTTGAAGAATCGTTTATAAAATGGCAATAATAATGAACATGACTGTTTAAGAGCCTCCGCGGGAATACCGTCTGCACCAGGGGATTGCCGTTCTTAAGATACTTAATTGTATTCATAATTTCTTCGTCAGAGATCTCTGTAGCTAAGAAATCATCACAGTTTCTGCACTCGTCGCAGTTACCAACATCATGACCATCTAAAAACTCTCTAACATGTTTGTCAAATTGTGAATTTTCAGTTAGTTGGGGGTTTTGGAGATCCCTAAAATAATCAAACCATGTATCGGATGATATGTTTGCAGGTGCATAATTAGTATCACAATGTTTCTTAAAACTTTTGTTAGTTTCAAGGTAACGTTTGCAGTGTCGTGTATCATTCGTTGTTCTAAATACATCAAGAAGTTGGTACCTTTACGTTTCAACTCGCATTGTTTGTCAAACCATCTAGGTTGGCGTTTACATTGTTTACATTGTGTACATTGTGTACATCTGCTACTTTTCTAAAGACCATAAAGGCACCCACCAAGTCCCAGGCAACTAGAATGCAGGTTTTCAGTATTTAGAAGAAGAAACATTACTGTTGGAAATCACCAAAGTTGTGTATGTTTATATAACCAAATCAAGCAATCATTATCCCTACGATTATACCCCTGTTACCTTTCTTTTTCACAGCCTGTGTGTTTTTGTTTCGGAATATTCAATTACAAGCCTTAAACGGTGAATTCATATTGTATATGTGTTACGTACAAACTACATAACGAGACAGATATCGTTTAGTATCTTTAGTATCCTCTTTTGCAGAGGAAAGCATGGGCAGGTGTGCCTGCTGTGTTCTCCAGCTCATCATTGGTATCCTAATTGGTTTCGTTACTAGTCAGGCACTCTTCACGATATGGTGGCATAGAGGATGCAGGTTCCGCAAGCATGAGAAAGAACATGATAAGAATTGTTGTAAAACTGACCCCGAAAAGCTTGTTTTCGCTGGTATCATGACCACTCGGAAGTATCTGTCAACACGTGCTGATGCTATCTATAAAACATGGAGTAAAGATTTCCCAGGTCAGTTGGTGTTTTTCATTGGGACTGGTGAAGATTTCAACACATCCCTACCGGTAGTAGTGTTGACTAATGTCAGTGATGAGTCCTACCCGCCACAACGAAAGAGCTTTGAGATGCTCCGCTACATGTCTCAACACCACGGAAACGACTTCCACTGGTTTATGCGTCTGGATGACGACGTCTATGTAAATACGGACCTTCTAAAAACATTCCTGACGTCTATAAACAGCTCTCTGCATGAGTACATGGGACATCCAGGCACTGGAGCTAGAAAAGAAAAAGGACATTTAGGTCTGCATGAAAAGACACCTTATTGTTTGGGAGGTCCTGGTGTGGTACTGAGTGGCCCCATCCTCCGGCAAGTGGCACCCCATCTCTCTGGCTGTCTGAAGAACCCAGCGACACCTCATGAGGACACAGAACTAGGGAGATGCATACACAACGTGACTGGTCTTTCCTGCTCATGGCAGAACAGGGTATGGTAAATATTGGGAGGTCTTCAGTAACATCTAAATAATCACATATGATTGTTCTTTCTGATATCAGTCTCTTTTTCATGACACTAGATAAAAGTCTCAATCATCGAAACTATGTTTGCCACGGTCCCAGCCATCCCAATTTGACACATTCTGAAACAATTTGAAGGACCTGCATAAAATCCCTTCTCTTTACGTGCAGGCTGCTTAAAAGTAAACCATAATACAGTTCTACTAATATTACAATATGTATTCAATTTTCTTTTCAGTTTCGGAGACTGTTTCTGGCAAACTATACACATGCAGCCGGGGCATGGGCCGTTAGTATGAATCCACATGAAGCAGTGAAGACGATATCATTCCATCCTGTAAAACATCCGGGCAACCAGTTTATATTGCACAAAATGATTCTGTCAAAAACCGTAGAAAAGAAAAATTCATATAAGGGACTTTAAGAACGAGAGACATTACCAATTAATGCATCCGGTTCTGTCAAGGCAGGTAACTCCACCCCATGGACATGCATCAAGGCGTCTAACGTTTATTCATTGGAACCCGGCCATCTCAAAGACTCAACCTTACATCGTGGAAGGCACTTAGGTTTAGTGTCTGTTCAAAATGAATTGAAGCTATTTTTGAAGGAAAGGAAACTCCGACTTTCACAAATAGCCTATCAGAGAATGTCTGCACTGAATGGTCTTGAGCATGTGGTGGTCACGAGGGATCGGAAGAATAACTATGAGGTCTTCAGAACCCGGCAAAACTTTCATCAGATCTATTTTCGTGAACTAAAACCTAGAAAAAGATAGGGTCAGACAGTAATGGGAGATGATCTTCTTAGAGCGGGAATAAATTGGTGCAAAGCTGAGATTCGAACTACAGTCACCAATGGTAAACAAAATGCTTGTCAGTGCAATTGCAGTAATCATTGACTGTGTATGTATAGTTAACATTGTACTTGAACATAGTTTACAGAAATAAAACATTTAAGGTTATTCAGTGATGAGAGAGAAAAATTTAACACACACGCACGTAAGCACACCGAGAATGCTTCGTTTGTATCATGAATGTAAGTGACAAAAACATTTCCACATTCTCAATAAATTGTACAATGATCAGACTATATTATAAACGTGTATAATATTCGAGGATATACAATTAAATATTCATCTCAAAACAAGAAAGAAAGAATTAAAGCAGAACAGGAAACCAATGAAGCACTTGAAAACCTTGACGTCAAATTAGATGCAGCCATGAACGAAGAATATAAAGATAAATTATTAAAAGAAATAAATGAACTCAAAGAACAACAATTAGAACTTAACCGATACAAAACAGAAGGCATTATACAAAGATCGAAAGCGAAATGGTATGAACAGGGAGAGAAACCGTCGAAATAGTTCCTGTCACTTGAAAAACAAAACTTTCAAAATAAATCCGTTGCTAGATTAGAAACTGCACACGGTACTATATTTGAAGCTAAAGATATACTGAGTCAAAAAAGAAACTTCACATTCCTTCTTCAGGGCACTATAAAAGAACAAGAGATGGTAAGATGGTGAAATTGTTATTATTTCATTGCTGAGATCTGTGTGATGTACTCGACACACTGACAGTGCCATAATCAGTTCCATTAGGTTACACCGCCGTTCCAAAACATGGGTATACAGAATGTCAAGTCAAAAGAATAAAAAAGCGAAATTTCTCAGTTCAATATCGTGTATGGCCGCCCCGCGCATTCACCACTGCCAAATACCGTCTCCTCATCGACTGCCTGATGCTTGTGAACACGTGGTTGGGGATTCTGCGCCATTGCTCTTGCAAGGCAGCGCCAAGTTCCTGCAAATTCTGAGGTTGGTTCATAAGACCACGAAGCCTTCTCCCAAGTGCATCCCAAACGTGCTCTATTGGAGTAAGGTCAGGGGACCTCGATTGCCAGTCCATGACGTTGATTCAAGCATTTTGAAGGAAATTTCGTGTCAACATCGCGGTATGCGGCCGAGCATTGTCATGCTGGAACTGTAGACCTGGGCCATGACCCGCCATGAAAGGAACGAGTTCAGGGTTGAGCACCTGGTCGCGGTAAGCAGCAGCTGTGAGGTTTCCACGGATGACCAGAAGTCGGGAACGGTTGTTCCCACAGAAAGCACCCCACACCATGCAACTTCCGCCCCCGAATCTGTCGGCTTCCTGTACACAACATTGGGCATACCATTCACGACGTCGTCTCCAGACTCTATGCCTGCCGTCCGCGAATCTGAGGGTAAACCTGGATTCATCGCTAAAGACGACTCGATTCCAGGCTCTCTGGGTCCATCGGAGATGACGTTGGGCCCACAGCAGACGTTGACGTTGATGAAACGGCATCAATATTGGCCCACGATATGGACGTCGAGAATGGAGATTGGCAGCCCGCAACCGATTTCGAATGGTCTGTGAGGACAGTCGACCTCTAAACATCTCAGCCCTGGTTCGTGTAGCCGGCAGAAATCTGTCCCGTAGGTGACGTAGGACGATTTGACGGTCTTCTGTTCGTGACGTCACACGTGGACGACCCGACCTTGGACGATCAGAAGTGGTGCCAGTTTGTTGTAGACGACCTCGCAAGTCATACACAGTACGACGGCTGCATCCCATTGCTTTTGCGACGTCAATAACTGATCTTCCCGCTTGCAACATGCCAACGGCACGTTCACGTTGCACATTTAACAATCGTGGCATTTCAAGTACCGTTAGAACTCTGGTTTAAAAGTGTTTTTTTCAATTCTTGAGGCCAATGCAAACACTAGCATATGAAGAAAACTTCGATGCGAAGATGACGTGATCGACTGCACGTGCAAAACCTGATTTGCCACTAACGTCATTTGCACGACGAATGGATGGGTTTGAGTGGGTTTTGATAACGTTTTTCTAGAGTCGAAAGATAGGGATCCCATTTCGGATACATAGATGTATCATCAGAGAAAAATTATTCATTATTTTTCAAATTACATTTTGTGAAGTTTCTTTTTTGACTCAGTATATTATTAAACATACCAAAGATTACTTTCAGAATCTATATACTAGTAAAAAAATAAAAGATGTAGAACTTGAAGAACTTTTTAAAAATTGCACTATACCTAAAATAACTGAAGCAGAATCTCAATGCCTGGAAGGCGCACTACAATATGATGAAGTACTTCAATCTCTTAAAAATATGAAAAAAAATAAAAGTCCTGGACCATCTGGATTTACTGCAGAATTTTACAAATTCTTTTGGCAAGATGTTAACAAATATTTGATTAACTCGTTGAATCACGCATTCAAAACAGGTGAACTTTCGGTAAGCCAAAAACAGGGCCTTATAACATGTATTCCCAAACAAGATAAACCTAAAGACCAAATTAAAAACTACAGACCTATATCACTCCTTAACATATCGTATAAACTAGCCTCGTCCGTAATTTCAGCGCGAATAAAACGTGTACTCCCGAAAATAATAAGCGACGATCAAAAAGGCTTCATGAAAGGTAGATACATTGGCGAATGCACGAGATTGGTCAGTGACATTGTGGAATATACAGACTACGAGTATATGAATATACCAGGATTACTGATAATGATAGACTTTGAAAAAGCTTTCGATTCCGTGGAATGGTCTTTTATTGAGAAATGTCTTAACTTCTTTAATTTTGGACCATCAATCAAACACTGGATTAAAACATTTTACAACAACATAAATTCTAGCGTTTCAATAAATGGTTTTGCATCAGACTTCTTCCACATTACTAGAGGCTGTAGACAAGGTGATCCTCTATCGCCCTATCTATTTTTCATAGTCGCAGAAATCCTTGCTCACATGTTACGTCAAAATGACAAAATAAAAGGGATAAAAATGTTTGACTTAGAATATTTGCTAACACAGTTCGCAGACGATACAACTATAATCTTAGACGGGTCTGAACGTTCTTTTCAAACAACATTAGAAGTTCTTAAACAATACGCATCCTTCTCTGGTCTTAAAATAAACATTGATAAAACTAAAGTAGTGTGGATAGGTTCTAAACAATTCTCAAGTACACAGTATTGCAGAGACTATAATCTGGACTGGACGCAAAGACCTTTCAAACTGCTAGGTATCATATTTCAACATAATAAGGCAGAAATGGTGGAAAGAAACTATAAAGATAAACTAAAGAAAATGGATAGATTAATGAAACTTTGGTCACTTAGAGATCTCACACCATTCGGCAGAATAACTATCCTGAAAAGCCTGATATTGCCCACACTCAATCATCTATTTTCCTCACTACCAAACCCCAAAATAAATACAATTCAAATGATCCAGAGAAAGATCTTCGCATTTATTTGGAGAGGCAAACCAGATAAAATAAAAAGGTCTCTGATAAACAGAAACTATAAAGAAGGCGGCTTGAAAGTTCCAGATATACTCGAAACTATAAAATCTAAAAAAATATCATGGATAAGAAGGCTGTTTACAACAAACTCTAAATTCAACAATATCTTAAATAACATGGTAAAAAATACAAACCCAATAGAAATGGGCTCAAATTACTTGAAAACACACATCATTCCAAAACTTTAAAACCTTTTCTGGAAAGATGTTCTGGATGCTTGGGCTGATTTACAAGAACGGTATCCTTACACGAAATCCGACTTTTGCAAACAGTATATTTGGGCAAATAACAATATAAAAATTGGAAACAAATCTATACTATATGAACACTACTTAAAAGCAAATGTAAAATTTATAAATGACGTACTAAAAGATGATGAATCCTTTCTGTCTTTCACTGAGTTTAAAGAGATGTATAGAGTAGAGACAAATTTCGTAGAATATGCGGGATTAGTATCTTCAATAAAACAATATTCAAAGCAAGAAGCTACGCTATTGACAAAGCAAAGACATTTACCCTTTATTCCCCCGAATGTAAAAATACTCTATAAAAATAAGAGAGGCTGCAATATTTTCTACACAACGCTACTAAACAAGGCTAAATCTATTCCAAGTTTAGGATATCAATGTAAATGGGAAAACGACCTTCATCACAATTTTCCACCTGACTTATGGAATACCTATCATTTTGTACCATTCAGAGCTGTTCATAACACTAATGAAAGATGGTTTCAACATCGTATTGTCCTCAGAATTCTCACAACCAATAAAGACCTATACAACTATAATATATTAGAATCACCACTATGTACATTTTGCAAGGCTGAAAAAGAAACCATTGTTCATTTGATGTTTGAATGCAGATACGTAAATAGGCTGTGGCAAGACCTTTTTAAATTGGATTGAAGATAAAACAGACATTACTATAAACCTGGATCCGAAAACAATCCTTTTGGGCTTTCATGAAAAACGTAACGATGTTCTGAACTTGATATTTATCATAACAAAGGAATATATATATTCCAGAAAACTAGCAAATATCCGTCCAACCCTTGAAAGTCTCAAAGCCAAATTAAACCACAGTTACAATCTCCATAAATATAATGCACGCTCTGTATGCAAATATAGCAAGTTCACGACTTTCTGGTCATCATGCCACAACTTATTTACATAACCTACTCGATCTCACTGATGCTTGTTACTTAATTGTGCTGTGTATTTGAAATAATGTTGTGTATGAATGATAAAACTGTACCAATGCGAAAAAAAGAAATAAAGTGAAAAAAAATAAAAAAATATTTTAAACGTGTGAAAATGTAATTATATGTGACGTAAAGAGGGGCAGGGGCTGTGACAAATAAATCGTTGCGATTTTCATGGTGATTTCCATCATGAGTGGCTGGCACTAAAACAATCTAACACCGTACAATCAACCACCCCATACCATCATCTTGTTATACAGTCACTGCGACACCGTACAATCAACCACCCCCATACCACCATCTTGTTACACAGTCACTGCGACGCCGTACAATCAACCGCCCCCATACCATCATCTTGTTATACAGTCACTGCGACGCCGTACAATCAACCGCCCCCATACCATCATCTTGTTATACAGTCACTAACACCGTACAATCAACCACCCCCATACCATCATCTTGTTATACAGTCACTAACACCGTACAATCTACCACCCCATACCATCATCTTGTTATACAGTCACTGCGACACCGTACAATCAACCACCCCCATACCATCATCTTGTTATACAGTCACTAACACCGTACAATCAACCACCCCATACCATCATCTTGTTATACAGTCACTAACACCGTACAATCAACCACCCCATACCATCATCTTGTTATACAGTCACTAACACCGTACAATCAACCACCCCCATACCATCATCTTGTTATACAGTCACTAACACCGTACAATCAACCACCCCATACCATCATCTTGTTATACAGTCACTAACACCGTACAATCAACCACCCCATACCATCATCTTGTTATACAGTCACTAACACCGTACAATCAACCACCCCCATACCATCATCTTGTTATACAGTCACTAACACCGTACAATCAACCACCCCCATACCACCATATTGTTATACAGTCACTAACACCGTACAATCAACCACCCCATACCATCATCTTGTTATACAGTCACTGCGACACCGTACAATCAACCACCCCCATAGCATCATCTTGTTATACAGTCACTAATACCGTACAATCAACCACCCCCATACCACCATATTGTTATACAGTCACTAACACCGTATAATCAACCACCCCCATACCATCATCTTGTTATACAGTCACTAACACCGTACAATCAACCACCCCATACCATCATCTTGTTATACAGTCACTGCGACACCGTACAATCAACCACCCCATACCATCATCTTGTTATACAGTCACTAACACCGTACAATCAACCACCCCCATACCATCATCTTGTTATACAGTCACTAACACCGTACAATCAACCACCCCCATACCATCATCTTGTTATACAGTCACTAACACCGTACAATCAACCACCCCATACCATCATCTTGTTATACAGTCACTGCGACACCTTACAATCAACCACCCCATACCATCATCTTGTTATACAGTCACTGCGACACCGTACAATCAACCACCCCATACCGTCATCTTGTTATACAGTCACTGCGACACCGTACAATCTACCACCCCATACCATCATCTTGTTATACAGTCACTAACACCGTACAATCAACCACCCCCATACCATCATCTTGTTATACAGTCACTGCGACGCCGTACAATCAACCGCCCCCATACCATCATCTTGTTATACAGTCACTAACACCGTACAATCAACCACCCCCATACCATCATCTTGTTATACAGTCACTAACACCGTACAATCAACCACCCCATACCATCATCTTGTTATACAGTCACTAACACCGTACAATCAACCACCCCATACCATCATCTTGTTATACAGTCACTAACACCGTACAATCAACCACCCCATACCATCATCTTGTTATACAGTCACTAACACCGTACAATCAACCACCCCCATACCACCATATTGTTATACAGTCACTAACACCGTACAATCAACCACCCCATACCATCATCTTGTTATACAGTCACTAACACCGTACAATCAACCACCCCCATACCATCATCTTGTTATACAGTCACTGCGACACCGTACAATCAACCACCCCCATAGCATCATCTTGTTATACAGTCACTAATACCGTACAATCAACCACCCCCATACCACCATATTGTTATACAGTCACTAACACCGTATAATCAACCACCCCCATACCATCATCTTGTTATACAGTCACTAACACCTTACAATCAACCACCCCATACCATCATCTTGTTATACAGTCACTGCGACACCGTACAATCAACCACCCCATACCATCATCTTGTTATACAGTCACTAACACCGTACAATCAACCACCCCCATACCATCATCTTGTTATACAGTCACTAACACCGTACAATCAACCACCCCCATACCATCATCTTGTTATACAGTCACTAACACCTTACAATCAACCACCCCATACCATCATCTTGTTATACAGTCACTGCGACACCTTACAATCAACCACCCCATACCATCATCTTGTTATACAGTCACTGCGACACCGTACAATCAACCACCCCATACCATCATCTTGTTATACAGTCACTGCGACACCGTACAATCTACCACCCCATACCATCATCTTGTTATACAGTCACTAACACCGTACAATCAACCACCCCCATACCATCATCTTGTTATACAGTCACTAACACTGTACAATCAACCACCCCATACCATCATCTTGTTATACAGTCACTAACACCGTACAATCAACCATCCCCATACCATCATCTTGTTATACAGTCACTGTGACACCGTACAATCAACCACCCCATACCATCATCTTGTTATACAGTCACTAACACCGTACAATCAACCACCCCCATACCATCATCTTGTTATACAGTCACTGCGACACCGTACAATCAACCACCCCCATACCATCATCTTGTTATACAGTCACTAACACCGTACAATCAACCATCCCCATACCATCATCTTGTTATACAGTCACTAACATCGTACAATCAACCACCCCCATACCATCATCTTGTTATACAGTCACTGCGACACCGTACAATCAACCACCCCATACCATCATCTTGTTATACAGTCACTGCGACACCGTACAATCAACCACCCCCATAGCATCATCTTGTTATACAGTCACTAACACTGTACAATCAACCACCCCATACCATCATCTTGTTATACAGTCACTAACACCGTACAATCAACCACCCCCATACCATCATCTTGTTATACAGTCACTGCGACACCGTACAATCAACCACCCCCATAGCATCATCTTGTTATACAGTCACTAATACCGTACAATCAACCACCCCCATACCACCATATTGTTATACAGTCACTAACACCGTATAATCAACCACCCCCATACCATCATCTTGTTATACAGTCACTAACACCGTACAATCAACCACCTTATACCATCATCTTGTTATACAGTCACTAACACCGTACAATCAACCACCCCATACCATCATCTTGTTATACAGTCACTAACACCGTACAATCAACCACCCCATACCATCATCTTGTTATACAGTCACTAACACCGTACAATCAACCACCCCCATACCATCATCTTGTTATACAGTCACTAACACCGTACAATCAACCACCCCCATACCATCATCTTGTTATACAGTCACTAACACCGTACAATCAACCACCCCATACCACCATCTTGTTATACAGTCACTAACACCGTACAATCAACCACCCCATACCATCATCTTGTTATACAGTCACTAACACCGTACAGTCAACCACCCCATACCATCATCTTGTTATACAGTCACTAACACCGTACAATCAACCACCCCATACCATCATCTTGTTATACAGTCACTAACACCGTACAATCAACCACCCCCATACCATCATCTTGTTATACAGTCACTAACACCGTACAATGAACCACCCCTTTACCATCATCTTGTTATACAGTCACTAACACTGTACACTCAACCACCCCCCTACCATCATCTTGTTGTACAGTCACTAATACCGTACAATTAACCACCCCCATACCACCATCTTGTTATACAGTCACTAACACCGTACAATCAACCACCCCATACCATCATCTTGTTTTACAGTCACTGCGACACCGTACAATCAACCACCCAATACCATCATCTTGTTATACAGTCACTAACACCGTACAATCAACCACCCAATACCATCATCTTGTTTTACAGTCACTAACACCGTACAATCAACCACCCAATACCATCATCTTGTTATACAGTCACTAACACCGTACAATCAACCACCCCCATACCATCATCTTGTTATACAGTCACTAACACCGTACAATCAACCACCCCATACCATCATCTTGTTAAACAGTCACTGCGACACCGTACAATCAACCACCCCATACCATCATCTTGTTATACAGTCACTAACACCGTACAATCAACCACCCCCATACCATCATCTTGTTATACAGTCACTGCGACACCGTACAAACAACTACCCCATACCATCATCTTGTTATACAGTCACTAACACCGTACAATCAACCACCCCCATACCATCATCTTGTTATACAGTCACTAACACCGTACAGTCAACCACCCCATACCGTCATCTTGTTATACAGTCACTAACACCGTACAATCAACCACCCCATACCATCATCTTGTTATACAGTCACTAACACCGTACAATCAACCACCCCCATACCATCATCTTGTTATACAGTCACTAACACCGTACAATCAACCACCCCCATACCATCATCTTGTTATACAGTCACTAACACCGTACAGTCAACCACCCCATACCGTCATCTTGTTATACAGTCACTAACACCGTACAATCAACCACCCCATACCATCATCTTTGTTATACAGTCACTAACACCGTACAATCAACCACCCCATACCATCATCTTGTTATACAGTCACTAACACCGTACAGTCAACCACCCCATACCATCATCTTGTTATACAGTCACTAACACCGTACAATCAACCACCCCATACCATCATCTTGTTATACAGTCACTAACACCGTACAATCAACCACCCCCATACCATCATCTTGTTATACAGTCACTAACACCGTACAGTCAACCACCCCATACCATCATCTTGTTATACAGTCACTAACACCGTACAATCAACCACCCCATACCATCATCTTGTTATACAGTCACTAACACCGTACAATCAACCACCCCCATACCATCATCTTGTTATACAGTCACTAACACCGTACAATCAACCACCCCATACCATCATCTTGTTATACAGTCACTGCGACACCGTACAATCAACCACCCCCATAGCATCATCTTGTTATACAGTCACTAATACCGTACAATCAACCACCCCATACCACCATATTGTTATACAGTCACTAACACCGTATAATCAACCACCCCCATACCATCATCTTGTTATACAGTCACTAACACCGTACAATCAACCACTCCATACCATCATCTTGTTATACAGTCACTAACACCGTACAATCAACCACCCCCATACCATCATCTTGTTATACAGTCACTAACACCGTACAATCAACCACCCCATACCATCATCTTGTTATACAGTCACTAACACCGTACAATCAACCACCCCATACCATCATCTTGTTATACAGTCACTAACACCGTACAATCAACCACCCCCATACCATCATCTTGTTATACAGTCACTAACACCGTACAATCAACCACCCCATACCACCATCTTGTTATACAGTCACTAACACCGTACAATCAACCACCCCTATATACTATCATCTTGTTATACAGTCACTAACACCGTACAGTCAACCACCCCATACCATCATCTTGTTATACAGTCACTAACACCGTACAATCAACCACCCCCATACCATCATCTTGTTATACAGTCACTAACACCGTACAATCAACCACCCCCATACCATCATCTTGTTATACAGTCACTAACACCGTACAATGAACCACCCCTTTACCATCATCTTGTTATACAGTCACTAACACTGTACACTCAACCACCCCCCTACCATCATCTTGTTGTACAGTCACTAATACCGTACAATCAACCACCCCCATACCACCATCTTGTTATACAGTCACTAACACCGTACAATCAACCACCCCATACCATCATCTTGTTTTACAGTCACTGCGACACCGTACAATCAACCACCCAATACCATCATCTTGTTATACAGTCACTAACACCGTACAATCAACCACCCAATACCATCATCTTGTTTTACAGTCACTAACACCGTACAATCAACCACCCAATACCATCATCTTGTTATACAGTCACTAACACCGTACAATCAACCACCCCCATACCATCATCTTGTTATACAGTCACTAACACCGTACAATCAACCACCCATACCATCATCTTGTTAAACAGTCACTGCGACACCGTACAATCAACCAATTCCCATACCATCATCTTGTTATACAGTCACTAACACCGTACAATCAACCACCCCATACCATCATCTTGTTATACAGTCACTGCGACACCGTACAAACAACTACCCCATACCATCATCTTGTTATACAGTCACTAACACCGTACAATCAACCACCCCATACCATCATCTTGTTATACAGTCACTAACACCGTACAGTCAACCACCCTATACCGTCATCTTGTTATACAGTCACTAACACCGTACACCTACCACCCCATACCATCATCTTGTTATACAGTCACTAACACCGTACAATCAACCACCCCATACCATCATCTTGTTATACAGTCACTAACACCGTACAATCAACCACCCCCATACCATCATCTTGTTATACAGTCACTAACACCGTACAGTCAACCACCCCATACCGTCATCTTGTTATACAGTCACTAACACCGTACAATCAACCACCCCATACCATCATCTTGTTATACAGTCACTAACACCGTACAATCAACCACCCCCATACCATCATCTTGTTATACAGTCACTAACACCGTACAGTCAACCACCCCATACCATCATCTTGTTATACAGTCACTAACACCGTACAATCAACCACCCCCATACCATCATCTTGTTATACAGTCACTAACACCGTACAATCAACCACCCCATACCATCATCTTGTTATACAGTCACTAACACCGTACAGTCAACCACCCCATACCATCATCTTGTTATACAGTCACTAACACCGTACAATCAACCACCCCATACCATCATCTTGTTATACAGTCACTAACACCGTACAATCAACCACCCCCATACCATCATCTTGTTATACAGTCACTAACACCGTACAGTCAACCACCCCATACCGTCATCTTGTTATACAGTCACTAACACCGTACAATCAACCACCCCATACCATCATCTTGTTATACAGTCACTAACACCGTACAATCAACCACCCCATACCATCATCTTGTTATACAGTCACTGCGACACCTTACAATCAACCACCCCATACCATCATCTTGTTATACAGTCACTGCGACACCTTACAATCAACCACCCCATAGCATCATCTTGTTATACAGTCACTGCGACACCGTACAATCAACCACCCCCATACCATCATCTTGTTATACAGTCACTAACACCGTACAATCAACCACCCCATACCATCATCTTGTTATACAGTCACTAACACCGTACAATCAACCACCCCATACCATCATCTTGTTATACAGTCACTAACACCGTACAATCAACCACCCCATACCATCATCTTGTTATACAGTCACTAACACCGTACAATCAACCACCCCCATACCATCATCTTGTTATACAGTCACTGCGACACCGTACAATCAACCACCCCCATACCATCATCTTGTTATACAGTCACTGCGACACCGTACAATCAACCACCCCATACCATCATCTTGTTATACAGTCACTAACACCGTACAATCAACCACCCCATACCATCATCCTGTCATACAGTCACTGCGACACCCTACGACAGTCAGTAACATCCTCTCATTTCATAACCTTGCTTCGTTCACGGCAAAACATGTGCATCATCCTATCCCTTACCGTTGAAAAATGTACAGAAAAAGTATTGTATTCATGGAGCGGAATCACAGACGTTTCCCATGAGAGGTATACTTCAAAGTGAAACATTATAGTGTATATGATCAACGGGTATATGGCCACTGTGAAATCGAATTGGCTATTTGAATAGAATTTAATAGAATGGTATGAAAACATAATCTTTACATTTTGTAATGTATGCTTTCGCTGCCACCCGACGTCCGAGTAAGTCCCAAACATGTTCCTTGGGAACCGTAAATGTTCAAACTGTTGATGTTGAGCAAGGTGGGCTATGAACAACCCACCTGTATCTCACTGTGCGGTGTCCTGGTGCAACAACTGAAGTTGAGTGAGTGGGTTAAAATTGATCGTCACATCGGAGAACAATTAATTTTATACATAGTAATTTATGGTAAATTGTTAAAACCTGTCAACGAAGGACAGTAAAATAACTAGACTACCACAGATTCGAATTTGAAACTAGTAATTAAATCTAAAACAGTTTAACTATAGATGGCAACACAAGGTAAAAACAGGCTATATTTTGCCAACAACTGTAGGTAGATCACCATACTAGGGACCATGGGGACTTACAGTACATTCGCTTCAGGCATGGACCCTAGCTGGATTTACACCATCCCTTCAGCTATTAGCAATTTTAGATAATCTAGCCATAAATTAAACGAACATATATTCTACGATTAAAATGGAAGTAGGTTTAAAAACTGAAGTTGAAGCTGTACAACAAACATGTGGACACAATGACAAAGATGGAAGCGGGACTCGTTGAAAGACATGACTGACGCCATTGAGACGTCGTCTGATAGTGACTGCTGATCCTTCTTCCCTACAGTTGACGTGCTTGCTGCTCCTTGACTTACCATGGATACAGGTGTTGTAACTTAGGTAGATCACAACGTGGATGATTCAACAACGGTCCCTGTTTGGTGACTTCATTGTTCAAGTCTGTTGTAGTGGGGACATATCCTACCCGTCTAGTTACAGTGCAACTGCGGAGTCACAGACCTGTATTCATCACACGAGCATTGTGTGAATATTGAACTGGCTAAAGAGTTCAACTGCATTTGCACTATTCATGTTTTGGGTTCATTGTGGATGAGATTCATTCATTCATTCATTCCAACTTAATCGAATGGTTAGTTACGCTTACAACCTTTCAAACAAATTGGAACTTACACCTTGGTACCTCACTGTGGCTACAAAACCATTCTACAGTTAAGCTCTCGTCTGGTTGAAGCTTATAAGAGGATGCAGTCAAACTGATCTGATCAAATCTGAAAACATACTACAGTCCAACACTCATCTTTATACAGCTAATGATAAGATTCGGTTAACTTCTCGTCTTTTCTGTTAACGTCTCGTATTTAACCATAGTTAATGAAAGATGTACACGAAGACAGGGTCTTGTGGCATGATGGAAAAGAATATTTGAAACATTAAGTATTTACTCTTTGTGGAATAGTATGTGTGCAACAACTCTACTCCCCAGTTGCTACTCAGTTCTAAATAGTCTTGTTTTAATTGCTGCGACCATTTTCATTTTAGACAGCTCTTAGTCAACAACCATTGGGAGAGACTGACTGTTTGCACAGGTATTAGCAAAAAGAATGTTTTGCTTGTCTTTAGGAGTGTCTTTTGTCACTCAAGTGAAAGAGCAGGCGTGGAGAGAGGTGGAATCCGAGGGTCAGTCACAAACACCAACAGGTCCTTGAGCAGCGGAACTCCGGTTCCTTCAGGACACACTCCATACACTACTCTTATCACGAACATGTTTAGCAGGAACTGATATACAATGAGATGGTCTCAGCCACGTGTTTTATATCACATTCGAAAAACGTATAACAAACTACGGTTATAACAAAGTAAACTTAGTTGTCCGTTTGAGTTCGTCAACGAAAGACAGTCGGTAGGACCAGGGAGACTATATAGAGAGTTGTAGAGTATCCCTGGTAGGACCAGCCTTGCGTGAAAGGAGTATTGAACAAAATGCATGTAAAATCAATCATTTTGAGCATTTGATGAGGCTAACGTAAGCTACACACAGCAAACTACTGTTGTAATGAACTCAAAGAGACAAGTAACTTTGGTTTGTTATAACCACAGTTCGTTATTTGATTATGAGATATTATGGATGAAGTCGCGTCATATCACTAAATATGTAAATAACAACCGTTTGCTCCGTGTCAGGTATATGTTATTGAAACATAGACATATGCTGTATATATGATGTGTACACGTTGCATATATATTCAGAATATATATACCTAAACGGCAACAGGTACACATGGCTGCGTAGGTTTTGATAGGCTGATTGGTGACGCGCGTAACTTTTCGTATCCAGAGCAGGACTTGATTATATTCGTCATGCTCATAATTTAGTCAACTCACGTGATGGCGATTCAAATTTAATGAAAGCAATGAATAAGTGGCACTCTCTGGGATGCAGACAAACAAACCCTCCTACATCTACAAAGCATTAATTTTGTCCATGATATGAGGGGGGTAGGGTACTTACCTTCTTTGTACATACATTCACATTGTACATGATTTTCCATAAAAGTCATCCCATTAATTTCAATTTCATTCTATAGAGTGTCCCATCTCAATACCTGCTTTCATTCTCTTAAGTTTAGATATTCTTTTTGATCCTTAACTTTTTCTGCTCTATTTCTTTATATATTTTTCTTTTATACACAACCATCAATAGGTCAGTTTTCCCTTTTACGGGTGCTTTAGGGCATGGTGCTCCCCTACTGATAATAACCGTTTGTTAAACACACCTACCCACAGGCCCTCGTGTCTTTGCAATGATTAAAGATTTTTTTAAATATCTAAAAAATTGAGGTGACCCCCGATTCGAAATGCTTCACAGTACAAGACATCATGACATCCATGATTATGTTTACATTAAGTTTTAATCGATTGCATGTGATGGTAGCGTAGCGATCGGTAAAGCAGGCGGGTAGGGTACATCGAAGTGTCGAGCCTTGCTATGATGTATAGTATTGTGAAGCATTTTGAGTCGGGGCTCATCTCAAAAATAATATTTTTTAAATCTGTAATCCTCGTAAAGACACGAGGGCCTGTGCACCTACCCCGTTGATGAAATAAGCACTGTCTGAAGTCGATAATTGGGATCTGGGGAGTAGGGGGAGGTGCTGACTGTTTGGGTTGGTGGGATATTATCATTTCCTGATGGGCGGTAGTGTAGCTCGTCACGCCGAAGACCTGGGTTCGATTCTCCACCTCATGGGTACTATGTGTGAAGCCCACTTTGTGGTGAAATTGCTTGAATCTAGCTCCTGATACTTGTGCTTATGACAAATGTGTAAATTTAGCCCAGTGCAAAAGGGACTCGCAAAATACCTTCCGACATTTGTTGATGTAATAATAATGATTTTTATCATTTAAACAGACTTTTTAAAATCACTCATTTATTTAAACGAAAACACACTCGATCTCTGGAGTTATTGGGTAATGTTTGGACAAGTTAAAGAATTAATTACAAAAATGTCATAGAATTTTGAAAGCATGAGCAATGTGTTCCTATACGACTAAAACAAATGGCGACAAAGCCTCTTTATGGATTTAGTCATGTTCAGACAAGACGTCATTCGCAGATGTGGCGGAATTATGGGAAATTTACAGCCGTTGCTTGTTGACTGTGTGAACAATATTGAGCTGAACTCAATTTCATTTCACTGTCAATAAGCATAATACACATAAGATACAAACGGATAGCTTACATTGTCAGCAGTTTCAAGTGACCACACGAAAGCTTTCACTGCCTTTGAAATCCACTTAAATCTGTATGCTCCATAAGAGGGTGTCAGGCCGGGAAAGCCACATTTCAAAACTGACTATTGCCAGGAAGGCCACATTTCAATTACATGGCTATAGCCGGTAAAGCCACATTTTCAATAGATTAATTAATTAATGGATTACCGTAACCGGTAAAAGACCGTTCCTACGCTAAACGCCAAAAGAAACGTTACCCTCCTACCATCTATGAATAACTTAAATACAAAAATATGTTAGAAGGTATTAGTTTACAAGAATCACTAAGCATGTTTTTACAGCATAGCCGGGAGAGCCACATTCCATGTTCACGCAACCATAACTATTGCCAGGAGAGCCACGTCATTTTTGGATATCTGTTTCGGAAATGTGGCTCTCCCGGCCTGTAACCCATTAGAGGTGAGGTGAGGTGAAATTGGGTTTTACGTCGTGCTTGAGAATATTTCGCTCATATGACGACGTGCATGCGTGTCTATGTGTATGTGCGGCTGCTTGTACTAGCCCAGACTTAAGCTGGTTTCATAGTGCTAGCCCACTGAGATACGTAACCCATTAGAGCATGTTAGTAATCACATGGCGATACACGGGTCAAACCGACAGATCAACACAAACCAATTTCGACACTTTCGAGTGATTGTAATATACATCTCACCGCCTGCGCAGTCACCATTGTCTGCTAATTTGTCACGTGCATTAGACCATAAATGTCTACTTTTATGCTTTGCATCGCACGAGGAAAGGTACAAGACACTTTTTCACTTTACCAGTCAGTAACATTGCAAGGGGAGCAACACTATGTGATTGAAGAAAGCTTGGGGAATGTTGTTCCATGTCTGAACCGACGCTTGTCCCAATTCTGCCAAAGTCAGTGGCTGATTCTGGGCTTGACGTAAACGTCGCTCCATTTCATCCTAAGCGAGCTCGATAGGGGACAGGTCCGGAGAAACAGCTGGCCAGGGGAGTACCGGAATGTTCTGCTGTCTCTGGAAGTCTCTCACAACACGAGCGACATGTGTACGGGCATTATCTGGCTGTTCAAAGTGTGAAGTTATGTCTCTGTCCTTGAATGAACAGTTGCACATGATGCCCAATGATCTCATCCCTACATCGCACACGTGTCAGATTGCCATTGACAATGACAAGTTGTGTCCGGCCATGAGATACCTCCCTACACCACCACGATATCGCCATCGAACTGTCGACGTTGAACAACGCACGAGTCAGCATACCGGGCACCTCGCTGTCTGTACACCCTTGCCCTGCCATCTGAGCTGTCCAGACGAAATCTCGACTAGTCAGGAAATAAAACACCATCCCAATCTTGTCTCCTGTATTGCCTGTCGGTGACGTTGGAGCAAAATCGAACCCTTAGATGTGTCATCCGAATATGGTTTTCTTGCTGACATTACGTCACGGCCGATCTGAGGCAAATCTCTCGTGTTTCCATTATAGTGAGTGAGTGAGTTTAGTTTTACGCCGCTTTTAGCAATATTCAAGAAATATCACGGCCGGGAACACCAAAAATTGGCTTCAAACATTGTACCCATGTGGGGAATCGAACCTGGGTCTTCGGCGTGACGCGCGAACGCTTTAACCACTAGGCTACCCCACGGCCCTGTTTCCTTTATATCTCCATAGAGATGAGATCTTGTGACGACGGACATCAAAATGCCAGGCCTCTATGTTTGGGCCATTCCAGTCTCCAGCATACCCACGGAACGGATACACTATATTTCTGTAAGCAGTGGCATGACGTACGAGCAGTTTAGGTTGAAATAAACATGTTTTCTAAATAATCAACCTTTCTTCATTTTTTAATATCAGCTGTGTGAACCTCAGGTGTCAAAAAGCATGCTAAAAAGTGAGTAAGTTCATTGCGCACAAAGTTCACGTGCCACGCGCGATACGTGGCATCAAATTCATGCAACGTGCTTTGCTACATGTTTCTTTAGGGTCATTTTATAAATTTTCCAATATCTTTTATTTTACGCAATTTTATGTTATGTTTTTCCGTTAGTATACAATAAGTTTTATTATCATTAACGTTACGATGTTACACGCGGCTATAGCAAGAGGAAAAAAAAACTTCATTTAGCCCATACAGTAAAAAAACCATATAAAATTACATACCAATTATCTCCTTTTGCCAATATTTACAAAAAAGTACATTTTTGTAAATATCACATGTACAAAAATTTGAATGTCTTGAAAATCTAATCTTTACTTTAATCCAGACCTTTTTGGCAGTGCAGTGTATGTATTTTGTGTGAATGTTCATCTGGGCGGAGTGCGTCAGGTGTATTATATACTCATGCCAATAATGGTTGTGTCACTCACTCACACACACACACACACACACACACACACACACACATCACACACCCTCTCCAATACAAAAAATTGAAGGGGGTGACAACCATTATTGGCATGAGTATATGAGCACTATTCGATCTTACGTAAATGGTTGTATGTTGCATAATCATGATCCTGTTATGTATTCATTATAAATCAACCATTGTCAGTTTAAAATATCTTGCCATCTGATGTATCGTACATGTATATATCTATAATTGATTGTATACATTCTGTTACTTTCAGTGTGACAGATATATAAGCTACCGACATTTTGACATAAAATTAATCTGACCGCGGCAGGTGGAGATTACCACGACTTTTTCATTATCGATGTGGATATGTAGGAACACACTTAGTTTCAACGTTAGCTTTCATACTGACATCGCAGGATAACTGTAACCACGAGGAGAGAATGGGTAAAGGAACGTCGTGGACGATAGTACATTGCGTCCTTATGCAGCTAATCCTTGGAATACTGATAGGCCTTTTCACCAGTCAGGCATCCTTAGAGGTCTTTCGGTGGCGTCGGAGATCCTTATGCAGGCTTCCTAAAGATGGCAGTGGACAACGTCATAAGAAGCTACAGTTACCGAGGGACTCAGAGAGGCATATATTTGCAGGTGTCATGACCTCACGTAAACACCTGCAAACACGTGCTGATGCTATCTATAAAACATGGGGTAAAGATTTCCCAGGTCAATTGGTGTTTTTCATTGGGACTGGTGAAGATTTCAACACATCACTACCGGTGGTAGTGTTGACTAATGTCAGTGATGAGGCCTACCCGCCACAGCGTAAGAGCTTTGAGATGCTCCGCTACATGTCTCAACACCACGGAAACGACTTCCACTGGTTTATGCGTCTGGATGACGACGTCTATGTAAATACGGACCTTCTAAAAACATTCCTGACGTCTATAAACAGCTCTCTGCATGAGTACATGGGACACTCAGGCCTTGGGGCTATAAAAGAAATAGGACATTTAGGTCTGCATGGAAAGACACCTTATTGTTTGGGAGGTCCTGGTGTTGTACTGAGTGGCCCCATCCTCCGGCAAGTGGCACCCCATCTCTCTGGCTGTCTGAAGAACCCTGCTACACCTCATGAGGACACAGAACTAGGGAGATGCATACACAACGTGACTGGTCTTTCCTGCTCAGAATACAAACAGGTTGACCTCATTGGCTATTTGTCAAATTTTGTATATGTCTTTTTTTCGCAAATAGAAGGGACATGGTAGTTATGTACAATAATAGATAGTTTGATGCAGGTGATAAATATTGAAATTTACACTATAACAGGGGTTTCTCTCGTTCATCATATATGGCGCTATGCTCATATGCTTATCAAAGGTTTGTTGCAAGGGATGGATTGAATTTATAAATATCTCATGTTAAACATATTTCATAACATATCCAGGTCTTCCCACTGGACAAGCGGTCAGAACTACTACTCAACAAACTTAAAGCTAATGTATAAGTTCAACCCAAACACTATAGTTGTTGTTGTTGTTGTTGTTGTTGTTGTTGTTGTTGTTGTTGTTGTTGTTGTTGTTGTTGTTGTTGTTGTTGCTGCTGCTGCTGTTGCTGCTGCTCAGTGAACGTAAAACTACCATGACTGCTGATCAAAAATTGTAGATATTGTACAGGAAAGTGTGTAACGAATAGTATTTCACTGGTATGAATTCTTTGGATTCCTAATGTTCGCTGAGTGTCGTTAATTAAGGTTTGAAAGTGACTTCCTGCCAGTGTTACTCCTATCATAGTTTATATTCAACTATATTCTTTAGACTGGACGTATCAGGTACGAGGATAACAGCTTCACTTCTTTCTTTTCAGCTAAAATACATGTTTTTCCAAAACTTCAAAGATGCATCGGGAGCATGGGCCGAAAAGCTGCTGCCACGATATCTACACAAGATGATTTCATTCCATCCAATAAAACAGCCAGTGTACCAGTTCATATTACAAAAAACGATGCTTTCCTCGAAACTACAAACGAAATTGAAACAAGCATATTCTTTAGAGAGAGAAAAATCCTTCATTAACACATCTAGATTTAAAAAGAAGTGTGAGTCCACCCCTTGTGACGCTGATAATGGGGAGGTCTGGACATGCATCAAGGGGTCTTATGTTTATTCAATGGAATCTGCCGATCTCAAAGACTCAACATCAGATCGCGGAAGACACTTGTATTTAGCGTCCCTTCGACATTCACTGAAACTGTACATAAAGAGTGATCAGCTCAAAAAGGCCCAAGTCACTTACTACAGAGTATCCGCCCTGAACGGTCTGGAGCATGCGGTCGTTACGGCAGATGGGAAGAAGCATCGGCTCTTCAGAACACGGCAGACATTCCCAACGATATTTTTTCGTGAACTTACCCCAAAATGAAAGTAGGGCAAAACGTTTTTATGTTGCCAATGGTAATAAAATCGTAACTGTCTTGAAGTGACTGTGTTGTAAATTCACCATGAGACTCAGTATTAAGATCATGTTATATTAAGATTGCAGACCCTGCACTGCTGATTTTTTGATTTTTTGTGATCAAATATATGGGATGCTTGTTCTTATGTTTACGCTATTATATTGGCATTTTACGTACCTATATGAAAAATAATACAGTTGAACACTCAAAAACATGCGTAAACATATGAGGATAACATTCATATTTTCTAAAACTGAACTAATTCCTCTTTCAGGGAAATGGTACAGTAACTGTTATTTTCAAACATCAAAGGTGTGTTCGTATCTTATCCAGTTAACAGGAGTTATCTTAGATCTTGACATTTCAGTGGTTAGTTTTAGCTTATTATCAAGCAAAGTCTGCACCGCGAAATGTGGTAAAATAAGACTATTTGTCCTCGCACGTCAGATGCGCGAATGGATACCAAAATACGAATGATGTCCTCTTCTATTAATTGCCTTTAGGTTTCAAATATGCTGAAGACATGTACCGGCAAAGAAAATGTAATTACTTTTCCCTCTGTTTCACGTCAGCAACTGATAAGGAAAGCATTTGGTGAAATATGTTTCTTGTGGTGGTGGCTGTTATACAGACCTTATGACTTTGGTTGTGTACCTTAAAATGCATAATCCCATTTCTGGTGTCCCCCGCCGTGATGTTGCTGGAATATTGCTAAAAGCGGCGTAAAACCAAACTCAGTCAGTCAGTCAGTCAGTCAGTAAAATGCATAATGCATTCCAGGATCAGTGAACTTGGTTCTCGTTTGCCCAAGTGAATTTTCATTGTCTTGAATGCTCATTGTGGATCTTGCCTCTGTAAGCATCCCAGTGGCATTCGCTCGTCACGTCGAAAACCTGGGTTCGATTCCCCACATGAGCACAACGTGTGAAGCCCATTTCTGCTGTCCCCCGCCGTGATATTGCTGGATTATTGCTAATAGCTTAAAACTAAACTCACTCTCTCACTGACTGACTCTAGCTCTCCCCATAGTTGCAATACAACAAGGACGGCTCGGAATCAGTGTAATGTGTGAGATATGATGTGTGAGTCGGATCAGCATGAACCCTTTACTCAACTCTCACATCAACTGATACGTAAGTCCCAAAACCTTCAAAGTACATTTCAACTTACCTGAATTTTTAAACGTACCATTTGTGTGATTTTAAGTTATGGCTTAATTTCCTGCAATCGCCAGCGGCTAAAGGGATGGCATAAATCCAGCTAGGGTCCATGCAGGTAGCAAAGGTACTGTAAGTCCCCAGTGCTCCTAGCATGGTGATCAGCCTTCAGTGATCTACAGCCCGTTTTATATTGTACTGTTGTTTATACTGATATAGTTTTATGATAGCGTACTATGTTTAAATTTAGAGCTGTGATAATCTTTTAGTTGTTTTTTGTCCTTCAATGACAGGATTTTACGTTCTAAATTTATTTATTTTAATATTGATATAAATTAAATTGTTCTCGTCACGATATGGCTGCAATATTGCACATCAACTCTACTCCTTCACTCACGCTATCACATTGCATCTGTATATAGGCCACAGCAGTTGTAGTGAAATGGGTGGCCTGAGGTTGTTTTATCCTTTGCAAATTGCAAACTCATTTCCAATGAGAGAGATGAGTTAGGATCTCTCATTCAGAAAGCCAATTCTTCTTGAATAGCTTAGCAGAACTGCTACAGAATCCCTAACACTGGTTGACGTAGCAGTCTGCCTAGCTCACCTAACCTAAGCCTAGTTACCTTGATATCTAGCGTCCCTAACGCTAGTGACGAAGGTCATCCATTAATGCTATCAAAGTTTCAGTGTAATTAAACAAAACATGTAGATTTCATTTTCATGTAGCGGTGCAATATGGACATTTTCCATCCACGTAATTTACTATTGAAAATATTGTTACGACTTATACGCGTTTCGTTTTTGGGAGATTATATTTGTGATAGCTCATTTGTGGATGTTTCAAACCTATCAACACATCCACATCCACATCCACATCCACATCCACATCCACATCCACATCCACATCCACACACAACAACAGCCACTACATACACCACCACAACCACGGACAACCATCACATCGAATTCTTTGAAGCGACATAGCTGAATATTATATATATAATGTATTGACCCCGGTAGATACACATGGGTTAATTCAGTCTATTGACTCTGTTTACTTTAAGCATACATCAGCCGGTTTAATCACTGTATCGAGCGTTGGTACGACTCGTTTCCAGGCTGTGACACTACTACACCTCAAAGATTCAACATCGGAGGAGGCACCAGTTACGACTCAATATGCATTAAAACGAGAGAGAGAGTTGATGATGATGATTTTAAGGGGAGTGACCCATGTTGTTCTGGGGAGGTAGGGGGTCATCAATTTTGTACTTATGTACTGGGGAATTCAGCAATTTTGTACATAGATATATTTCATATTTATGCGTTAAAAGTATTGATGTTGTACATGACATGGGGGGTGGGGTCATTTTGTACATACATAAACCTTCGGGGGTGGGGTCATGGGGTCATTCACATTGTACATGCCTCTCCATAAAAATCATCTCACTATCGATGTCACTGAATGTCTTCTGTATGCCCTTCTGGTAGGTAGTGGTTAAAGTGTTCGTAGACGTAGAAGGTCCGAGTTCGATTCCCTTATGAATGCAACGTGTGAAGGACTTTGTTGGTGATTCCCAATGTGAAACTGCTGGAGCTTTGCCAAAACCGGTGTGAAGCCCAACTCACTCTCTCACTTTCATCGCATGCCACTGGCATTACAATTTACAAAATGTTTCCAGATGTTCTTCAGGAGTCTATTCACCAATGGTATTCGGTAGAATATTACCTATTCATATTATCTCTCAAATTAACAACTGCCACATTTTAATAAATAATATATAAATAATGAACATACAATTTGACGAATCCAGGTTCTGTCTTTAATGGTGAGCTTTACCGGCTGTGTTCCGTGCCGTGGCATGGCGGATGACGTCACCTCCAGCTACAGGACAGACTTCATCCACCTTGACCACGCTTACCTCTACCCCATTTAACACGTGGTGGAACTCTGGATGAGCCTGTAGATCCCCAGTGGCTGCTCTCCCACCTCGTTGTTCATTCGCCTGTGCCAGTCTGAACAGAAGAATACATATTTTTCCAGAACATTTTAAAAATTGAAACTTGACAATGCCAAAATAGTATAATAATCTTTAATGAAATGTATACCTTCAAAGTTGTTTGTCCTGACCGCGATGTTGAAGACTGACCAGGTGCGAGGGTGAATGTAGGGTGGGAGGTCCACTGATTCTCGAAGTAGCCGGTCAGTTGACGGAGCTTGCCATGGGTGGGAAACCGATCCGAAATCTTCTGGAAGAGTCTTGTGATATCTGCCGCGGGAAGAAATGGCAGCGACATCAACTTCCTTACAAACTTATGGATGCCATCCTCCTCCATATACGCTACCTGAAATAGTACATAGATAAATAAATAAATTATATCAAAATGTTTCAAAATAAAGTATGCTGAATATTAACAAAAGCAGTGTACATAACTGTCGGCCAGTGGCAAACACGAGATGCCTCTCACCTTTGTTTCCTATGTCACGACGAAAGAAATCTTCAGGCATGGAGTTTTCATACAACTGAAAGTAGAAAAAGCACCATTACACATTTATTGTTTATTTCTTAGGTTACAATTTGAATTGAAATATATTTGAATAATTACTTTTACTGTATCTTACACAACCATATCACAAACACGATGAGTCCATAGTTCACAGTCGTCACAAGATACATCATGTTGGTTCTTTCTGACGGTCTTCTCGCATACAACACAGCGGTGAGGCATTGTGAAGAATGACATGTAATGAGTACATTCGTGCGTTTTAAATACAGTTTCATTTTGACATTGAGTTCCAGAGATTTCAATTGAGTAATTAAGGTACTTAAACATCAAAGGTTTGGATTTTTTTCAACTTTTCACGCTAAATTGGGATGCCCTTTCCAATCACTGTCGACAGAGTGGGCGCATTTATTATGTAAAGATTCTACAATCCGATTATCAGCTAATGACTAACTAGTTGGTTCCGTTTTCGTCATGTCGAAGTTACGTTTTGTCCGAATGGCGCTGTTTTCGCCAGGTGCCGTTTTGCTGTGGTTCCGTTTTAGCCTGAACCCAATGGAACATTTTTCATAACTTCCTCCTCCTCCTCCATAATAACATACCAGTCCCTTATTGGCCGTGATTCTTAATTCCATTGATTTTATACATATCTTTTTTTAAACCAAACAATCTTTACGCTAACCGAGTCTTGTTTCGGTTTAACTACGTTTGTTCTTTTCACATGTCACATTTCTCATTATAGTAGCAACCATCTAAAACGTTACGATGGCGTCCCTTACCACAGAGAAGTTAAAAGAAATGGAAGCGGAAATGAACCGGTATTTATATATATAAATCGCTTTAAAATCGTCACATATACTCGCATTTCATTTTTACATGATTTGAGCCGCATGGCTATAAAAACAAGCTGTCCACACGCTGGAGTTGTATCCGTGTCACCTAATTTCGTTATAGACACGTCTCTTTATTTCGTGATGACAACAGTTATAAATCGCTGTGGTTGTTGGAGTGTGTCTTTGGCATATCGTTCGCTATTAAATATATTACATACACATCCCTATTTAGCTGGAGGGCTAGTATTCCCCATGACATCCATAACAGTAAAATGTCCATACACTGTCAGGTCTTTCACCTCTTGAAGCTGCAAGAAATAGCTACTTGTCAGTGTAACAGTGTAAAATAAAAGTAGTTATCCATAATAATGTTCCAGGGTTTAAAATGAAACTACTATGTGATGTAGAATCTCTTTGCCACTTATAACAAGTAATTTGAGAAATAGATACACAGCCTCGTCGATCCTTAGCCTTGTTGTCTTGGGGTGAGAGTACTTATCCCCAATACTTTGCCCTGGGATTTTTGGATTAAAAAATGCTGACAAACATAGTGTATAGAAGTGCAGAAACTGTCCAAGTCCATCTAGCTACTCGCTGTCTTGATTGCATGTATAACCATAACACTCTGAAATATTTTATATACAATTATGTGATATTAAAGTCTCAGCTGACGTTGCAACTTGGATTGCTTTCTGGTGTGCTACTACGGTGCACAACCAAACTCAGTAACATATATATGGCTTAATTTTTCTAGAGTTGCTTGCCTATTAGAATTTTGTACTAGCCTTCAAAGACTTTTATATTCATACTTTTTCGGAGCACCTTTAAAATAGAACTCCACAACTTCTCGTGTGACAGCTAACCGACTCAGCTACATCCACACTGTGACAATCTGTGTAAATTTTTGTAGTCATTCCTGAGACCTTACGGAAATGAACGGAAAGAGTTAAATAGGTCACGGACAATTATGAAGGTTACCGATAGACCTGGCGTCTTGTGATTTTAATGTACACAAATTGACTGATGCCATTTAGCACACTCGTCCCATTCTGTAATCTACAAGATACCGAGTGGTGTGGAATGAACCAGTGTCTTGAGATTTTAATCTACAGAAATTGATGAATGGTCCTGCTGCCATTTGGCATACTCGTCCCATTCTGTAATCTACAAGATACCAAGTGGTGTGGTGCGAACTGGTATACAACCAATTGCGCTTCCTGGTGGTGTAGCAGAGATCGCAGCCCAGTCAAGAATTCTGGGATATTATGTGGGCAGTCGTAGGGGAAAAACATTAACAAAAGCAACAACTAGGGAATTGCTCTGGATCAGTGTGCCTTTAAATGCTTTTCATCTAGCAACATAGACAGCTCAATAATAATACCGGTTTAATAAGAATGTGTACTTCTGTAGCACTAAATTCCATACACCAAGTGCATGCTCGAAGCTCATACAAACCGACAGTTCATTATTATTAAGCATGATCTTGGCACTAACAATCATATTATTACTGTGAGACGAACTTAAGAATAATGCCGACCTGTCATTTGAACCCGTGAATCTGAATAGCTGTGCAGTCCATTTGTAAAGCGATAAACTGCTGTGAAGCGTGTCAGTCTACTCTCGCTCTTCTGGGACGGGTTCTATTTGCTATTTTGCGGTTGACGATTTCCATACACAACCCACTACAACACTCAAAAATTTTTGGGGCGAAATGATAAAAAAAAAATACCAAAAGGTTAATTTCTGTCCTAGCCTAGGTTCTGTGTGTGTGAATATTTTATGGATAATACGTTTGTGTTGTCCTCGAGGGGAATGATATAACTTTATGTAAATTCAAAAACGGGGTACTAATAAATAAAACAAACCAAACTTAGTAATTTGATTGCTCAGTGGTAGTTTATCTGCTATTTGCTATATATAAGTCTCTTGAATCTGCTACTCGTCATCAATATCACTGATTTCAGTCATCAGTATCGACGCCAAGTTCGATGACAAGTTTTTCGATTTCATCCTCTAGGGCAATTTCTCCATGCCAGTAACGATCCTCAATTTCCATCACATGTCTGCAACAGTCTGACCATGCCTTCTGGCAATAGATGAAAATCGTTCTTCGCAAGCCCTCTGTACAGAAGTTATTTTGAAATCTAAATTCTGGGACCCAATCCAATTTTTCAAATTCGCCCAAATTAATTCTATGGCATTGAAATTGGCATGATAAGGAGGTAATCGGAGAACAATATGCCCATAGGTTTTCAGAATTTCATCGACATGATATACGTGACCACACGGACATGATTTCACAAGTGCAAGCAATTCAGCCTTCAACTTTGAATGTGTAAAAGGTACATCATGCCTTTGTAGCCACGATTTGATTTCATCTTTCCGATTGGCAGTTGTTGGAGCTTTGTCTGTTTGTTTGCTATGGTAAGGGGCATTGTCCATTGTAACTACTGAGTTTTGGGGCAGATTAGGAATAAGTTTTTTCTTTCGCATGGTACCACTTTTAAATAAAAGAAGCATTAGTTGAACCCCTCATTTACCATCATGGACTATCTTGCCTGTCCCTGATGGTACCTTATCGCCAATTGCTCCCTCCTCACCAGTTTGCAACAATTTGATACTTTGAATCATTCTGAGATATCTCAAACGCCATGCAACAATCCATTAGGACCTGTCTGTCTGAAACGAAGTTTTCTGCCATTTGAAACCAATTTTTCTTTAAACATTTACACATTGTTTCTTTACTCCCTGAATATCCCAAATCATCAGTAGCCATTTTCATAATGCTTGTCAGTGTTGGCATTGTCTTGGTTACTGTGTAGCAGTGTTGAATGTACTGACGAATTGTGCCTTTATCAAAATCATCAAATTCAGTTTTCCCTTCGGTACGAGTACGCACTTTCCCTGGGCTTGTGAACTTACAGGTACCCATCGCGGGAACGCATTTACCTTCGTTATTTATTTTGCGCAAGGTACTGACAGATATACCAGTAGCATCGCTGGCTTTTTTGAGTGCACTGTGTGTGCTGTCGGAAATAGTACACATGTACTGAATGACATTGTAGGCAACCTCACGTGTTTGTGAATGAATGACTTGACCCTGTTTACCCAATTTAGAGTGCGACATGATAAGTTTCAAATACCTGCTGAGTCTCTTTTAACAGTCCACTTTACAAGATACTAGTATACAAATGCTCGAGCAGAAACACGACGCTTCCGAATCATTGCGTAGAAAGAGATTACTGCAAGGATCACAAAAATCACGTGCGCGAAGTTTTCACACCTGTTCCCCCTTCGAGTGGGTAGTGGATCAGTTCACAGCACGCTCCCCCCTCTCCTTTCACAAACGCGTCTTTCGCACACCTCATTCTAATGTTGGTTGGACAGTAGTATATTACCCTACGGATAACCCAAGCTGCCAGTGAGGCGCTAGAAGGTTATAGTCACATGACATATCCCACCGGGTACCCATTTTCTGCTCAGTGAACAGAGGCATGTTTGAACAAACTAACTTGCCTAAGGTGAGACCACATGTATCACATGTGCCTCATTGTGGGGCAGGACTAAAGTCCTAGAAACTCTCAGGAGTCAAGCTGCCAAACACTGTCACCCATCCAAGAACTCTCCACGTCCAACTTTGCTGAACTTCAGCTGATTTGTGACCTGAGCACTATGCACAGGATCACACACCACCTCTGCATACTTTAGCAATATATGAAGTATACATGTGCTGTATATAAGAATTTGTTTCACGATTTGCGCTGTTTTTCAATATCGGTTGTAAATTGAAGATATGATATGAAGGGTTGTCGTACTTGTCTTAGGTGTACTGGTACATTATACATATTATATGAATATGCAAATGATCAACTAGTATCACATCACACACATTGATAATGCTGACAGTTTCTAGAAAGAGACCACTAATTATATTGTCTTTGTATCCTGTATAATGCTTCAGAAGCCCTGATTCTTTCATTTTTTAGTTTAATATCAATATGCAGTGGTACAATTTCATTTTCATTTTTAATATTAAAACTACTACTGAACATTTTCATGATGACGGTGACTTGAAAGCCGGTTTGTATGTATGCATGTATGTATTCAATACAAAGTGCCTGATGTATGTAACATGTATCTCTGGGAAATAAAAACTTTAAAGAAAAGAAAAACAAAAGAAAAAACCTGTGACAAGTGCTACTAACCAACTGTGTTTCAGCTTTGAACTGGAGATCCTGACTCCCGGCATGCCTCCCAAGGGTGGCCGGCCCCGTATGATCATTGGTTCCAACACCTTCAACAAGGTACAGGCCCAGTTGTCAGGCTCTGGACCAGGGGAGGGGGATCCCTCCATACCACTAGCAAGTAAGTCTCAGATCACACTTTTCATTCCATATCATACTAAATTATGAGTTGGTCAAGAACTACTGATTAAATAGTCTTGTCATTCATCATGTTCATTACACTAGGTAATGGGAAGTAGATGTTGCAACAACCATGAAGGTCTATAACTTACCCTGCATTAATGCAACATGAGAACCACAATGAAGTGACTTTAGAAGACCTGGTTTTATGTCCACCTTATATGGAACTGATGACAAGTTGGCAGTGTTAGCCACAATTTATATGTAAAGTAGGTCATTGCTTTCACAATGTCTGTTTGTTAACAGATACATATTAGATGAGAAGTTCACATGACAGAAGCATTTTAATGAAACATTCAAAAGGCCTTGAAATGTAATTATTTTTTAATGTGTAGTTTATATATATAATAATAGTAGTAGTGCATGTTTATAATGCACACATATAGTAACGAGCAGAAAAAATGCAACCCAAAAATATATTCTGTAGACTTGATCCTACTATCAAAAATGCCGAAATACATTGTTTCTAGCCGCCAGTAGCTTGCCTCGTTGGTATGGTATTATCTCCGTTGGGTTCAGGGATGGCTTGATCACGTGACGTCGTTGCTAGCAGACGATACCGAAGCTTTGCCATGATGTTACAAAACAACAGAAATCGATTCTTGGCATATTATGAAGCAGGTATTACATCCGTAACTAGACTTGTGAAACTGACAGTACTGCATCGGGCCTCTGTTTACCGAAATTTGAAGAAATTTGACGCAGGGTTAGGGACAGAACGACAGGCTGGATCAGGACGTCGTGCTACTCTTGGGGCAAATGACAGACAACGTATCGCGCATCTCGGGGCGGCCTACCCAAACTGGTCTGCAAAACAGCTTGCTGTGAAGGCGTCAAGTCAAGGAACCCCTAACGTATCAGAATGGACAATCAGAAGATCTTTAAAGCAATCTGGATATGTCAAGCGAGTGCCAAAGAAAGTTCCATTGATGACAACAGCACATATGGAGAATAGGCTCGAGTGGTGCAGGGAAATGCAGGGTACAGACTTTTCAAATGTGATTTTTACGGACGAATCAAAGTTTCAATTTTATAGGATCACAAGAAAGAGGTGGTCAAGAGGTAGACGTAGCTGCAAAATGGTTCCGAAGTTCTCACCCAGTGTCATAGTTTGGGGTGGTATAGGCAAACTCGGGGTAACGCCGCTGCTAACTATTACAGGAAGGATGGATTCACGCAAGTACTGTCAACTTATACAAGAAGGCATAGTGGAAACCCATATAGGACAGAGTGGAATACCTTTCAAACTTTTACAGGACAATGCACCTGTACACAAGTCAAGACACACCTGTAACTGGTTTGAAACGAGTCACGTAACCTTACAGAAATTTCCAGCGGCATCACCAGACCTGAACCCAATTGAAAATGTGTGGCAGATTATGAAGGACAAATTAGAAAAGTTGGAACCGAAGAGTGTCATTGAGTGGTCTAATCTCATCAGTCAAATATGGGTGGACCTACCCCAGGACTACATAGACAATTTATTTGACAGCATGGGACGCCGTATTCAGCAGTGCATTGAGAGAAACGGTGGACTAACAGACTATTGACTTGCATAAATGTAAACTTCAGTATCCAGAGTGGATGTATGAAAAATATAACTGAATTTATCAGTAAATAAATTTTGAAACTACGTCTGTGAAAAGTCGCATTTTTTCTGTTCGTTACTGTATCTATGCTCGTAAGCATGTACCTGGCGCTAAGACATTATTACCCCGCATAACCCAAACTGCCTGTTAGGCACTAGAAATTTATAGTCACATGACTTATTCCACCATGTACTCATTTTCTTCTGGGTGAACAGAGGCAACTTTGAACAAACTCACTTGCCTAGGGTGAGACCACATGTGCTTAATTGTGGGGCATGACTGAAGTCCTAAAAACTCTCAGGAGTCAAGCTGCCAAACACAGCCACCCATCCAACTTCTAAGGACACTCCGCACATTTCTCCGACGTTGCTTAACTTCAACTGAATTAGAACAAGTATATATATATGGATGACAACTTCTTTTATTGTAGAGCACGATGTTTCGATACAGGTTCTTGTATCGTTTTCAAGTGAGAATGGTACAGGGAGAGAACAAGTGACATATATACAACAAGACTAATTAACAAGGCAAGGCGGAATAACAATGTGATGATAACAAATAAAGGGCTAACAGAGGATTGCAGGGATAAACATAGAGGCCAGTGGAAACCAGTGATACACAGAGCATAGAATGTATACACAGAGCTCCAGATAAGATTTAGCTCATGTGGGTACTGTACCCATTGTATGTCTTTGGAGTGGGTATTATGAATGTTGAGTGGGTATTTCATTTTCCGTTACCCACTGCTTTCAAATATGTGCGTATTTCAGTCATTTTACTCACCTAAGTATTATGTCATTGAGTAAGTTTACTAAGCAGGTATGTTCTGCCTTATGTTATACCTAATCAAAACCAACTTAAATATAATGGAAATTATTTCATAAAAAATCACTCATCCTATACTGACAGTACAACACTTGTCCTATACTAACAGAACAACTTGATAGCAATCGATGTCTTTTTCATTACGCAAGCGATTTTTATAAATATATTCCGTATGCATTTGTTTTAAACTTTTTGCGTATCTAACATTTTAAATGCGTAATTGGTACGCAACAATTATTTTTCAATGCGTAATTGGAAATTTTATATGCGTATTTTACCCCGATACGCAGCTTATCTGGGCCTCTGTATACACAATTAACAATGTGATGATAGTGAATTGTGACCTGAGTTCTATGCACAGGACACAATTTGCGGTATGAGTAACCCACCTCATCATGCCCAATCTGCAACTGATGATATCTTCCAGAAACTGTATGAAACAAACCTGCTTAGGCCAAATAAAAAAAATGTTGTGGTTCCGATTACACCTCTTTCAAATTTAGGGTAGGTAGGTAGGATGTTTGTTTTTTTTACATTTTCTCAGAAGTAAAGTACAAACTATTAACACATTTACCAATGTGTAATTGTTTACTGAATCAAGCTTGCGGCCATCATGTCGACTCTTCTTAGGCCTTAGTCCACACATTCCTAAATCCATTTTGAACACCATGTGATAGAACATGACCACTCATTTTGAGGTCTGTAGTTATAAACCGCACACTAACATGAAATGGTGGGGGATCTACACGCACAGTACATTTGTCACTGCTTAAAATATTCCTCCGACACTTAATATGCAAATTTTATAATAACATGCAGAACTCATTTCAACAACTACAGTAACATTACAGATGCTTTGAATGTACACTCTTTTGTGGAGGGTCACCTGAAGGATCAGTGAGCTGAGTGACGTCACTCATTCATGAACATGGTGTGGAGTATTATTGTGCCACTACAATGAGAAAATATGAAATTTGAATCTGTTCAACGTTAAAATTGTGCGATTTTCTGGTGTGTAAGAAACAGATTAGCGTCATATACCATTTACCTTTCAAGTCATTTTAAGACGTATATACCGAGTGAAAGCTCGTAAGGTAAATGGTATCTGACAGACTCTTGAGTAGTAATCTCTATATCACAATGATTTTCAGATCATGGTAATCACTCTGTGACAGAAACTGTTGTTACTTGTATTTTTTACACTCACTGTTAATAGACTGAAAAAGTTGGGAATTTGCTGATTAAGAGAATCTGACCGTGGAGGTTAAAATTAGGGCTGCAACGAATACACTATGAGGCGAATATGATACGTATCATGAATATTGGGTAATGAATACAAATAATTATTCATGAATACAATATTGTAGTTAAGTGATTGATGTACAATATGGAACGCCCATGTTGACAGTGTTAATTTGTCACAGCTATAACCAGTCGTCTCATGACACTCAAATTTGGTATGTAATAGTTATAGTTGACAGTACCATGTACGGCCTTGGCAAACTAACATGACTTGCGCTACTGCAAAGCTAGTACATATTCCATTCTTGCAGATCTCACTTTCAACAAGTACATAAGGGTTCAAGTAAAACATGCTCCCTTTAAATAATCGTAAATATTCATTAATATTCGGTTCTGGTGACCACGAATAACGAATTGAATTCATGAAGGGCTACGGTTCGATTCACCGAATATGCGAGTGAATCGTTACAGCTTTAGTTTAAATATATATTTACTTGTGATGATACCTCTGTCAACTGAGACACTTGTGTGAGCTAATCTGTATATCGGGCCGGTGGGGTAGCCTAGTGGTTAAGGCGTTCGCTCGTCACACCGAAAACCCGGGTTCGATTCCCCACATGGGCACAATGTGTTAAGTCCATTTCTGGTGTTCCCCGCCGTAATATTGCTGGAATATTGCTAAAAGCGGCGTAAAACTAAACTCACTCACTAATCTGTATATCATTGTTGTACATGTTCAGCTGTTCATGCGGATTCACCCAACAGCTTGGATTGTATGACCATTGCAAAAACATAGCATAAACTTGTTTGTGATGGTTGAAAGACTTTCAGAGTCACTTCAACATGTAATATTCATTCAGTTTAAAATACATAACTGAGCACCACTCAGAGTTTATGTGTCTGCTTATTCTTATTTTTGTAACATTTCTACTCCTCAACACACATCTACTGCATGCCAGTAAGCCTGCAAAGACTTGGACAATTCATTTACATTTCAACATGTTCAGTGGTACACATATGTTAGTATTGTTACGATGTACTAGTAATGACTGTATGTTTTTCAAAGCAACAAGATCCCCGACCGTGTCATAACAAAAGACGTTAAAATATGGTACTTGTTGGTCCCTGCCTGGCACTCGGCATTAATGGGTACAACAAGGACTGGTCGGCTCAGAGTCAGTATGATGTGTCTGAGTGGGCTAGCACTATAAAACCAGCTTAAGTCTTGGCTAGTACAAGCAGCCACACATACACACACACACACGCATGCATGTCATCATATGAGCGAAATATTCTCAAGCACGACGTTAAACCCAAGTTCACCTCACCTCACCTCACCTCACCACATCACATCACATCACATCACATCACATCACATCACATCACATCACATCACATCACATCACATCACATCACATCACATCACATCACATCACCTCAGAGCAACAAATGCAGTATGGGTTGTAAAGTGATTCATATGAACAGCCCAACTGCATTACCTACTTCGTTTCAAAGATTAAAATAGTATACTATTTGTTCCTTCTTTCGATGGTAAGCAATGTTAACTTTCAACTTTAGGTGCTTTTACACCTAATACTAGTATTGTAACATGTATTGTGACCATTGACCAGTACTTTTACGTATTTTTCTTATTTTGTCAAAAACATCAGCATCAAATCAGAATCTTATTTATTTAAAATCTCATTATCATGTGTAGTATTGTTCTGGTTAGCAGGATAACGTTAATATCTAATTTTTATTTGGCACACAAACAATAATGCATGTATGTAATGTATTCTCTTAATCACATGTATTCATTCTCTGTTTACATGTAAATAATGACAAAAAATTGGCAAGGGACACAATGATGGAGGGTAGAGTGGCATACATTCAGGCCGGTCATCAGTTGTCTCCCCTTGACTAGCACATTCTCTCTAAAAAAGAGCCGCGACTTCAGACATGCAGAAATTTCACCTCAAAATGTTTCTGTTAGTCAAGTAAGTTCTACAAGACAGGGAGTAATCTCTAGTGAAAAACATAAGTTAATTTTCAGTGTTTTTCAGAGTTCCATTTCTACTTTTTGTGAGTTTTTTTAGACTGGCATTCTCTCACTAGATGACAGATTGTAAGATGATGTTGGTGCACAGCTAAGTTTTGATAATAATCCTATGCACAACCAGATGTTATGGCTGACATTATTATTCCCTGACAGTTCCCATTAATCTTAAAGGTCACATGCAACGTAAAACACAACTTTGCAGATTCTGATACCTTTCAGTGTGGACTCACCGAAACAAATCGTCAAAAATGCAAATTCAACTTATAAAGTTAAAAAATAACGCGATAAAAAAAAAAGCGCGAAATCGGAGTTCAAACGTTTCACTAATTTTCCCCCGACTTTTCTGGGGAAAACGGGTTTCAACAGCTGGGCTGCGCTCATAGCACGTGCGCAGTGAAATAGGTTCGCGCAGCTTGGAAGCGGGTTGTCAGGTGAATACTCGGTGAAGGCTTTGTTGTGAGCTATTTTCCTAATGTTTTGTTGATATCTCACAGGCGCGAGCTTTTTATACGTTATGACAGTAAATTAACTGTTTATGTAATTTCATTTGTCTATTTCACCACACGTTCTTCTTACCGAGTCACTTTCTCAGTTCGATACTTAAAAGCAATGTCATTATTTAGCGTTGACAGAATTTCTAACTGTGATATAGATATGTCGTTGTCACAGACAAAACTCAATGTCTTGTTTTATTGACACCTGTGTGTCTGCCTGCCTGTCTGTTTATGACAATATTCAATACACAGCTGCTATCACTAACCACATGCAATTTGAACTTAACACCAATCAGGCTATACACCATAAACAAAATGCATTGATTTATGGCCCGAGTTCGGTCTCTGTCACATTATGTAATTACACAGACAGGCAGGTGTGATACTTGAACACATGACATGTTATGATGTCTGTTGATTGCAAAATGTTATACACAAAAAATGAGCATGTATTTACAAAACCCAACATCTCTATATATACACACACAATGAGCCGTGAAGGCATCTGCAAATGAACCAGCCGTTACACTTGAGTGCACACCCACCCGCTCTGACTGGGTTCGGCATCCCGGCTGCTTCGTTTCTTGGGAAGTAAATCGAAGTACACAATTTTGCACTTTTGATTTGCGATTGTACGCTTATAATTTTGTTTATATGTTTTTTCATTACCAGCAATGTATATTATATGTCATGAATAAGTGATAATTGTGTTTTAATTATGTTTGATTTTTTGGTTGCATGTGACCTTTAAGATACAATGTGATATGTTCTGTTTCAGTGTTACAGGCTCCTCCACCTCCTCCACCCACAGGAAACTCAGGATCATCAGACTCAAGCCTCTTTCTCCCACCGCCTCCTCCACCTCCTCTCCCAAATGTCTCACCGGCATTTGTCCCCCCACAACTGAGAAGCCGCCCCTTAGCCCCGCCTGGCCCACCAGGAAACAGACCCCCTCTCCCACAAAGACCACCAATGCCTCACAACTATGGACACCCATCAATGATGATGAAGGGACCTGCCATGAGACATCCAATGCAGGGACCACCAATGGGTGCTGGTCCATATGGTTACCAAGGTCACGGACATCCGATGATGAGACCGCCTGGATCAGAGGCAACAATAGAAAAACCTAAAGTAGTGTATTCAGCACCTCCAATGAGGAAGTTCCCCAAGCCTGATAAGAAGAGTGAGAGTTCTGTGACAGAGAGTACCACTGTTGTAGGCGAGAGTGGGCCTGTGATGCCGGTAATGGAGGGCATGGCAGAGAGGCTCCACATGGAGTATGAGGAGGCGGCGATGGGCATGCAAGGCATGGAGCTGATGGAGCAGGAGGCCGACATGGTGCAGGGCTCGAAAAAGGAGAAGAAGGAGAAAAAGAAGAAGTTTATTCGGACAGCGGCAGGGACAGTATGGGAAGATCCAACTCTGTCAGAATGGGATCAAGGTGGGTTGAATTCAGATGATGGAACAGTTTTACATGAGTTTTTACAATGGCAAAGGCTGTTGCAGATTTAAATTACTTGTTACAATTATCTAGTCTCATATCATTTGGTAAATTAGATTTATAAAAAACTATATAAGAAAATTTCAACTGATTGAGGGTATTCAGTTGGTAACCTAACAATTTCTTTTGCGACTATGATAAAATTAAACTTGTGAACACAGAAAATTAAGGTATATATTGGAAGTACTACATGTGTACTCATAGACAGATGTAGGTGCATCTCGATAAACTCTAGGGAGCACCTGAATGTAAAAAACTGCTGTCAATTTGGGAAGCTTAATTGTTTGAAAAAACGCTAATGAACCCCGCATCATGCCATGACTCATGACTGAACAGTGTCATCAGGCTACAGGGATGGTCTGTGGGAGAATGTTTCAACATCAAGTGGCTGTGCACTTACCATTGCCACCAACACACCATTTCAGCACTGTTGAGATGTTATCAGAACATATATGGAGTTTCTTTGAGTGACATTGTAGAAGTTGGGACGTACAATATTGAATAAACTTTATCAATGTATATGGATAACAACTTCTTATATTTCTGAGTGTGATGTTTCGATACAAATACTTGTACCGTTATCAACACGGATGTCAACATGTCTATAGATGTCTTGCTCAAACCTGTGTCATGGAGAAGAGTTGCTTTGTTGGTGTTCAGGGCAATTTGACAGGTGTGGGCTACAAAGATCAGTTTCTTGGATGGTAGGAATTCTGTTTTGTGTACATCATGGCCCAGGATGGACATTCCATCAGGAATGACCATTATCACACAGCTTGGGTGGGTTTTGCTATTGCTTTTCTTCTGCAGAACTATGTTGAAGTACTGGCTTGGCTTGCAAATTCTCTAGATCTCTAGTCTAAAGAGCATGTGTGGGATGAAATGAATGCTGTGTACCAAATCTGCCAGATACCCTTCATGATTTTGCAGGGAATATGGCAATCCCTCCCACAAGCCACATGACATTGTTGCTTGATGCCTATCCCACATTAGGACTCATACGGTCAATGCCATGGACATTATACAGGCTGCTCTGTGATCTTATGATCTTAGTATCCACCCAATAAAGTTTATGTTGAAACTTTTTTATTTATATTATATTTTATCAATTTAGAAAGAAATACAACAATACACAGTTTCTTTTTCTGGCCAGCTTCTTCTTTTTTACACTTGAAAATTTAACTATGATTTTTGTGCATGACCAAGGATGATTTTCTTCAAATGAAAGCATTCTCTCTCTCTCTCTCTCTCTAACATGAAATATAATCACATAGCTGATTATTGTAATTTGGTCTACCTCAACTGTATTGCCACATATGCAACAGGTAGTATTGTATGGAGAATCTTATGTGTGACTTGAAGATGTCAGTGATTGTAACTGCTCAGCTAATGCTCTGTCTGAGCCAGGTCTAGAGTGCCACAAAACAAAAAAAAACTAATGCTACATTAGTATTATCTCAGTTTCTTGATGATAACCGATGGTCAAGTGGTATCTTGTCCTCACTGTAGAAGACAATAAATCCTGCTGGCTAGAGAACAGTACTATAGTTCAAGTCCATCCTGGATAGAAGTCCATGTTTAACACTAACAGGCAGTTGTAAATGTCAATCTGCTTAATTTCTCATAACCAAATTTTCAGCTTATTTCACACAAGATTAGTGAATATCTATAACACATAAACTTAGGTCCTGGAATTGCTGGAATGGTAGTCAATCTTGGATTAGTCCCGATGCCTGGGACCCCCAAACTCTATTGTCAAGAGGTTCCCCATATATAAGCCAAGACAAGATAAACCGCTCATATCTAACTTCAATCATTTCTCTTTTGAAACATTTTGGTCATTCAGAGAACATAGTTTACATAATGTATCCTCCTTTATTTCAGATGACTTCCGAATGTTTTGTGGTGATCTTGGGAATGAAGTGACAGATGAACATTTAGCTCGGGCCTTCTCCAAGTATCCCACGTTTGTGAAGGCCAAAGTTGTACGAGATCGACGAAGCAACAAGACCAAGGGATATGGATTTGTTAGTTTCAAGGACCCCAATGATTTCGCCAGGGCAATGAGAGAGATGAATGGTAAGTGTGATGTTGTATTTATTCTGTGGTAGGAATGTAGAGATATTTTTACCATAGAAATTTCTGCGGATATTTTTGGTATATCTTTCAATACTTGCTTGAAATGACAGGTGAGAATAGGAAATTGTGTGGCTGTAGCCTTCTTGCACGTCACATGTAAAAGCCCAGGATCCGTTATCAACAAAGCCATGGCTTGAGTCTGAGTATTAGAGAAACGTTGTGTGGAATCACTGGTTATAGAGATGAGATAGCAAAATCACTTTCATAGCAAAACTATTCATCATCAATAGCATAAAGATATACCCTCATTGTTGGATGGCCTCATTCTTAGGATGACTAATGCCTATGTTAAGACGTATATTACCAGGAAAACAAATGATAAACAGTTTGAAGATGTTTATCTTTTCTATGTTACTTCAATTACGTCTGTGATTATCGCAAACTGTATAGGGCAATATGAACATTGCATTACTACTGCCAACATAAGTTTAGAGCACTACATCCAGATGAAGCTGGCCAGTCATGCAAAATTCCACGTATACATTGTGGGACTGTAGACGTAACGTCACATAGGCTAGCGAATGCCTATATTAGCGAATGTTGCAATGTCACTGTTTAATTGTGAGTTGAGCTGAGACATTCACCAGTGATGGTAGCCTAGTGAAGCAGCTGCAAACCATGAACATGGAGGTAGTTGTACAATGATAAGTGACATCGTTCATGACGTCGGTTACCAAGGGTACATTTGATAATGAGGGGCAGACTAGAATGGTGTAGTGACATCAATACAGTGTGGCGTGATGCAAAAAAGTGTACTTTATCGTCTGATTAGCGAAGCATCTTAAAATATAAGTTAAATGTTTAGATAATTGCCAGATTTGGATACCGTAGGAGCAAACCATGACAAACCCCAGGTCAATTTATTCTCACACTCCATTAAGGATTATTCACTTGCTTACCTGCTTCAGACCTGATTATTTTTAACCTGTTATGATATATCTGGAATATTGCTGAGTGCAACGACACTCAGTCACTTCACTAAATCCATCGAAGTGGACAGAGTGGACTGATTGTTGTTCATGATGGTTGTGTCAACGTGTCCGCCAGGGAGCAGTTGTTGTCCTGCTCATGGCTGATAGTTGGCATGATCAGACAGGGTACAACCAACTTGTTGACCTGTAAAGGTCTGGGATAGAATTGATCCTCAGTAACCCATGCTTGTCGTAAGAGGCGACTAACGGGATCGGGTGGTCAGGCTGGCTGACTGGGTTGACACGTCATCTTATCCCAATTGCGTAGATCGATGTTCATGCTGTTGATCCCTGGATTGTCTGGTCGAGACTCGATTATTTATAGACCGCTGCCATATATAGCTGGAATATTGCTGAGTGCGACGTAAAACTAAACTCAATCACAACCAACTTGTTACCCTTTGTAACACTCGATGACCCTTCAAATAGAAAGATTGACACCTGAAAAGAATATTCCAACAGTCAGAAACAAAGGCATGACATCATACAGATTATTTATTGTCCGATGTGAGTTTACAGATACAGTGGTCATATGTGTTACATTGAGAAGCAGGTAGACAGACAAATGGACTGGATATACAGAGATGTGACAGTGTAAGGCAGGAGACACATCGAGGGGCTGTAGCGTATGTGCTCACACACATGGACTGTTGGGTTGTAACTGTCCACGGTGCCAGTAGAACCTGTAGGTGGTACCTGTGATTGCCTCCTCAGGGGGATAGATGTGGGTGACAGTCACCACTACACAGAACCAGGTTCAGTCAGTCAGTGGATCAGTGATGTGATATGGTGATTAACTTACAGGCTGCTATCAAGGTGTACACAGAACATTATCTGTTTTACATGAGCAGGTTTTCTTAGCAGTATGAAATAAGGGTACACAGATTCAGAATTATATCCTTATGATCAAGTATCTGGGTTCACATTATACAGTGGTGTACAGGTTGGAAGCTTGTCAAATACAAACTGCTTTTTAAAGTTTATTTTACATAGTTTGCAATGTGATTTGGGGGAGAAAGCTTCTTCCAATTTTATCGCAATAAAGTTTTAGTGAATTAATGATTCCTCCATGTTCGCATGGCTTAATTTTGTCATGTTGTGAACAGCAAGAGCTGCTATATCTGTATATTACTAACTGCTGACCGATTGTCCAGACAGGGGCCTTGATCCAGGTGTGTGGGGTGAGACATGGTGATACTATATATAGGTCAACGTTGAAGGACGGCAGGGAGTCTCATGTGACTGTCTCCACAGTGAGCATTGTGTGTCACTTGTTGCTATGGCTACTGTGTCCCTGCATCCCGCTTCTGTTTGCTGGCCCGGACACTGGCTGACCTTCCAAACTGTTGTTTGAAGGCAAGGTACTCGTCAGGGAAGTAGTGTCGCACCCACACATTGTCTGTGGATAAAGATACACATTAAACTTGAAATAGAGGTATGCTATTGAGTAGATTGTTTCCAGGTAGGTAGATGGAGATCTATTCTACAGCAGATTATCTTAGTTTGTGCTGAATTTGTTATACAATGTGATGATAATAATAATAATAATAATGAGTGAATTTGTAACGCTCCAAATGTGATGTAGATGTCATCATTATTATTAGTTGTCATCAACAACACATGCTTTATCTATTACGTGTATGTTGTGTACTGACATACAGAGACAGAGAACGATACATCCTGACAAAACATGTATAGAGCCTGGTGTGTCTCTGTTGTACGTTACCCGTGAAGGTCTGGGTTAGAATATTGATCTTCAGCAACCCATGCTTGCTACAAAAGGCGACTATGCTTGTCGTATGAGGTGACTAACGGGATCGGGTGGTCAGGCTCGCTGACTTGGTTGACACATATCAACAGTTCCCAATTGCGCAGATCGATGCTCATACTGTTGATCACTGAATTGTCTGGTCCAGATTCGATTATTTACAGACCACCGCCATATAGCACGAATATTGCTGAGTGCGGCGTAAAACTAAACTCACTCACTCACTGTTGTACGTGGTATACTCACTGTTGGCAGACAGCATGTAGGGAAGGAGGATGCGCCTCAGATAGGGGTCCGAGTGCCAGCTGGCTGGACCCCAGCGTTTACCTATAGCACCCCAGGACCGACCTGCAACATCAGCACACTGATAACATGGCTGCAATACTTACATGGGGATAATCTTCTATTTAGTCTCTTGCCAACATCTCATATAGTTCAGTGTGACATATTATAGATCTTCACTGAATGCCATGATAAGGCAGGGATGGTTATAACCTTTAGTCGTGGTTTATGTCATATAGGGTAGTCGGACCATAACACTTTCAGGTGTATCAGCCAATACTACAGTGGATGTGGTATAAATAACGTTAACAAACAATGAGCAAATAGAAATAAATGATAGTTTGAGATGTATTTCGATGACAGCTTAAACTGAAAAAATTGAAACCTACATAAATAAACCAACATGAAACCTTCACAGACGTCTATAAAAAATAAATAGGTGCTCAATGCTCTGATCAGATGACAGTGCTTTATGTGACTTCAAGCCTGTTGTATAATGAATGCAGATAAAAGTGCTGTATCCAATGCAACATCCTCTCTACATTGTCAGTAGAGTAGTTTGTACAAATGCCCTTCATCACATTGTTGCAGTAACCTTTCATCCCAAGTAACTTTTGTAGTGTGTAGTACTCCAGCAGAGCATCGGAGCACAGGTGTGCATGTGGCCTCACCTGATGTAAAGAGGTAGGGCATGCTGTAGCTCAGCTTCTGTCCGCCCTCCTCTTTCTCCCCATTGTCACTTGCGTCGCTGGTGTCCTCGTCAGCTGTCTGGCTGTAGTCCATGTTGGTGCATCCCGCGCCCCACCCGCTGCAGCGGAAGAAGCTCTGGCGGGCAGCGCGGGGAAAACCCATGCACAGTGCCAACACACAGCATGCTACTGTCACCACAAACAAGTTCAAGGTCACGCTCATCCTAAAGAAGTGGAAGAAGAAATGGGCATGACATGGTTGAAGTCATTCATTGATGGATCATGTAAAACTATGTCTGTGGTATTGGTGCAAGTATTGGCCAAATTATTATCCTAATAAAGTTTGACTCAAGACATTTAACCAGCAGTTTGCCAAGCCTAATGATCTAGACTAAATTTACAGAGTCTGACACTGTAATTAATAATAAAAACAGTGCCTTATTTCAAACAAAACAATATAATGCAATGTCCAGGCCGACCATTTATAATGTTCCATCTTGCTACAATAAAAAAAACAATGGTAGTATATCAATCCAAAGTGGCTGCAATTTATGGATACCACTGTCAAAGATGTCTGAATAATGAACATGGTATAGAATCTGAACAGTAGGTGAACAGTCATCAGTAACAACAATAGCATACACCAGAATGATTAACATGCGTAGATTAGTGGCAATGTGTGTTAGGTCATTGGTATTGTGTGCTGGGTATTAGGTGTCTTACTGTGAGAGTAGGGGTTCAAATCTCAGATGAGACTTGACTGAGAAAGTGTAATCCTAAATATAACGTGTTACATTTGACCACGTTCCAAACAGCACTGTGCATTCATGAGTAGAATAACCTATAGAAGATGTTTCCATTTTCTCAACTCTCAGCTTCTAAAACATGCCTGTCAAACAATATATCAATCCAACCAATGTTCCTGACAAGTACAGCAGAGTACACAACGTTGTAGTTCTTTACATTGGCACAATTTGTAATAATGTATTCAAATTTATCGTTTCAAAAACAAACCCATGGATCCAATCACACTCTAATTCACCATTTTGCAAAAAGTGACATTTTCGAAGTATTGCAATATTTACATGGACTAGCTGTACCTTACAACCCATTACAGAATATAATGCTTTTTCTGACTGCATTATTCTATTGAAACATGCCCACATTCAGCACAACCTCAAGGTAACACAAGCCTCTTGTCAGTGGAACCTCTTGGTATTTCACACAATGACGGTGCAAACTAAATATTGGGATCTGTAAAGTTGTCTATCAGCCAAACTAAAGTGACTATGTATCATGTGTATCATGTACGACAAATGAGTTATATGTATCTGTAAAAGAAGACACGATAACTGTACATTGTTTAGATCTTTTCGTTTATAAGGTTTTTATTTTTAGGTGAAAATATGTTAAACATTAAGACATTTTTCAGCTGCCCTTATGGATTTAGTCTTTTACATAAAATTTTCATTGCTATGTCAGAAACATGTAACCAGACAGGTATATCATATTTCTGTCGTTTAATAATCTGTAATCAGCCACAGTGGAGATTTGTACAGAGGTGGAATAAGTATGGACAGAAAACACCACCAGCATTACTGGGTGTGTAGGACTGCTGAGGATGGATGGACCTACCGCCCCCCATCATGCGACATTTGCTCTATAGCTGCATTATTTAAACAATGTTATATATGTGGCAATTTTGCTGTGGATAAAAAAAAACCTTGAAAAATGTATTCCAGCAATTGAATATGTTGATATTTTACATAGTGTTAGCTAACATTGGATTTAGGTAGTCAACAGACCACACCTTTTGTTGTTTGAGGAGATCTGACAAATGAAGGGTTGAAGGGAAAAGATACCTATCTTTGTTAGTAAGTACAATTAATTATTATGTGCAGTTTGTTACAAATCCCATTTGTAAAATACTGCTGTTGGTTATTATATGTTATTTATATAGCGCACGTATCCAGGCAACTAGTGCATGCTCAAGGTGCTGGTGATTTTTCCCTCGATCATTGGATGTCAAACTCAACGGCACATTGCATTATCAATCTCAATTCCCTGGGGAGTATACAACTCTTGCAGCCACAAGGCGCACCAGGTTATTGTGGCTTTCTCATCCTAATGAGGTACCCATTCACAGCTGGGTGGACTGGGACACATAGTCACAGTGCTTTGTCCAAGTTCACTGCACGTTGCTGTACCCGCAACTGGGTGTTTGCACGTATTCATGTAGCCACCATCTGATCATATACCAACAGATTTGTGGGTTCTTTTTAGTGCACAGGGTTATGTACTGTACACTAGGGGTTGTGACAACACTGAAAGAGTCTGCACACAAAGTTGTCTCCAAGGTTTTTACACCCGGTCACAGGTGGGCTCGATCCTGACACCTCAACCTTGCTGGATCACTAGCCTGACACCTTAGCCAGCTCGCCCACCGCGCCCCACCAGTTGGGTTAAAGCACTCTGAGTTTTTCTCTTTTGTCCTACGTTTACACAACTGATGGACCTGCAGATAAAAGTCTCTAACTGAACTGTCAGTGTCACTATCGGTATCATGAGTATGAGTTTTTTCCAAATGTGCTCACAATCATATAATTTATTTCTGATTCATCAGAAACACTTGAGCACTGGGATTTATGTAATATTTTTAATTACATGCTGGTCACAGGCATATTTGAAAAATAAATTGTTCGTCTACACTTTGATAATTCCTATGTCCAAATCTTTTCTACCTGAGGATTCAGAACAGTAAGTCACAAAGATGAGGTATGACATATTGAGTACATATACGATGACCTGAACTGGGACATCTTATTTGTGGATTTTATATCAACATTTGCTTCTCAACAGGGAGCCAAAAAATTGCCTGTGAGAACCTTTTGAATGGCCGGCACTGAAGCAGTCAAGTAGGCTTTGGCCAGCAACTGAGTGGTCCATAGACAGATGGTATATCTGGGGAATGTGGCTGTAATACTTGGGAGATTGGTTGCGGGGCTGTGCCCAGCACCCTGATGATGCATGTCGGTGAAATGTGTCTTCTTCCTGTCAGGCTGATGATGGCAACAGTCAGGACATCAGTGCACATGCTACATTGCTCATTGCCAGGCGCTTGGGTGTGGTGGACATGTAACTCTTTATATATACTAGAATCAATTCCTCATTTGTCACAGTTAACATTTGTGCTATTTTCTGCAGATTTTTAGCAATATTTGGAGACATGTCAATACTCTGTGTTTTGGTAATTGAGACTAATGTGATCCAACAAGACTGAAAATAGATTTCCTTTTGAAACCCTATACTTTTTTGTGTCATAATCATTAATTCATATCTCTGTTAGCCATATCAGTAAATGTTTTTTCCTCCATTGACCTTTGTCTGGTAAGTGAAAGACGTGTGTGGGAGACACTGATGACAATATTATACTTGTTAAAACTTGTAATTCTTGCAGTTATTCTTGCAAAACAATTAGTGTGTGTATTTCCGTTGTTTTCACTGATTGCCATATTTAAGCTCTTTAATAGTGACAAAGGGTGGAATTATATTAATTTCCGTAGTCAGCTAATAAGCACATCCATATTCACCATGTCTGACCACATCAGTAATACCTAGACACTGAACACATACCCCATCCATGGTCCATCTTCACCATGTCTGACCACATCAGTAATACCTAAACACTGAACACATACCCCATCCATGGTCCATCTTCACCACGTCTGACCACATCAGTAATACCTAGACACTGAACACATGCCTCACCCATGGTCCATCTTCACCACGTCTGACCACATCAGTAATACCTAGACACTGAACACATACCTCACCCATGGTCCATCTTCACCATATCTGAATACATCAGTAATACCTAAATTCTGAACACATACCCCATCCATGGTCCATCTTCACCATGTCTGACCACATCAGTAATACCTAGACACTGAACACATACCCCATCCATGGTCCATCTTCACCATGTCTGATCACATCAGTAATACCTAGACACTGAACACATACCTCACCCATGGTCCATCTTCACCATGTCTGACCACATCAGTAATACCTAGACACTGAACACATACCTCACCCATGTTCCATCTTCACCATGTCTGACCACATCAGTAATACCTAGACACTGAACACATACCCCATCCATGGTCCATCTTCACCATGTCTGACCACATCAGTAATACCTAGACACTGAACACATACCTCACCCTTGGTCCATCTTCACCATGTCTGACCACATCAGTTATACCTAGACACTGAACACATACCTCACCCATGGTCCATCTTCACCACGTCTGACCACATCAGTAATACCTAGACACTGAACACATACCCCATCCATGGTCCATCTTCACCACGTCTGACCACATCAGTAATACCTAAACACTGAACACATACCACACCCATGTTCCATCTTCAACACATCTGACCACATCAGTAATACCTAGACACTGAACACATACCTCACCCATGGTCCATCTTCACCATGTCTGACCACATCAGTAATACCTAGACACTGAACACATACCCCATCCATGGTCCATCTTCACCACGTCTGACCATATCAGTAATACCTAGACACTGAACACATACTCCATCCATGGTCCATCTTCACCACGTCTGACCCGTCAGTAATAACTAAACACTGAACACATACCCCATCCATGGTCCATCTTCACCATGTCTGACCACATCAGTAATACCTAGACACTGAACACATACCACACCCATCTTCCATCTTCACCATGTCTGACCCATCAGTAATACCTAGACACTGAACACATACCCCATCCATGTTCCAGTGGGTAGTGGGGTAGTCTAGTGGTTAAAGCATTTCCTTGTCAAACGTAAGGTCCATGTTTGATTCCACAGATGAGTACAATGTGTGTCCCATGCTGTGATATTGCTGGAGTATTGCTAAATATGGTGCAAATGCCAATTTTGACACAAACCATATGTTTATGTTTGGATCAACTTAATGTTGTGCCATGTGTTCTATATACAGCTGCATTATGTTCTTATTTGTTTTCAATTATTTGATTTACAGATGAAGCACTAATTCCTTTTAATGCTTCAATGTTGATTATTAATAATCAACTGTTATAAGCAATGACCCAAGAGGAGTTGTGTATTCTGGTTGTTTGAAGGAATCATGTGAGTTTGTTTTGACACCATTAAACAGTTACAAAACAGCAGTTTCTGGAACCAATGAGATTCTGATGGTCTCCCAGCATGCAGCTAATGAAGCAGCGTTATTTATAGCAGTTTGTCATCTTTGTGTTGTGTTTAGGGGGGGTGGATGAGGGGACAACCTCATGTCAAATTGATCAGATGATGCTCTTCAATAGCGTGTATTTGTTTTGCTTAATTAACTTTTAGACTTCTTAATATGATACTGTGTTCTTCTCAGTTCCAATTATAATAAACATTGATCATGTTGTTGGAACTACTTTTTAGAATTGACACTTTTGCACAGATTTTAGAGTTATCTGAAAATGGCCAACTGAATCTTGACAATTTTTTTCTTTGGCCCTTGACATTCAGTATAAGGACTGTTTCCATTCCTTTCATTAAAGAACTTTGACAAGGCTGAATGGGCATTTTGTCACACCATGGAAGGTCATGTTCACAAACTGAACACTGTTGGTGAGGTTCTTGCTTCAAGTAGGAATACAATTTTATTGCTACAATTTCTTTGTGTATAATAGATTCTTAGGTCACCACAGATTTACCAGTGGGTACAGGTGCTCACATATTAGAGTAGTAGGCTGGTATGATTTGACAAGCAGGTGCCCAATAAAGCAGGTTCAAGGAGGAACAAAATACACTCATTTCACTGATATGATAGATTTGTTTGTGAAATGGTCAGTGATATATTGATTGTCATGTAATCAGGTTTTTTACTTATTTGTATTGGATTTGTTTTGCCTTCACTTGTATTACGCATTTGGTCAGCAAGTATCAGGTTTATCAACCTTAAAACCTCCCAATCCCATGATGGGATTTTAACCACAGACCTTCTGTTCCGGGGTCATATGCCTTGTCTATTTGACAAAAGACGGGTGGAAATAACTTTAAAATTGCCCGTGTACTCCGGTACAGTGGCACATGTAAAATCACTTGCCCTGATAATTTTTCCACTATACCAGCCATTTTCTTGTTGATTTTTTAAATAAACAACATAATTAACATTGGAATATCAACTGGACACCGGTACAGTGTGATATACAATTTGCTTGCCCGACAGAAAAAATCACTGGACTCTGGCGTCGGGCAATGGGTTATTTCCACCCCTGAAAGAGGAAGTGATGAGGTACTCTGTGAGCAGGCACACAGTAAGTTTATCCTCTGTGGGATGCCTGAACGCAATACTACATAGGCATTGAATGGCATCCTCGAGGTCAAACCATAACTGACATACTGCCATAGGGGCTATTAATGGGACATGGTACTGTAAATAAGCTTTTAGCAGTAGTTATCCATATCTTATCCACAAGCTGCAAGTTAGAATTCAGAGCAAATGATCATAAATACCCATTGAAACTGGTCTGTGGCTGAGCATGCCTGAGTAGACCATGAGTGTTATCTCTGTAAGTTAGTGGGGCGGTGGGGTAGCCTAGTGGTTAAAGCGTTGGCTCGTCATGCTGAAGACCCAGGTTCGAATCCCCACATGGGCACAATGTGTGAAGCCCATTTCTGGTGTCCCCTGCCATGATGTTGCTGGAATATTGCTAAAAGTGGCGTAAAACCAAACTCAGTCAGTCAGTCTGTAAGTTAGTTGTTGTGGAAAATGAAATTTCATAATATTTTTAAGCATGCAACTTTTCTACAACTCTTACCATAAATCTCTTGAGTTTCCAGATCTATTTCAGTGTAAGAAATAGTGAAATTGATGTAAATGGTTACTTTAATTTCTTAAACATGTTTATAATACAATGAGTAAAATTCATTAACATTTACTTATACATATTCACTACTCACAACACACATCACAATTTCTTCTTGTGTGTTAAAGGCAATAAAATTGTATAATTGTGGCATGTTTGTTCGTGAATGGGCAGAGCAAAAATGTAGTAATACTTCATAGGTTGTGAGTTTGCTGATGTAGGTGAATGAAATTGTTCCCTTTTTCCCTCGTTAAAACAGATTGCGTGCAGTGTATAGAACTATTTGGATCGCAGCAGACGCATGACTTCCATCAGGATTGGCATGTAATGTTACTTGCAGCAGGAAAGCAGCAGATTATGTAATGTTTCCTGTCTTGGTTCAGGCCTCAGGGACTGAAATATGACTGTAGTGGTATTTAACTCCCATCAGCCAAACCCAGTCCTCATCGACAATCAATACACATGTTTGTAATAGGCCAGTGTAATAATCTCTTAACATGCTTAACTCTTCCCAGGATGATGGAGTAATTTACAAATGTCACAAAACAAAGCTAGTGGATCATTTGTAATGAGAATGTTGGGATTGCAGTTGTGGACAGATGATTATTCAATCTGATGGTAACCAAGTGCTGTGTTTGTAATGACAAAGTGATGAATGTTTTGGTGTCTAGCAGCGACTGAGGTGTGTTCATGAACTGTTTGATTGAGCCATGTATTTTGGTCTAGTGGATAGTGCATGTATCTGCACATTGTGACATTACTTATGGCCTTTAGGGTTTTTCACTGGGGTTACAGATGTTCAAAACTAAAGAATCTGTGGTTGGATTCATTGGTGAAAAGATTGATAACTGGCAGCGTAAGAAATGCAGAAACACAAGGCTGTCTTACAGGTAGAAAGATAAGTACTGAAGCAACGGGAGACAGTAACACAATGAGCCCAAGGAGTGGGCACCGGTCTGCAAGTCTATTCTTTTTTTAGTGGGGGCGGTGGGGAAGCCTAGGGGTTAAAGCGTTGGCTCGTCACGCCGAAGACCCGGGTTCGATTCCCCACATGGGTACAATGTGTGAAACCCATTCCTGGTGTTCCCCGCCATGATATTGCTGGAATATTGCTAAAAACGGCGTTAAACCATACTCACTCACTCACTCACTCACTCACTCACTTTTTGTAGTGAAATGTTTAAATAATATCTGAGGCTTGGCTCGAATAGAAAATGAGTATGCTCATAATTCTAGTTATTTTTTCTGACAGGTAAAATTTAGGGTTGTCAGATTTGTAAACCTACCACTACAAAGAAACCCATAACATGTTGACAGGAGAACCTGTTTCTGTGTATGTATAATGAAGTGCATGGTGGTAGTCGTGATGGAGGGATAGGGGGATATGGGAGCCGTTGGATCTCTATGGTTGTACAGATTGAAGTTCATAGAGATGTGAGCATCCATCTACAGTTGTGAGTCATTGCTAACGATTTTCTATTTCTTGGTGTCAGGGATCATGACAGATTCTTTGTGCAATGCATCAGTGCAATAGTTTTGTAGACTGCACAAACTAGAAGTTGGACAAGAGTGGGACAAGAACAAAGATGGGGTGATGAATCTGGGTATTGACCAGTTTGTGTGGCCTTGGTTTAGTTACTGCTGTGTGTAGGAGGACATGCATCCCATGTAGTAGGGGCACACATGGCTTAAGTGCCACAGGAACCAGGTTGTACTCTTTGGTCATGTCGGAATCATACTGATTGTAATTATTTGTAATAATTCCTTTTATGGATTTCATCTATGTAGTAAATGTTTGACATGTATCACTTATAGTCCCCATCCCATCCCGCCCCAAGCTTACACACCTTAATGTCTGTGTTGCCTTAAAGGTGGGGTGAAGAGTCGTGGTGTAGGACCTGTCTGTGTTGCCTTGACTCCCTTGTGAGACTAGAGCACAGGTGGGGTGAAATGTCTTGGTGTAGGATCTGTCTGTTACCATGACTAACTTTATGGGACCAGAGTAAAGGTGGGGTAAAGAGTCTTGGTGCAGGACCTGTCTGTGTTACCATGACTCCCTTGTGAGACTAGAGTAAAGGTGGGGTGAAGAGTCTTGGTGCAGGACCTGTCTATGTTACCATGACTAACTTTATGGGACTAGAGTAAAGGTGGGGTGAAGAGTCTTGGTGCAGGACCTGTCTGTGTTACCATGACTCCCTTATGAGACTAGAGTAAAAGTGGGGTGAAGAGTCATGGTGCAGGATCTGTCTCTGTTGCCTTGACTCCCTTGTGAGACTAGAGATTAGGTGGGGTAATGAGTCTTGGTGTAGGACCTGCCTGTGTTTCCTTGATTTCCCTGTGAAGAGCTGTTGTGTGGGATCAGTATTGTATTGCCATGTGTTAGTGTAGTATGCAGGAGTGCAGAAGAAGTGTATTTCCCAGAAACACTGGTTAAGTGAATGATCTGATTCTCTGATGAATATTCATGTGAAGTATGACAGTAATATTTACAATCTGACAGCAAACCATTCCCCTATGCTATCTATGGAGCTTCTAACAACTGTATACATATGTATGGAGGTATTATGTATTGTCTTGATACAGTATTTGGCATTCTGGACTTTTGTCTGATGATAAACAGACATAAAATGGGATTTCTAATGCTCATCTCCACACAGTTGTGGAACTTGCTTTTCAGTAAATCTGTGTTGCCAACAACTAGATGACACATATGACAGAAATTGATAATTTACATCCTATGAATTTTGGAATAGCATTATTTTCGAATAAGAAGTGACTGTATTGTTTCCCAGTGTAATGATGTACCATATCATTAGGTCTTCAGACAACAGTCTGGAAGACCTACTGTTTTTATCCGAATATTATTCTTATTATTATTTGTACGTTTTTTGTCCCAGCTCTCCTGAACTAACCCCTGGGTCGATTTCGATGAAACTTACAGGGATGATAGCATATAGGCTGAAATTGATGCATGGTTGAAAAAATCCCGGCTTCCAGTAAGGGCAGATAACCCAAAACGTCAAAATCTTTGAAACCCAATATCTCCAAAACTAGAAGAGATAAATTGACCAAATTTTCACTCGATGTAGACATCATCATCCTCTATTGATTAAGCGCATAAAATAAGCCGGGCGGCAGAATACATTTTCCTCAATTTTTGAAAAACTGATTTTTTTGTCGATTTTCACGTTTTGACGGTGCCTGTGTTTGAAAATCTTCTTCTCCAGAACGTCAAACACTACAATCGTGGACGGTTTCTAGCCCTTAAATACACTTCAAACACCCGTAACTCCGAGAGTTAAAATGGAAGCTCCAGCTGGCGTCCAAAGAAACAGTACAAGTAAAGGCAGCCACGGGGAGTGAATGGGGAAGTCTGAAGACCGTCAGTATTGCCCAGGAGGCAATCCTAGTTGCTACATTGTTTTCTTGTTACTGTCACTCTCACTGATGTTCCAGCTATATGACATCGGTTCGCAATTAATAAAGACTTGACGAGACAGTCCACTGATTGACATCATAGTCATTGATCAACTGGGCAATGATATGGATCAAGAAAGTCTGACCACCCAGTTCCTATAGTGGCCTCTAATAACAAGCTTGAGGTGCTACACCTTGTACATCATCAGGGGAATGTTTTGAAACATCTGCAAATTTGAGGGTCCCTGGGACTCATACTCTTAATTTTCAGGGGTCCTGGACAACAAAATGGGGGTCCCAGACACTTAAATGCTATTATTAATACTGTTATTGTATTATGTATCATGATGTTCACATTGTTACAGTAATTAAATTGCAAAAAATACCTTAACCCAGCTAGTAGCAAACTCAGTGATAAGTTATTGTCACTTGATTGGAATTTTTACAAAAAGTACTTGGACTTTTTCTATGAGTCCCTGTGGACGTGCTAATAAATTTTGTTGCGTCCATTATCAATTTTTATGCATATAGGAGGCAGGAATTCACGTCCTGTAAATCCCTGTCATCAAACTATTTTTTATCTACTGATCAGACACTTATTGAAATCAAAGACTTAAAACTCTTGAAATATCCCTTTGATTTAAGTACTTTTCAAAAAGTGATAAAACTGTTAGAAAGGGAGGGGGAAGCTTATTGTAGCATTCATCTAAAGTAGCTCTAAGATATTCTTTTACTTCTGAAAGAGTACCTAATACTGCATACTCAAATACTCAATACAGTCAATATACCACAACACTCGGTATACACAGATATTTAATAGCCTCTCACAATGCTCAAATACCTAATGTGCTCAATTTACTCCAGTCTTCATAATAGTCAAATACGAAACATACTTAATATTCTCTCCTACTTTCAGCTGTGAGTGAAAACGAAACATATGTGCCAATGTACAAGGTAGCAGACTTGTTTCAATGAAAACATTGCATTGTAACATATCAACACATGTGGGCCATCACACCCATTTAAGACCAAAACTAGATTTCCACCTCACAGGATAACAGTTTGGAGTGTGACCAAGCAGTTAAAACAAAATCTAGAGCTTCACCTCACAGGATAACATGTTTAGAGTGTGACCCAGCAGTTAAAACCAAAACTGGAGCTTCACCTCACAGGATAACATGTTTACAGTGTGGCCAAGCAGTTTAAACCATAACTAGAGCTTCACCTCACAGGATAACATGTTTACAGTGTGACCCAGCAGTTAAGACCATAACTGGAGCTTCACCTCACAGGATAACATGTTTACAGTGTGGCCAAGCAGTTAAAACCATAACTAGAGCTTCACCTCACAGGATAACATGTTTACAGTGTGGCCAAGCAGTTAAAACGATAACTAGAGCTTCACCTCACAGGACAACATGTTTACAGTGTGACCCAGCAGTTTAAACCATAACTAGAGCTTCACCTCACAGGATAACATGTTTACAGTGTGGCCAAGCAGTTAAAACCATAACTGGAGCTTCACCTCACAGGACAACATGTTTACAGTGTGACCCAGCAGTTAAAACCATAACTAGAGCTTCACCTCACAGGACAACATGTTTACAGTGTGACCCAGCAGTTAAAACCATAACTAGAGCTTCACCTCACAGGACAACATGTTTACAGTGTGACCCAGCAGTTAAAACCATAACTAGAGCTTCACCTCACAGGATAACATGTTTACAGTGTGGCCAAGCAGTTAAAACCATAACTAGAGCTTCACCTCACAGGACAACATGTTTACAGTGTGACCCAGCAGTTAAGACCATAACTAGAGCTTCACCTCACAGGATAACATGTTTACAGTGTGGCCAAGCAGTTAAAACCATAACTAGAGCTTCACCTCACAGGACAACATGTTTACAGTGTGACCCAGCAGTTTAAACCATAACTAGAGCTTCACCTCACAGGATTACATGTTTACAGTGTGGCCAAGCAGTTAAAACCATAACTAGAGCTTCACCTCACAGGACAACATGTTTACAGTGTGACCCAGCAGTTAAAACCATAACTAGAGCTTCACCTCACAGGATAACATGTTTACAGTGTGGCCAAGCAGTTAAAACCATAACTAGAGCTTCACCTCACAGGACAACATGTTTACAGTGTGACCCAGCAGTTAAGACCATAACTAGAGCTTCACCTCACAGGACAACATGTTTACAGTGTGACCCAGCAGTTAAAACCATAACTAGAGCTTCACCTCACGGGATTACATGTTTACAGTGTGGCCAAGCAGTTAAAACCATAACTAGAGCTTCACCTCACAGGACAACATGTTTACAGTGTGACCCAGCAGTTAAAACCAAAACTAGAGCTTCACCTCACGGGATTACATGTTTACAGTGTGACCCAGCAGTTAAAACCAAAACTAGAGCTTCACATCACAGGACAACATGTTTACAGTGTGGCCAAGCAGTTAAAACCATAACTAGAGCTTCACCTCACAGGATAACATGTTTACAGTGTGACCCAGCAGTTAAAACCAAAACTAGAGCTTCACCTCACGGGATTACATGTTTACAGTGTGACCCAGCAGTTAAAACCAAAACTAGAGCTTCACCTCACAGGATAACATGTTTACAGTGTGACCCAGCAGTTAAAACCATAACTAGAGCTTCACCTCACGGGATTACATGTTTACAGTGTGGCCAAGCAGTTAAAACCATAACTAGAGCTTCACATCACAGGACAACATGTTTACAGTGTGACCCAGCAGTTAAAACCATAACTAGAGCTTCACCTCACAGGACAACATGTTTACAGTGTGGCCAAGCAGTTAAAACCATAACTAGAGCTTCACCTCACAGGACAACATGTTTACAGTGTGGCCAAGCAGTTAAAACCATAACTAGAGCTTCACCTCACAGGATAACATGTTTACAGTGTGACCCAGCAGTTAAAACCATAACTAGAGCTTCACCTCACAGGACAACATGTTTAGAGTGTGGCCAAGCAGTTAAAACCAAAACTAGACCTCCCATCACAGGAAAACATGTTTACAGTGTGGCCAAGCAGTTTAAACCAAAACGAGAGCTTCACCTCACAGGATTACATGTTGAGAGTGTGACCCAGCAGTTTAAACCACAACTAGAGCTTCACCTCACAGGATAACAGGTTTACATTGTGTCCAAGCAGTTAAAACCATAACTAGAGCTCCTGTATGGAGGATAACATGTTTAGAGTGTGGCAAAGCAATTAAAACCACAACTAGAGCTCCTGTAAGGAAGATAACTAGAAAGTAACTTTGGCTTCCTTGTGATACAGGTGTGATAATGAAATAGCAGGTGTGTCTTTCCATTATGAGTTTGCTTCATAAAAATACTTAACAACAGTATCACAAATCAAAAGATTAAAAGTGATCAAAATAGTTACAAGAAATCTGAACATATGTTACTAATAGAAATGAATAAGAATAACCTTAGCCTGTCTCTAAATGGCTGAAATTCTGCCACTTGTTGATCTGTGAGGTTCTCTGACAGCTTCTTATGCTGATGAAGCATTATGAGTCAGGCTTTGACTGGTGTAACTTAGGGCAGATTAAGTGAAAGACTAACCAAATATGTGAAAAAGAAAATAATTCAAGTTAATTTTTGTCTGCTGTTTGATTGGTCAGGAAATAAATGATCAAATACATACTAGTTTCTGTGAGAAATCATCTAATGAAGAAAACAAGCTTTTCTCCGAGTTGTCAGATTACTTGTCATGATGAACATCATGCTTCAAATAAGTGAGCTTTTTGGATTGGGCAATAAAATTAACAACTTAATGTGCCTACATTAAGAAAAAGAAATCATTTTATAATACAACTAGAAGTTCCATTGCAACTTGAATTCAAATGTGAATAGATCATAAAGTGAACATTTGGAAGTATATTTCAGATTGTGAAACGAGAGTGGAGATAGTAGCAGTGTGTGCTATGTTAGATCTGATGACCAGAAAGTAGAAATATATCATGATAGAAAGAAAAATTAAGAAAATGAAATTTTGTGCCGAGAGAAACCTAAAAGTTGGACCATGTTTGCTAAGGACAATTGGGTAACCTGCTGCGAGACAAATATGCTCAAATGACATGTAATAGTTTTCATTAAAACATTAGGGTTAACATATAAAAATTGATCTTAGCATTTGTTTTCTATGTTATAACATTCATAAATATTTCTTTTTTTCGTTACTTTGAGGATAATATATATAAAACAGATTAAAACCTGATTCAGCTAATTGGTTTTATTCAATCCACTTAAATAATTATAACTTAAGCTAAATAAACAGAAAAGCCCCACAGTATTATAAGCTTAGATGAAGCCTTACCTGTGATATGTCCCTGTATGTAATGAGAGAGCCCCGCTGAAGTGGTCCTAATCTACTGGCTGCGACCGGGCTACTCGCAACAGAGTACCAGTGTTAGAGCCACCAATTTATAGACAATCCAAATTATTATGTCACTTGATGGCGAGCCAGGAGACTGGGCCACAAGGCATCGTGAAGCTACAGTACATCCACTCCAGATGAGGCTTGCTTTTAGTGGTGGGGGCTGGTCATGCACGTCACAGTAGTCAGACCTAGAGGGGAGGGGATGAAGTGGGCAGTCACTGACCACTGCTGGGATGGCTGTGTCCAGCATGAGACTCGTGGTGTAACTCAACAGGATCAATACCGAGCAGCACAAGTCGTTGGCACTGGTTAGAATGCAAACTCCAAAATTGTGTATGCTGTACATAAAACTAAACCTGCCCATTAGCCCCATGTAAGTTTGTATTTTTTTAACATTTTGTCCAAAAAATGTTTTTTTCACCATTCTCAATATGTTAAATTTTATGAATGACATCTTTTGGGAGTGAAATGGAATTTGAAGGGTCTTCTTTTGATAAACAAGTCCCATAAGGTAAAACCATTTCTGTCTATGAACCATAGACAGTTTCCTGTTTCAAACCATGAACAGAAGTTCTGCCAGTTCAGAATGTTGTTGGTGAAATGCAATATTTTGTCACTTTTCTTTCAGTAACTGAAAAACCCAACTGTTTTGCCACTGCAATAAATTTTTGTGACTTGTTAATATTCCCTGTAACTTCAACCTCACTTTATAATATCTCCTTATTAAGACGCAATGAAGCTTTTTCTCCTCTTACAAATTATCAAAGTTTCCCAGAACCTGATACGTTTGAATCTCATGTAGACCTGGAATACAGTTTAGGTTATCCGAGGTTGGTGACAACCAACAAAGTAAATTTATTGTTATGTAGCTTCATTAAATGATAATTTATATTATAATGATCCATCATTGACGGTTTATATGTTAGGGAAAACCCTTCCCCCCTACAATCTTATTCAGTAATAGCAAGACAAAGTTATGTCAATTTTCAAAACAAGGAATATAATTCAAAGTCCTAAGAAAATCCCGGGGATGGAACACAAATCCATGGACTTTCGAATTTTTTTATTCAAGCTAAACCTGTGGATTCAGAAACAAGTTTCAGGAAAAAGGCAATCAAGTGTTAGAGGTACATGTAGTATTCTAAGAACATTTAAGTAACTTTGCTGCCGATGGGTATATAACATCAGTTATACTTGGGATTATAAAGTACACATTCTGGATTGACATTCTGAGTGACACACCTATTTACCAGCACATAAAGCCAGTGATTTAACCGACAGAAAATGGAAGTATGACAACCAGTAATCTAGATCGCATATTTTGTGTACCCATCTGACAAGTGGAAATTCATATGGCTGAAAACTATGAATACACACTACTTTTCAGAGGTGGTCAGATGTAACACAGGTAATACACGTTATACGCCTTCTGAAAAAACATACAGATTCCAGAACTGTTTTGGGGTTGATTTCCAGCCAGGATTTGCTCTCAAACCCTCAGAGTGAAACACGTACTTGCCAGCAAACACAGTCAGCGATCTTACATAACTATAACCTATGTTACATTTGAACATGTTACATTATCATGTTGTAAGAAACTATCCTGGCTGCGAAGCAACATAGTGAGGTCAGTCCGACTGGTGAGAAGTGAGTTGAAAGTTTGGCAAGTGTGAATGTGGGGACATTAATCTAAATTTGCAAATTCTTGGAAACATGAATGGAACATTTTGCTTAATTCAGATACTTGGAACTCCCAAATAAGTTTGAGACAATGTGGAATTTATTTGAGTATAAATGATGAGATATACTGCAGAAATTCAGGGGCACTGGGACCCGTGAAGATCCGGGTTAGAATGAACCTTAAGTAACCCATGCTTGTCGTAAGAAGCGACTAACGAGATCGGGTGGTCAGGCTCGCTGGCATGGTTGACACATGTCATCGGTTCCGAGATTTACGCAGGTCGATGCTCATGCTCTTGATCACTGGATTGTCTGGTCCAGACTCGATTATTTACAGACCGCCGCCATATAGCTGGAATATTGCTGAGTTCGGCGTAAAACTAAACTCACTCACTCAGGGGTACTGGAAGGTAAGACAAGCAAACCCAGAATAACATCCAAGTACATCCAACTGTCCATGTGTTTTATTCTTTCAGAAACTTAATACTGTTGATTTCAGTTAATGAAGCTAGATGATTTATCTCAAAGTTTAACCTGTGGCCAAGAGCACTTGCACTGCTTAAAAGAGTATTGTCTCTATTTATATATTGTACTTCTCATGAGGGAGCTTATTAAGCTAGGTCATCTAATTAGAAGTTTGATTAGTGAATGTGGGTCCTCTTGACTGGTTTGATAACAGCGTGGTGGGAGGTAATTAGTTCAGCTGTATCTCATTATTCTCCCTCCCACGCTCCACCCAGTGGACCATACACTCATTCTCCCTCCCACACTCCACCCAGTGGACCATACACTCATTCTTTCCTGGACACACATCTTTATCCTTATTAATTTATCACTAAAAGTAAAAAGTTGTGACAGGTGTAATTTACTAGATCAAGGATGTCTTGGAGTTGATTGCACTTTTCAGATGAGTATGAAAAAAACCCATGTATTTAAAGGTACAGATTTTTATGAGGCTGTTCCTGTAAGAAGAAAAAAAAAGAAGAAAAAAAATGCTTTTGAAAGACGTCAAAGCTGCATGATTTGAAGGTCGATATATCACAAATATGAATCATCTGTTGTATAAAATTGTCATATTTATCTATTTCGGAAACAGACACATGTTTTGATGTTGTTTTCTCAAATATTGAAGCATTCCTCCTGTCATTAAACATTGCCATATTGTCTATAGTCAATCAGTCGGATGTCAGTTCAGAAAGAAATTCAAGTGCCCACTCATCCTCTGACTGGAGTAATACCGTATATTACCGTCTATAAGACGACCCCATGGATAAGACGACCCCCAAACTTGACCCTTAAAATCAGTGTCAAAATGGTATGTTTCGTGCATAAGTCGTAAGTCGTAAGTCCTAAGTCCTAATCGCGGCAAACACAGACCACAGACAACTGGCAGTTACCAATAATTATAACATTGGTCCACATTATTCAAAGAATTCTCAATCATATATATTGCTTATTTTACCCCATTCAACAATCACGAACTGATTACCGCCTTGTTTTCCATTGACTGCTAGTTTACAGTAACATCGGTAAAAATGTATGAATTTAAATGGCTTCCGTATTTTACCCTATTCCATGTGCGTACAACTTCTGCTTACCACGTTCATGAGGGTCCGTACAACCTTAGTGTTGATTATATATATTTTACATAAAAACTAATTAAAATTACACAATGCTAGGTTATATTTCTTTGGGTTAAATAATAGTACTCAGTATTATATTTTACTGACGACTGCGTCAGAATTCATCCCAATATATTATTGTGCATGTTTGAATTTGTTCGCTGCTGATTGCTATTTCCGGCTCAAATGCACACGGTAATCTTATTCTTAATTAATTTATAGAGCAAAAACTGTAATTAAAATTACACAACGTTAGGATATATTTCTTTGGGTTAAATAATAGTATTCTGTATTATATTTTACTGATGACAGCGTCAGAATTCGTCCCGTTATATTATTGTGCATGTTTGAACTTGATCGCCGGGAAACATGTGCAAAGCTGATTGCTATTTCCGGCTCAGATACACACGGTAATCTTAATCCCTGCAAATAATACAATGCCCAGCAAAAACAACTTAGAACTTAAAAGGTAAATAATCTTGTCTAGTGATGTTTAATTGCAAATTTGACGTCTCTACTGACAAAGTCGTCTTCTGTTGTTTGTTCACGCGAAGTGATACGATGTTGTTTTCTTACCCCTGGAAAAAAGTTTGACGAAAGCGTAACCCATGGATAAGACGATCCCCTTATACAGACTGCTTTTTTTGGTCCTCAAAATTCGACTTATAGACGGTAATATACGGTAATGGTGCCAGTGTGTCAGCATGTTTCAATGGATGCTAAGAATATGAATTGATTATCATTATAACCATTTGGTGTTGTTGAGGGCTTCAGCCTATGTACAATATTTTGCCATGTACAAGCATATGACATGACATTGTGATGATATTAAGCAGATGTTAATGTAGAATACAGAAGAATGCGTCATTACCTATTATGTTTATGTACACAGTCCTTCCCTTAAAAGATTTGGCATTTAAAGACCTTATATTTAAATTGTGAAGGTCAAGAAGTAATGGTTCAAACTAGAAGTGTATGGTGAGGTCATGGTGAATGAAACTACTTCATTTCTTGCAAGTTTGTGCAAAAACCTCTAGTTTCATACACATTTGGCATGGAAATACATTTTCATTGATCCGATCATTTCTTTTGGTTTAAACATATTTTATTGTCCAAATGACAACGGGATTAGGCACAAGTGCACCACTTATGATCGCCTTCTCCCTAAATACAATTAAACATATTATTACATAATACAATGTACAATTTACAGTGGAAGCTTGACATTGGGGAAAACGTATGCAGTGTTGGTATATATATACAGTGTTTTTACAGGATATATACAGTGTGCTGGAAAGTTAAAAAGTGAAAAAAGTGCATGTCATACATTTGCAAATATTATACAGTATATCATTTAAAATAGAAATAGAAACAATAATATTGTATTAGCTGGTGAATCTGTTTGTAGTTTCTATATACTTGTGTACAGACAGGAATATATGTTTATTCATCAAATCTTTTAGGTTAGGGTCACCAAATAAGATAGTGTGCAGTGTTTTTTGGCCTCCAAATCTATCAATATCTGAGAATAGCGGCTTCCTAAAGTCATCATATAAAGTACATTCGAAAAAGAAGTGAAATGAATTTTCGCATGGCACGCCACATTCACAGGCAATAATATCAGAAAAGTTAACCCGAAACAGGTCGAAATTTAATGTGCTGCAACTATGTCTTAGTCTAGTGTGCAATACGTTTGTGTATCTCTTACCGCAATTGTAATATGTCGGTGGCAGAGCGGATTGCTCCAATACGGCAGTTTTAAGATATAAGTTATAAGATAATTGTACAATCTTTTGAAAACGACTCTCAAATATCTTACTGATACATGATAATAGTGATACAGAACTATAATTGGAAGGTAAAGATGTATCACCTTTCTTATATATTGGAATGACAAGTGCCAGTTTCCATCGTTGTGGAATTCATGCTTGAGCAAAGATAAATTGAATAATAAACACAATGGAGTGGCTATAGAATGGACAATATGTTTCAAAAGGCGATGATTACTGTTATCTGGACCGCTAGCTTTATTTGTTGGGAGTGTCTTAATCAAATCGGTTATTTCATGATATTCAATGTGAAAATCTTGGAGTTCAACATCACATATGTTGTGGGTATTAGGTAGCATATGGTTACAATCGTCTATTTGTGTAACTGAACTAAAATAAGTATTGAAAGTCTCAGATTTTTCCGAATCTGTAAACGCAGATGGTATACTAGAAGCATCAGTGACCAAGGGGGGGTATGGAAGTTGTAGTACCACAATCCTTTAAAATAAATCTAAGTAATTTCAAAATAGTTTGAGTTGTTTTCTTTCGATACTGTTGATAAAAGCCCATCTAGATTGCAGTGGAAATCCTCTTTTGCTTGTTTTCGGAGGTTGTTAACATTATTTTTATTTTTTTTACCTCATTAGGTCGTTCATGTGCTTTGATAATTTTGCTCTTTTCCGCAGCCTTTCTCTAATGCGGATTGCTCGCCGAATATTGCTGTTAAACCAGGGATTGTCCCAAGGCCTTGTCATTACTCGTTTGGACGGCACTCATTCTTTTACATATTGTCTGAGCGCGCTAATGTTAGGATGTCACAAGCTTCGCTGACCGAGGTGCAGTTGTTAAACATCTTTTCCCAATCTGTGGAAATAATCAGTTGATTTAGTCGTTTGTAATCGCCTTGCTTGTATAGTAAAACATCCCTTGCATAAGACTTTGTTAAGTTAATACAATTGGAAAGAGTGACATAAACCCCCTTATTGTCACTGATATCGACACTAAAGTCTAAAACGCCGGCTTCTACAGTTTCGCAGTCCTGGGTTATAACAATAGGGTCAATCAGGGTGGCTGATGTTGGTGTGATACGTGTTGGCTGATTAATGACGTTACATAAATCTTTACTCACAATTATATCGTGAAGGGGTGGACATTGTTGTTAAACAAATCTTCATTTAGGTCTCCAACGAGAACAACATTTGGTGAATTGTCAAGGGCTGATTCTAATGAGTGGTCCAGATAATTCCAGTATGATACAGGGGTGTTTGGTGGGCGATATGTAACGCACAATAACAAACTCTTTTGGGGTAGATGAATTTGAAACCACATTATTTCATAATTGTGAACTTCTAAATCTGTTCTGTGTTTAAAACTAAATGAATCACGAAAATAGACCGCAAGGCAACCCCCAAAACAATCTCTGTCCCTTCTAACTGGTGAACAGAAGCTATCTATTAGTGGGTCCGAAGATATTATAGATGCATCTAAATGTGTTTCAGTGAAACATAATACATCGAATTCAGAAATGTCTTCAGATATTTTGGTTACTTTATTTCTCATACTTCTAATGTTTAATTGAAATATTGTAAGTTCATTATTACCTGTATTAGAATGGACTGGTCCGGGATTAGGTTCGATATCACCAGATACAATGAGTAACCTGTCGCACAAGCCAGGCAGACTGAGAATGACATTTCTACCAATGATATCATCCAGCTGATGATTTCTGAGTTACCTGTGGCATCTTAGTAGCTTCATATGCTTGTCAGGACAGGTAGTTACCACCACCCCTATGTAGTTGTCGCCATACCCTTTACATGACTAGATTTGAACAGAGATGTTGGTGTAGGTAGTTGTGGACACTGGCTCCCGGCCCGGGATATGCCAAGAGTGACTGAAGGAAAACAGTTCACTTCCCTGTCCATAACAATGAAATTTGTTCATTGTTCAGAAAGGATAGTGTTTGTATATGGCTAATAAAATCAATATTAATCGAATAGTGCAAGCAAGATTGACTTGATTCAAAGTCAAACAGTTTAGTGAAAGTTATTTTCATAGTTGGTTTGGTTTTTTTTGGTCTGTTTGGGGGGTTGTTGTTGGGGGTTTTTTTGGGGGGGAAGGATTAAGAGGGGGGGTTTAGACATGTTTGCTGTGTTACCTTTGATTTGTTTTATTCATTAATGTAGATTTACTGATTAGAAATGTTCCTTTCTAGAAAAACCAAATTCAGTTTTTCAGATCAATGTAATTTCTGTTAGGATATGCAAAGCTATCTAGATCAGTTGCACTTTGCTTTTTTGCTGCTATGTGGATTGATCTGTTTGAATGATGGTTTTCTTACCATTATGGCCTCAAAGTGGAGACAGTGGTCTGTGTGCAGACAGTGCCAGGGACAAGGAACACCAGGAATATCAGTCAGTGTTGTTCAGGGTTGTCAATAGAGAGAGGGAAATTGCTTAACTTGAAAAAATAGCTGTATTTACCCGGATAATGCAGTTAAAGAATAACGAAACACAGCAACTCTTGCAGTCTTAATTTGCAACCTTGTTTGACTTTAAAAATGGTTAGTTTCAAAGTGGAAAGTAATCAGATATTCTGATGACAAACAGACTTCTATACCTGTATGACATTTTGGAAAGGTCCTAACATGGATGTCTGTCAGTTCACAGGAACTGTAGATCCCAGATTTCATTATCATGACATTATCACTCAGTTTAGTCACATTTAGTGTGTGAACATATCAAGATCATATAGTTAAATATATGCAAGTCATTGAAGGAATCAAGTTAGTACATTAATTAGTAATACAAACCTGTATAACGAAACATCAATGTGGAGTACATATTTTCAATATTGAAAAACATCAATGTGTAGTAGCTTAAAGAACAAATAAACTTTGTTTTTTTTTACTCTTTTAACTATTACATATGAAAGATTTGTGGTCAGTCTTATGCGGAATACCAAATTCATTCTTTAAAAACTTGTGGTTAATTAGTACTGAGCGATTAAAAGTTGCTGAAAAGTCACCTGCTTCACTCTCGCCCGCGAACGAAACCACAGACAGGTTACGTAACTCTGTCGTCAGAGCACTGCAGTGACGTCATATGAGGAAGGATTTTCAGTTAGTTGTATAGAAAGTGTGTAGCAAGCTCGTCATTTTGATGATTTCTCGACATCAACGAAGACATGCCAAATAATTGCGTTGTCGTCAATTGCTCCTAGAGGTCGGGCGATGGTGTCGCCATGCACAGATTTCCACAGGACCCCGCAGTTCGTGCAAAATGGGTTATGTTTGTGTGAGCGGCGGCGCTGTGGAAGCCTGAAACGATATCTTACTTGTGTTCAGATCGCTTCACGGAAGTTAAAGAATCAAAACTACTTACTAGTCGTAGTAAAATATGTATATGATTGATGACCATAAAGATTTTCCATGACACAACTTGTAACATAACAATTTCTGCCTCAGAAGCGAGGTTGTGGTCGAAGTAACAATAATACTGTAAGTACATGTAGTATTATATTGACACCCACCTCGCTTCCACGAGAGAAATTGTTATGTTATACGCTATGTCATGCAAAATCCTATTGGCCATCAATCAAATACATATTTTACAACCAGTAGAAAGTAGTTTTGATTTTGTTACTCGGTGAAAACATACCTAAATAGCATTTATACTCAGACTGGCGGATGTTCACAATAGGGCGCCGCCAGTTTTGAAAATCGTGAAGTCACGGGCTAAAGTCTGTTAGAATTAATGAGATTATGGTTTGTTTTCATCAAGTTAGAAAATCAAAACTACTTTCTACTCGTAGTTTAATATGTATTTGAATCATAACCAAAAGCATTTTGCATGACACAACTTATAACATAACGATTTCTTCCACGGAAGCGAGGTGGGGGGTCGAAGTGACAATACTGCGCGACAAATTTCTTGCTACATTCACATAGTTAACGTGCACTCACCAGTATGTAGATACTAGTCAATGTACGTCTTTATATTTGGTCTTATAATCCTAATTAGTTTATTATCATACTTGTATGCATTTTGAAACTAAATAAAAAGCAGACGATCTGCTGATACTTATAGTGCATTTATAACAGGACTGTAATATCTAGACATTTTATAGTTTGCCAATGTGAATCATAATTCGCACACAAGCCCTAGTGTATGTCTCATTACACTTCACAGCGAAAACAACGATTCTGTTGAATGCTACGACAAATGAATAAAAACAAAATGCAAATATTAAAATTAACAATGTCAGGCTATTACCTTGTTCGAGGAATGTATCCATCAATATCCACAAAAACGAGTGATATGCCATTTATCTGCAGCTGTTCCAAGTAATGTGTCTTTTAACAGTCTACGAAAAAGTGATATATCGTTTCAGGTATGTCACATTGGTGTATAGTCTCATTGGTCACCCAAGATAGCACACCTGGCAACTGATTGCATAATGTCCGCCATTCTTTAAAAACAGTAATTTAGTGAATTTAATAATGAGCAATCAATCACTGTATTGGCGGTTAATCCTTTGAAGGAAGGACGTTGTTTTTTACGCAGACACAGACACGACAGTGTGTATTCAGTATAGATTAGAAAATCAAATGGGTGTCTGTCAAATGGGAGATAACCATCTACATACATAAACACTACCTTTTGACAAATCCGCTGTGTAAGATAAAAGTAATTAATCAATCAGCGTGTTATCGGTTAATCCTTTGATCGATGTTTATAATGTTGAATATTTACTCCAGACACAAAAAATGCCAAATGGGAACCTTTGTCGGGTAATCTAAGTGGTGTTACCACTAATTATACTTGTTATAAATTCATTAACTGACCATCAAGTGAATGATGACAAATAACGTGTAGGTTTATACCACCTAACACGGGTTACAACGAGGGAGTATTCCTTGCTGTATTGCATGCAATTTTAATTGCATGTGAAAATTTATTCGGCCGACACTGTTTTGAGAATACAAACAGAACTTCATTGTTGCATAAGAAATACATATAAGCATTTGCTGTGTGCTAAAACTGTATGTACCTATTTACCTAAGTAAAATTTCAGATTCTTCTAGCAATGGTTGTTTAGTTTACGGATTCAAATAAATCAAATGTCAATTTTTAATATCATACGTAATTGACGTCATATTTTTACATGACATGATTAAATATCAAGGTAAAAAAAACAGAAATGGGATCAATTTGGATCAGTCATTATACAAATAAGGCCTAACGACACCAAGCGATTTTGACAGAATCGTCTATGAAAACAAGTTGTAACTCGGAAACTATGCAAAGCAGGAGACAAAATTATATGACAGTAGATTGTGAGAACATATAGCTTTCATTTTCCACAACAGTTGTCACGATTTCAGGTTTACACACCCTTGTAAACAAGATAATTTACCCCCTGAAATGTAGATGAATACTGCATCGGCCCTCATATCTATTCCTCATATGACATCAAAGAGACTTCCCCACTCTGATTGGTTGAAATTTCGTTCGCGGGTGAAAAATGTGCATTGTTGTCAAAAAGGTCGATTTAAGTTGATTAAAGATCAAAGTGAGTAGTTTTAATGGCGGGGTTTCATTTATAGCGATGCCAGTTAGTGATTTATGTATTTGTACCCCCCTAGAGTATATGTGATCTTTAAGCAAAGTCAGCCCATGGACATAATAAATGTACTTTTAATTCACATTTTTTTAAATGTTTTATTGGCTTTCCTAATTATGTCTGTATTATCAATGTAATGTTTCGATCAAATGGTGGATCAACTAAGGACTATATAGAATACCTGGAAGTTAAATACATTGTACACTAAACACAACAGAACCGAAATGTTAATGTTATCTGATCACAGGGACCTTCACTAGGTTCATGTTAAAGGCTCCCAGAGATATGGAGCAGGTCAGCACTACAATTATGCTGACATGATTATAATCAATAATCAAGTTTAATTTTCTACTTTTACGCAAGCAATCTACCTCTAAAGTCCCATATGTACATTGGAGAGGCAGTCATGAGGTATGATTAGTGAGTGTGTGTTAATGGAGGCTCTTTAGCTAGGAAATGGAATCAGTGGGAATGTAGGATGGTCCCTATATTGGGGTAGTGGTAGGCGGAATGACTGAATGGTTGCCAGCTTTTTACAGGGACCCCTTCTATAGGTATCATTAGAACAAGAGTGCGTCTGAAAGAAATGATAAGATTAGGGTGTGAGGAGTAGGGAGATAGGTTTGTGAAGACCAGATGGCAGCAATCTGGAGGAGCATTGCCAGCGCATGTGTGTCAGGGGGGATGTGCTTCTTCTGTCGGCCTTCGTTGTGTTGGGGGAGTTTTACCAGGGACCTTAAGTTTGATTAAAATAACATCTCGGTTTTCTTGGCTACTGGTGCTGTGTTTGAAATCAGGTTAATGGACTTGAGAACATTCCCTGTTGGTAGGCCACATTTAACAGCCATTTCAATGAAATTGAGATTGCAAGTTTCAGATATTTGTTTTTTGTCAATCACCATCACCACATACACCAACAGGGGGAAAAATAAAACACCTTAGATAAAGGTTGTATTGGCTGACTAGATGTGTTACTGGAATGTTGAATCCGTCTAATCTTGGCATGCTCACCATGCTCCTGATGATCAAGAGTGCAATGTTAACATGACTTCAACATTTGAAATTCATTGTATTCAGGGCCAGTTCGAAAATCATAATGTATTCGGCACCCTTAGAAATGTTAACATCATCCTTTCTGACAGTGAAAATAGAGGAAATTGTACTTTCACACAAATAAATGTGACCAATAGAAGTGCCCCAATATTTGGCATAGCCTCCAGAAATTTAAAACATTTGTCTCAATGAAAAGGAAAGGGGCAATCTTTCTGTATTGCAGCTCTTTATTATCTAGCCTTGTTGAAATTATATGTTATTAAATGATGGATGAAATATATTGTTCGTGTTGGCATCCATAGGTTACACCTAGACATCTTTATGATTGCCAATTGGGACACTTAATAATTTTAGTGAGTAAGTTTAGTCTTACGCCGCTTTTAGCAATATTCCAGCAATATCACAGCGGGGAATGCCAGAAAAGGGCTTCACACATTATACCCGTGTGGGGAATCAAACCTGGATCTTCGGGGTGACTAGCAAACGCTTTAACCATTACGCTACCCCACCACCCCCACTTAGTGGGTACAAGTCTATTCCTGGAGCTGTGCAAACCCTTCATCCTGGTCATTGAAAGAGAAATTCTGTTCAATGTTCATTTCTTAGCCCAAATAATTAGCCCACTGAGACTTAGTGATGATCTGATTCAGTAAAATACCCTTGAAAGCAATGGTGTTACATGAATGATTATTGTGGAAAGGTTATATTAGCAAGTTGTGGCTGAACTAGGATCCTGACAACAAGTCATCACAAATTTACCTGTGACAATACCATGGATGATGAACTTAACAATGCAGCATGAAATTATAATTCAACCTAACTGAATGCTCTGTCCTGGTTGTTATTGTGCTGCCTGCATCACAACATCTCCTCAGAATACACAGGACAATAAATCTGAAACTTCACAAGCTTGTTCACATCAATGATGATATCCTACTTTGTCAAATTTGTCCAAAGTGTGTTTGTTCCTCCTTGAGCAAAGAATATTATATTGAATCTCTAAATAAATTTAAACTCAAGAAGCAATGTAAGGAAACAGTTTCATCAATTAATGAATAGTAGCGAAACTAAAACATGTAGAAGACTCATTAGTCAATAAATCAGTGGTGTTTGATCTCACCTACATTTAAAATATTCAGAAAATTGTATTTGTATTGTACTCTTGTGTCATGGTGCAGTGTGATATGGCAGATGCAGAAAGTTGGTTCGATCACTCCATCTCTACTGGGTGACCTCTCACGTGAGCTGACCACACCTTCATAACAATGTTCAAACAAAACAGGCAACAAAAAATACTACGATCAAGACGATCGAGGATACTTACTGTTGAGACACGCTCATGAGTGTGTTGTTTATATTGCAGTTTTACAAGTCAGGTAACTACACTGGTTGTATATATCTTGATTTAACAAACATAACAATAAGAAACATTTTTTCCAAGATTAATTTGATGTTTCATTTTTTATGAGTATGAATTAGTCCCTCATCAGTAATCACAGATGCAAACCAGATTGATCAATTGTATCAATCACTCCAGCACTATAGCTATCCTGTAACCTTTGTATTACTGACCTTCGAAAGAATCTATTGAAATGAATCAATATGATAAACTTTCTCATGAATTTCTTGAATGACTGAATAACATGATGAACAGGTATAGGTAACTTCAACTGAAAATATTTAAGAATTCATACCAACTGGGCAAAATACATCAGGTAAAATTATCTTATAGTTGGTCAATACAGGTTATTTATGTTAAGGGCATTTGGATTGTAGATGAATGTATAAGGCTTCTAAATTACTGTCAATTTGGATGTTGAATGAAGATGCATGAGGTCAGCAAAGAAGTCAAGTTTCTTCTGATGATGGGCTAGGCAATTAGGAAAAAATAAATACTTTCCTGGCCATGATAGTATGTGCCTCATAAGAGTGTTCTCTGGTATGCATTCTTTACTTCGTGAAAAGCAAGTAACTTTTTATTCATAAGGACTGTTTATTTTTTTAACACTGTTGAAGCAAATGCATATTTGGGCGAGTTAAACCTTGACATTTAGGGGGTTTTAGCCCAAATAGCTATTCTAAGTCCCAAATGTGTGTTTAAGTTCTGAGATGTTATGAGTAATATTGTAGCTAACATCCCACCCACACTTAACAGCCAAGGCCTCTCACACTGGCCATTGTTGGAGTAAATGCACGCTCTGGGAGAACCACTTCCTGAGGAAATGGACAGCACTGGCCGACAACACATACACAATCAGCCCCGTAAACTATTGTACAATCATCGCAGTCAACCTGTGAGCTTCGTAATTCACTATCAAAGGGCATGATGGGATAGAGTGGGGGTTGTGGAGAGAGGATTATTGACGGATAAAAGTGGTATAATTTGAAGTAGGTGTCTAGAATCAAGGGGATACCGGCTGCTATTTTTGATCAGTTGTGCTTCATTTGTTTCGCTGCATTAGCGGTGATCTTCTGTCTGAAACATTGAATCACGTGTGAATAGTTACAAGATCTATTCATTCTTTCTAATTTTTGTGGTTCTGATCTGTAAAATGAATTTTATTGATGTCATTGAATTTGCTCATTTCTTAAGAACGTTGGTAAATTGGACTGTGATGACAGTGTTGCCTGTAGATGAAACTTGTTAGAAGTCACCTTGGAGCAGGATCTCTTTCTGAATCATGAGTGACCTATGTATACAGTCAAGATCTCATTGCCATTTTCATTTTTCTGCAGACATTTTTTAGTCTTATTCATCTATTGGTATTAGTGTTTGAATACCTGTGTATAACAAATGACAACATTCTTTTGATTTCAGAAGTAGGTCACTGTGACCTGCTTTGAGGGAGTTGCAAAATTTATTTCTTTGCCATCTAACTTTGGGAGGATTTAGTGTACAGTAGTTCAATGAAACCTGGTACATGTCATGTCTTGGGTGAGGGGGCAGAAAAAGTTGGAAGTGACCTATGTGTAAGGTCAAAGTCAGAGTTGAGGTGATTTGCAGTGTACGAAATAGTTTCCAATAGTTTCCTATGTTTTGAACATTTTTATCAGGCCATAATCTTGCATGATTTATAAGTGTATCATATTTTAACAAGTGAGAGAGATAGAGAGAAAGTGATGAAAATTCACTAGCCAGTCGGGCTAGTGACAGTGGAGATTTACTGACTCAACTGGATGTTTACTAGCCATGGGCTAGCGGGCTACTTCGCACACTGGTAATTTGTGAAGTGATTTTGCAATTATCTCTTAATGTTGTTTTATGCAGATATATGTTTATGTATATATATAGAACATGTTGCATTCAGCCTTGTTTACAATACAAAATACAATTACCAACAGAAACAAGTGGAGTGGTGATTCCAACTCTGCTACAATAAGTAAAGTCCAGCAGGTGTATCCTACTGTAAATACCGTCGACACAGATGTTTTTTAAATGTTGCACATGTAGTGGTTAAATATTTTGAATAATTAGTGGTGACAACCATATATATATATAGACCTCCTCCAATGATAAAAGAGCTCTATATATTACTGTTTTAAGATATTGACATGTCCAGGTGAGCTACAATGCAGTGACTCAGTAACATTAAGAATTACTTGTGAGAAAGGATGAATTAAGGATTATTTAGCTTGAGGGAATTAATGGAAGTTGAATGTTCAGTATGAAGACTTACAACTTACTAAATGAATTCACTCAGAACACATACTATGCAATTCCTCGTTGGCCTAAGGTTAATTTCAATATTTTATTCAGTTTTCTTGGCTTATTTTCATTTTTGATGATGTTGCTATAGTGATTGAAACATGCACTGTGCTTACAGTTGTCACTTGTTTTTCATTACAAAGAAAACTTTCAAGCAGATTTATTGAAATCCACTCAAACCTTGTAATTGTCCTCGAAAAGGACGCCACCACATTGACTTGTACCGACATGAGAGTTAGTGCTCAGTGTATGGCAGTTTGACAGAAAGACAGAAAGAGTGACATTCCTGACCAGCTACAATCAATTTGCATGTATTATAGTAAACTTGCTTTTGGCAATATGGGTAAAATCAACAGCTATTCATATGGTCGTGTGAGCGAGAGAGAGCATGATTGTCACAGTAATGTGTGGGAGTAGTTAAGTCTCATTCAACAGGAAATTGACCAGAAATATGATGAATACCTTGCTGACTTCTAATTTGATATATTAGTGAATAATTTAAAGGGCACGTTATTTACTCTGCTTTTAGTAATGCGGAAGACAGACTTATGACAGGCTATCAAAGCCTGATAGTAAGACAGACTTCTGCCAAAGTTGTGCTTTCAATCAGAATATACATCACAGTGTACACTCATGAACACAGCTCCCATGTCTAAGTCTCCTACTGCATCGTATCGTAGCCTGGGTCCCGTTCCACAAAGCTTTCGTAGAACTAGTAGGGGTGGGTATTGCAGGGAATTTTCATATTGTGATATATTGCGATACGAAAGCATGTATTACGATATGTATTGCAATATATTGCAAGAAGTTTTTTTTAACAAAAAACTAATTATAGTCGAGTTAATGCTTGATTTATAAAGCAAAAACACAACAAAATCACAATGCTTGATTAGGCTTTAATAAAAACTTTTAATCATGACAAAATAAAAATGTAAATAATGTTTGGCACAAATGAAACAAGGAAAGGAACAATTTAAAAACGGAAATATCCGAAGATTTCCGAGTGTTATGAAGTTTTCCGATTGCATGTTAAAATACCGGTTTTCAATCAGCGTATCGCAATACGTATCGTTTTCATGTCTAAACCGGTTATATTGCGCCGGGTTATTGCGCAGCCCTAAGAACTAAGATGATCGTAACTCCCATACTTTAACATAGACTTACGACTGTTGTAGCGCTACGATCGCTGTGTGGAACGGGGCCCAGAATGTTTAACTTCTTGTGACAGTTAATGGGACAGGTTGATAGTGTCAAAGTTTGGCAGTGGGTTGGGACAGCACTCCTCTGCTAATATGATACATCACTTGGTTAGGGTTATATTGTAGTACAAAGATTTGGGAAATTCACACCAAATTCTTGAAATTCCACCAAAATAACTAATCATTTGTGGTGAGTAATGTTTTGCTATGAAGGTAATAAAGTCACCAAGTCTCGTACGGAAAAGAAATTCTGATTTTATGAGTGTGTATTACATTATGCAAATAACTGTGATAAAGTTGAATTGAGTGCCATTACACACAATGAATTGCTTGAACCTTGCCCTTTGACCAGTGTGACAGTAACATGTATATTTGTGTTCTTGTAGGTAAGTATGTGGGGAACCGGCCCATCAAGCTGAGGAAGAGTTCATGGAAGGACAGGCAGATCGATGTCGTGAGGAAGAAGGACAAAGAGAAGAAGAGATTAGGACTGAGATGAGACGTGCTGAACTTACACATCATTCAGGGTGGACATTTGTGTTATTCAGGGGAGGGGCAGGATTTTAATGGACATCATGCATGGGAAGGGACAGTCATGGCAATCAGAGGATTCCATGTGTATATTGAGAGGAAGGGTTAACAGCTGTGCCAGGACAGTAATGCCATTCAGTGGAGCTTAGCCATACTTCAGGGAAATGACATGGGGTCTTTTTTGAAGGAGGAATTGGACATCATTGACAGTGTCATGAATATCATTCTTGAGAGGTTAGTTTGTGCATTGCAGTGCCATATGGCTACATGTCGACGCTGGTGAGACACATTGTGTGTAGGTGAGATTGTCATTTCAGAGGAATAGGGTTTTATACTAGGTCTTGAAATCAAGAAATAAGCAGATGTTTTGTTTTAACATTAAATAAGTTCAAAATAATATATAGACATGAAGGCCAGATGTGATTATTTCAGAGAGCAAACCACTTTGTTTCAAATCATGAACACTGCTGATCCATGGTGCTTAGGCAGGATTTTCATTCCTGATGCTTAAAAAGCAGGGAATGCATTTTACTGGAGCCTAACAATTTAAATATACGATGTTTCTTTCAGGTGTGATATGTGTCAAAATACCATGCAAGCAAACTCAGTTTCTCATATCAGTCATGGAAGCTGATGGACTTGCTGTATCCCATATTTGACTTAGATGTAGGTGTTATGAACAAGGACATGTTGTTAATTATAGGCAACTTATTTATTATTGAGGTGGTGTTTGGTGTATCTTGTAACATCCTTGTCAAGCAGGTAATGGTTAGTTTGGTAAACAATGATGCAGAGATGCCAACCCTTACGCTTTAGGCGTAATTATTACGATTTTGACCATTAAATTATGCCATTACACTTAATCTGCGAAAATTACGCTTTTCTACTCGTTTTTTGAAAATCAGTTAAGTGGATTAATTTTCACAGGGAAGTGTTTCGTAACGCACAGGTGCAGGGGTGCAGAAATGGCCTCGCACCGATAGGAATCGCTTACTCTTAGCATCGCACTCATTCCAATTAACTTGCAAGGAATTAAAGTATGTTGAGTCACATGACCAACAATTTTCGATGTATGGAGATTCATAATGATTGGTCACATGTGTTTCTGTCTAGAATCTTCCTTTCGTGAAAACGTGTACCATGTTGAAGCGATCGGCAGACAAGTATTACACTTTTTAGGTCCAAATTACACTTTTTGACCTCTAGTATTACACTTAGGCCCCAAATAGGGTTGGCATCTCTGAATGATGAAGGTGTTACAGTACAACGCGGAAACAGTTTGCTCAATTCCAATTAAGACGTTGCTTATGTATCATGTTTTGTCCATGTTTATATCATGTGAGTAGCACATCTTCAACTACTGGATGCAGGATGATGCTTAAAGGATCTAATATTGCAGTGCAACAAGTCTGTGGTCTTCTTTTTCACAATACAAAATCACCGTTGTACCACAGTGGCTCTGCCTATGTCATTGTTGAAATATGTTCGTTGGAAACTCATTCTATGAAATTTCAATTGTTGCATTTGTCCAACAGATAGTTCGTTATGTTACCCTTTTCTTCCATGTAATACATATGTCAGATTTGTCTGGTATTGGTACTTATATAATTGGCACCAGTTGTAACAGAAATTTTAATGGGCTGTACCTGTTCACCATAGAATATGTCATCATGCCGACTTGCGTGGAGGAGTGATTTTCATGGATCCCTGCCAGCAAAGGGCACTCACACTTTATCAGACTGATATTAGAGTTCACCTCTGGAGACATCAATGGGAGAATTTAAATGTCTGTACCCTGTCTCCCACTAACAAGTTTACTGTATCTCAACATCATCTCTGTGACCACTTGTGTCATTAGGACTCATCTGAACTGTGTCACATAATGTGTAAATAAAACACTATTTACATGATGTGTGTTTTTGGTTATTTTTATCTGATTAAAGTTTGACATCAGCAAATTGATTATTTGGTCTTAAATAAATTTCTGTAGGCTTTAGAGCCTTTGGTTTTCTGGTAAATGTCCATTGGGATGTGTACAAAGGGAGATGTCATGCTGGAGAACAAATGGTTGCTTTTTTGTCCTTGAAATTGGAAGAGAAGCCCAGTCCTCTGAGGTGCCACAAGTCGCTTTGCAAATTGGAATCTCAGTTCAAACCAATTAAGTTTCTAGATTTGTCAGCACCATGCCTGTGGCCCTGGGTTTCACCAAAGTGGTAAACTGACACTCCATGATACAACTGGAATGCTGGTCCAAGTGTGGTTGAACCCAAGTTACTCACTGAAAGTGAGCATCTGTAGTAATTGTGTAACATGAACCTTGTGTGTCCAGCTTTCCTAACAGTTGGAGAGAATGTTGAGTTGACTGAACACAGTTACCTATACTCCAAGGTTCAGGTTGCAGAGAATTTCCCTTTGTAACCTTTCAGCTTACCATTACACACAGACCATCAGATTATGAATGTATAATCTGACAGCCCAACAGACTCAAAGATGTTTTCTGTCATGAGGTTATTCCAGATCAAAAACTGTACAAGACCACATAGGATTATTACTGAATGTTATATACAAGGAGCATTAATCAAACACCACACACATGTACGCAACACTACTTGTTTTGTATACTTTGAAAACTAAATTCTGCGTATTAAAGTGGTAACTTAACATATTGTACTCTTAACATATTTTGCCTAGGTGTACCCAGGGTACAGACACCCTTACATACAGACAGGTGTACCCTGGGTACAGACATCCTTACATATAGAGGTGTACCCTGGGTACAGACACCCTTACATACAGACAGGTGTACCCTGGGTACAGACATCCTTACATATAGAGGTGTACCCTGGGTACAGACACCTTTACATATAGAGGTGTACCCTGGGTACAGACACCCTTACATACAGAGGTGTACCCTGGGTACAGACAACCTTACATATAGAGGTGTACCCTGGGGACATACGCCCTTACATATAGAGGTGTACCCTGGGTAGAGACACCCTTACATATAGAGGTGTACCCTGGGTACAGACACCCTTACATACAGAGGTGTACCCTGGGTACAGACACCCTTACATATAGAGGTGTACCCTGGGGACATACGCCCTTACATATAGAGGTGTACCCTGGGTAGAGACACCCTTACATATAGAGGTGTACCCTGGGTACAGACTCTTAAATATATAGGTGTACCCTGGGTACAGACACCCTTACATATAGAGGTGTACCCTGGGTACAGACACCCTTACATATAGAGGTGTACCCTGGGTACAGACACCCTTACATATAGAGGTGTGTCCTGGGTACAGACACCCTTACATATAGAGGTGTGTCCTGGGTACATACGCCCTTACATAAAGAAGTGTGTCCTGGGTACATACGCCTTTACATATAGAGGTGTGTCCTGGGTACATACGCCCTTACATATAGAGGTGTGTCCTGGGTACATACGCCCTTACATATAGAGGTGTGTCCTGGGTACATACGCCTTTACATATAGAGGTGTGTCCTGGGTACAGACACCCTTACATATAGAGGTGTGTCCTGGGTACATACGCCCTTACATATAGAAGTGTGTCCTGGGTACATACGCCCTTACATATAGACAGAGGTGTACACTCAGTACATACGCCCATACATATAGACAGAGGTGTACACTCAGTACATACGCCCTTACATATAGAGTTGTGTCCTGGGTACATAGTCCTTTACATATAGAGGTGTACCTTGGGGACATACGCCCTTACATATAGACAGAGGTGTACACTCAGTACATACGCCCTTACATATAGACAGAGGTGTACACTCAGTACATACGCCCTTACATATTGAGGTGTACACTGGGTACAGACACCCTTACATATAGAGGTGTACCCTGGGGACATACACCCTTACATATAGAGGTGTGTCCTGGGTACATACACCCTTACATATAGAGGTGTGTCCTGGGTACATACGCCCTTACATATAGACAGAGGTGTGTCCTGGGTACAGACACCCTTACATATAGAGGTGTACCCTGGATACAGACACCCTTACATATAGAGGTGTACCCTGGGTACAGACACCCTTACATACAGAGAGAGGAGTACCCTGGGTACAGACACCCTTACATATAGAGGTGTGTCCTGGGCACAGACACCCTTACATATAGACGTGTACCTTGGGTACAGACACCCTTACATATAGAGGTGTACCCTGGGTACAGACACCCTTACATACAGATAGAGGTGTACCCTGGGTACAGACATCCTTACTTATAGAGGTGTACCCTGGGGACATATGCCATTACATATAGAGGTGCACCTTGGGTACAGACACCCTTACATATAGAGGTGTGTCCTGGGTACAGACACCCTTACATATAGAGGTGTACCTTGGGTACCGACACCCTTACATATAGAGGTGTACCTTGGGTACAGACACCCTTACATATAGAGTTGTACCCTAGGTACAGACACCCTTACATATAGAGGTGTACCTTGGGTACAGACACCCTTACATATAGAGTTGTACCCTAGGTACATACGCCCTTACATATAGAGGTGTACCCTGGGTACATACACCCTTACATATAGAGGTGTACCCTGGGTACAGACACCCTTACATACAGAGAGAGGTGTACCCTGGGTACAGACACCCTTACATATAGAGGTGTGTCCTGGGCACAGACACCCTTACATATAGACGTGTACCTTGGGTACAGACACCCTTACATATAGAGGTGTACCCTGGGTACAGACACCCTTACACACAGATAGAGGTGTACCCTGGGTACAGACATCCTTACATATAGAGGTGTACCCTGGGGACATATGCCATTACATATAGAGGTGCACCTTGGGTACAGACACCCTTACATATAGAGGTGTGTCCTGGGTACAGACACCCTTACATATAGAGGTGTACCCTGGGTACCAACACCCTTACATATAGACGTGTACCTTGGGTACAGACACCCTTACATATAGAGGTGTACCCTGGGTACAGACACCCTTACATACAGATAGAGGTGTACCCTGGGTACAGACATCCTTACATATAGAGGTGTACCCTGGGGACATATGCCCTTACATATAGAGGTGCACCTTGGGTACAGACACCCTTACATATAGAGGTGTGTCCTGGGTACAGACACCCTTACATATAGAGGTGTACCCTGGGTACAGACACCCTTACATACAGATAGAGGTGTACCCTGGGTACAGACATCCTTACATATAGAGGTGTACCCTGGGGACATACTCCCTACACCCGTACATATAGAGGTGTGTCTTGGGTACATACACCCTTACATATAGAGGTGTGTCCTGGATACAGACACCCTGACATGCAGACAGAGGTGTGTCCTGGGTACAGACACCCTTACATACAGACAGAGGTGTGTCCTGGATACAGACACCCTTACATACAGACAGAGGTGTGTCCTGGGTACAGACACCCTTAACTACAGACAGAGGTGTGTCCTGGGTACAGACACCCTTACATGCAGACAGAGGTGTGTCCTGGATACAGACACCCTTACGTGCAGACAGAGGTGTGTCCTGGATACAGACACCCTTACATGCAGACAGAGGTGTGTCCTGGATACAGACATCCTTACATACAGACAGAGGTGTGTCCTGGATACAGACACCCTTACATGCAGACAGAGGTGTGTCCTGGATACAGACACCCTTACGCACAGACAGGTGTGTCCTGGATACAGACACCCTTACCTACAGACAGAGGTGTGTCCTGGGTACAGACACCCTTACATACAGACAGAGGTGTGTCCTGGATACAGACACCCTTACATACAGACAGAGGTGTGTCCTGGGTACAGACACCCTTAACTACAGACAGAGGTGTGTCCTGGGTACAGACACACTTACATGCAGACAGAGGTGTGTCCTGGATACAGACACTCTTACGTGCAGACAGAGGTGTGTCCTGGATACAGACACCCTTACGTGCAGACAGAGGTGTGTCCTGGATACAGACACCCTTACATGCAGACAGAGGTGTGTCCTGGATACAGACACCCTTACATGCAGACAAAGGTGTGTCCTGGATACAGACACCCTTACGTACAGACAGAGGTGTGTCCTGGATACAGACACCCTTACATGCAGACAGAGGTGTGTCCTGGGTACAGACATCCTTACGTACAGACAGAGGTGTGTCCTGGATACAGACACCCTTACATGCAGACAGAGGTGTGTCCTGGGTACAGACACCCTTACATACAGACAGAGGTGTGTCCTGGATACAGGCACCCTTACATGCAGACAGAGGTGTGTCCTGGGTACAGACACCCTTACATGCAGACAGAGGTGTCCTGGGTACAGACACCCTTACATAGAGACAGCATTGTACCCGATACAGACGCCTTTTAAAAACTGACATTGATATCCTTGGGGTTCGTGTGTCCTCAGATATCTGAAGGAATCCATTTTGAATGTCGATTGAGTGAATAATAGTTTTTCTGGAGGAAACTAATACGTATATTTCAATATGTAACCGCATTATTTGAATAGAATACGGGACATCCATCTGTGGTCCCTTAAATTACATAGTATTCTGGGCATCTGAGCCAATAATAGAATTTGATGAAAAGTCAGGTATATTTTGAGTGAATTGACATGAAAAAATTGACCCAATCAAACCACCATAAGAGGCTGATGAAGCGTATATGACGCAGATGTCGTTTGAGGGTATTGTGACGCTTGCTGCGTGAGGCTCCCAAACCCCTGGGATTACAAGGAATCAATTTGTGTAAATTGAGGCAGATTCTCATTTCTCAGCTGATGTCTGGTGATGCATCTTTATCTGGGAGGAAATCCAGAACAAAATACCACTTTGATCTTAAAGAGTAAACGTAAGAAGACAGCGCCCCCTGGGTAACCACTGGCATCCTGGGTAACCACTAGGTCTGTGTATGGGTCTGATGGACCCTCGGTAACCATTTGGTCTGTGTATGGGTCTGAAGGACCCTGGGTAACCATTTGGTCTGTGTATAGGTCTTATGGGCCCAGGGTAACCACTTGGTTTGTGTATGGGTTTGATGGGCCCTCGGTAACAATTTGGTCTGTGTATGGGTCTGATGGACCCTAGGTAGCTATTTGGCCTGTGTATGGGTCTGATAGACCCTCGGTAACCACTAGGTCTGTGTATGGGTCTGAAGGACCCTGGGTAACCATTTGGTCTGTGTATAGGTCTTATGGGCCCAGGGTAACCACTAGGTCTGTGTATGGGTTTGAAGGACCCTCGGTAACCATTTGGTCTGTGTATGTGTCTGATGGACCCTCAGTAACCACTAGGTTTGTGTATGTGTCTGATGGACCCTCGGTAACCACTAGGTCTGTATATGGGTCTGATGGACCCTGGGTAACCATTTGGTCTGTGTATGGGTCTGATGGACCCTCGGTAACCACTAGGTTTGTGTATGGTTTGATGGACCCTGGGTAACCATTTGGTCTGTGTATGGATCTGAAGGACCCTCGGTAACCACTAGGTCTGTGTATGGGCCTGATGGACCCTCGGTAACCACTAGGTCTGTGTATGGGTCTGATGGACCCTGGGTAACCATTTGGTCTGTGTATGGATCTGAAGGACCCTCGGTAACCACTAGGTCTGTGTATGGGTCTGATGGACCCTGGGTAACCATTTGGTCTGTGTATGGATCTGGGTAACCATTTGGTCTGTGTATGGGTCTGATGGAAGGACCCTGGGTAACCACTAGGTCTGTGTATGGGTCTGATGGACCCTGGGTAACCACTAGGTCTGTGTATGGGTCTGATGGACCCTCGGTAATCACTAGGTCTGTGTATGGATCTGAAGGACCCTCGGTCACCACTAGGTCTGTGTATGGGTCTGAAGGACCCTGGGAAACCATTTGGTCTGTGTATGGGTCTGATGGCCCTCGGTAACCACTAGGTCTGTGTATGGGTCTGATGGACCCTGGGTAACCATTTGGTCTGTGTATGGATCTGAAGGACCCTCGGTAACCACTAGGTCTGTGTATGGGTCTGATGGACCCTGGGAAACCATTTGGTCTGTGTATGGGTCTGATGGACCTTCGGTAATCACTAGGTCTGTGTATGGATCTGAAGGACCCTCGGTAACCACTAGGTCTGTGTATGGGTCTGATGGACCCTGGGAAACCATTTGGTATGTGTATGGGTCTGATGGACCCTCGGTTACCCCTAGGTCTGTGTATGGGTCTGATGGACCCTGGGTAACCATATGGTCTGTGTATGGATCTGAAGGACCCTCGGTAACCACTAGGTCTGTGTATTGGTCTGATGGACCCTGGGTAACCACTAGGTCTGTGTATGGGTCTGATGGACCCTCGGTAATCACTAGGTCTGTGTATGGATCTGAAGGACCCTCGGTAACCACTAGGTCTGTGTATGGGTCTGAAGGACCCTGGGAAACCATTTGGTCTGTGTATGGGTCTGATGGCCCTCGGTAACCACTAGGTCTGTGTATGGGTCTGATGGACCCTGGGTAACCATTTGGTCTGTGTATGGATCTGAAGGACCCTCGGTAACCACTAGGTCTGTGTATGGGTCTGATGGACCCTGGGAAACCATTTGGTATGTGTATGGGTCTGATGGACCTTCGGTAATCACTAGGTCTGTGTATGGATCTGAAGGACCCTCGGTAACCACTAGGTCTGTGTATGGGTCTGATGGACCCTGGGAAACCATTTGGTATGTGTATGGGTCTGATGGACCCTCGGTTACCCCTAGGTCTGTGTATGGGTCTGATGGACCCTGGGTAACCATTTGGTCTGTGTATGGATCTGAAGGACCCTCGGTAACCACTAGGTCTGTGTATTGGTCTGATGGACCCTGGGTAACCACTAGGTCTGTGTATGGGTCTAATGGACCCTCGGTAATCACTAGGTCTGTGTATGGATCTGAAGGACCCTCGGTAACCACTAGGTCTGTGTATGGGTCTGATGGACCCTGGGTAACCATTTGGTATGTGTATGGGTCTGATGGACCCTCGGTAACCACTAGGTCTGTGTATGGGTCTGATGGACCCTGGGAAACCATTTGGTCTGTGTATGGGTCTGATGGACCCTCGGTAACCATTTGGTCTGTAATTACTATAACTTTGGGTAACTACTTGGTAATCAGAATGTCTGTGTATGGGTCTATCAGTCTATCTAGCAGACATTATTAGTTGGTTTTTTGTTCTCTCTCTTTGCCTTCCACCGTACCTAGCGATGGTTAATGATGGAACACTCTCTGAAAGAGCGCTATACAATCCAAAACGAGACATAACTGGAATAAAGGAATTCCATTTAGACGTATTCAGGCCACGTGGCAAAAATATATAACTCAGTGTGTTAATAAAGTGCGAATCGGGAATCAACTCGCTTTGCAGAGGTATCACGGTCCACGACCATCACACACGTTCACCCAAGTGAACACACAATAAGCATAATTAGCCAGCCACATATTCAATATTATCACCTGTACACACTAATTACCAGAGTGGGCTTTCCCAAAAGATATTGCTATGTTAGACACATTACACTTCATAACGTTAAACAATAATGACATAATCTATTCAATATAGAACATCAGAGCAAAAGAATACCCAGTCTTGACTATCCTCAGAAACAAATTGTTTGGTGTAAAGTGACAAATACCTGTGAAAGTTCTATGAATGGATCACTAAAAACATGACACCAGGTGTTTGCGAAAAGGTAAGCACGTCCGGTAACACCCCCTTAGAAATGGAAATATCTTTTGCCTGACGCGGCCCAGCAGTCCTGCCAAGCAACGGCGGCCTGTAACAGTATCACTACGAGAATGTAAACAATATGGTTTTACGCCGCTTTTAGAATATTCATATCAGGTTACAATGAAATGGACTTCACACAGTTATCCATACGAGTATGAAAGAATATACCTAGAAGTAATATAAGTTACAATACCAGTGGCGAGTAGAACGATAGTGTTGGTAATGGTTTCGTCAGAGAGACTGACGTGTGTTCATCAGTCAGTTATTGTCTGATGTGTAACTGATCGTCTTCCCTGAATAACTATTCTACCTACTGTCGATAATCTCATTTTCAGATTAAAACGGCTTTAAGTTGGTTTTGCGAACTCAGTGACGCTCGACAGAATTCCGTACAACGAAGTCATTAATGATAACGATGTTTGTGAGTGATGTTTAGTCTGCAGTATGCGGCCTAGATGGTGTGCCGTCTTTTCTACACATGGTCACAGGGATCTGATAAGAACTGATAAAAATCGTGGTCGTTGATAAGGAAACTGTGGTAAGTTAGTTACGTCTTTTATCTGTTAGTCTAGATCTGAAAAGCACAATAACAGATATTGGTCTTGAATTATGTCCAATGGACGTTATCAATTTGACCATCGGCAGGTTTAAGATGCTAGAACATGGTCCGACAGCCTGTATTATCCCTGTATTTCACAATTTCCAATTCTTAATGCCCCTGGTATCGTGATAAAATGTTTGTTAAACTTTGTCCTTTTTCCCCAGGTCAACGCTCTGTCTAACTCAAAAGATGCTGCATATGCCAGAAACCAGTCATGAACCGAACTTCCTGTATCCGACCTGGCCCCAGTCCTGAGTACATATTTACAAGTGATATGCAGCTAATCCCTGACCTTCCCCCCCCCCGACACTAGTACCCACCAACGCATGGGGAGACTTCTGTAAGACAATTTGGTGATTTGTCCATAATCCCCCCCGTTAATGTACAGGATGTCGCAGTGTATTTCCGGTCACATCGGCTGTAGGAGAATGATATACTGGTGACCCGCCTGGGGCTTCAGCTGAAGTCGTGTGCTAGGTCTATGTTATTGGGGTGAATTTCAGACCTGCATGTATCCAAACACTCTAAAAGATTATTGTGTTTTTGCCATCCATACATATGTGTGGCCTAGAGCGTTCCACGAAATGGTTGGATAAAACTGTCAACAAGGTGGAATTGAGGCGAAGGAAGAAACAGGGTACATCCCTCTCGGTGGCGGAAATATCTGGAGATGTTGAGACTAAGAGCAGTGTTAGTACTGAAATGATCAATTGTTTTTGTTTTGTTCAGTAAAAAGTCACGCCTCAATTATTTTCCTTTGAAACTAAAGCTTTGATCTTAATCATTAGTAAATACATACTAGACATTTCACAATACATTTGCGTAGCTAAGTTCGAATTTGAAATATTTCGTCTTTAGAAAAATCTTTTTCAAACATTTTCCAAAATGTCCGCTGTTACTTTTGTTAGGATCATGGCCTTTTCATACAAGACAAAGAAATTAAAACATTACGAAATGAAATTAGGAACGTTAGGTTCCACTGATACCCCATGAGGCTTTGAATCACCCCCTTGTTCTGTCAATAGAGCGTCTCACGGAGGCCGGAAGGTCGTGGTTCGATCCCGACATACTGGAAGTTATTAAAAGATTGAACGTACTGACAGTGAAACAATGACCCACTTGTTGTGGGATTGTAAGTTTACCCAGTTATTTTAAATGAGCTCCACTCATGGATAATGAAATGTTCACATATATGTAACATGAACCTTGGTATAGAATTGATATTGTTTGGTGTAAAGGAAAACATTGTTACAGACAGAAGTTTTGACTTTATTCTGTTGTTTGCAAAGATTTTCATATACAAATGTAAACATCAGAAATGCAAACCACAGTTTAAAAGATTTTCAAAGGAACTTTTTGTCAGATATAAAATAGAAAAAGATATTTCCAGAAGCAATTGTACTGCTGATAAATTTCATCAGTCTTGGATGTTGTATCATAGTTTATTTTCTTCAGAAGAGCAGCATTAGTAAAATGTCCTATTCTGTTGTATATTTTTCATGTCTAAGACCCAAAAATATAATCTGACGCTGATATCAGATATTGAAGAGGAGTGTGTGTGCGCGTGTGTGTGTGTATGTATGTTTGTGTCACTTAAACTAAAATCCCACCAAAGTAAACTGTAAAATACTCATTACATCAAATATCATTTCAAAAGATTTCCTCTATGTCAATGGCCTTCATTTCCCTGGCATGAAGGTCAATGTTTTTATAACAGGGGTGGATGAATAAAATGTTTAAAAAAAAAAAAAGATTGAACGTATTGTTACCCTGGGTGGCATCAAACCCCATGTTAGTTCACCACCTCCAGTATCAGTCGGGAATGAGGATTTCTTTCAGTTTAAAACAGTTTTCAGTTTTAACTTCTCTAATATTCACTATTCGTAACTTAAGTCCTCTTAAAAGTAACGAACTATTTTCATACATCTAACAAAAGAAGTTTGAAATATGTTTCAGATCGTGTAAGTAATAAGTAATTCCAACCCGACCCCACCTCCACCCCTACCCCTACCCCAACCCTATTCTATCATTAAACTAATCACTTGTTTTGATGATTTTGTGGTCATTGTTTACAGTGGTTCATGTGAGCAAACGCACAGCTTTGATCAGATACCTTTGACAGGAATGAACCATATCAGGACTGTTCCGCTTCCAGCATCTGACGAGATGCGCGGCATCGGTGGTCGTGTTTCAGTGGACGACGAGAAGTAACTCGGTAACTGTAGACTGTTGCACAATCCAGATATCTGACTGCAGGCTTAAACAGTAAAACACATCACAGATGTCCCCACACAGAGCTGACATCGTCTGGCCTTTACACCCACCGCGATTAATAACCACAATTCATTAAGCAGCTGAATCAAGAGCCCTGATCTCTATTTTATTGAAGCACGGGGAATCTCGGGAATGGGCAGTCAAGCAATGTGCCCAGCTCCTGCTTGTGTTACGTCGGTTTAGTCAAATAATGAACACTTTAATTGCCCATACTTCTCTAAATGTTGTTAAATGTTAGGCCAGTTAGAACTGATCTTCAGCAACCAAGGTTTGTCGTAAGAGGCGACTAACGGGATCGGGTGTCAGGCTCGCTGACTTGGTTGACACATATCATCGTATCCAAATTGCGTAGACCGATGCTCATGATGTTGATCACTGGATTGTCTGGTCCAGACTCGATTATTTACAGACCGCCGCCATATAGCTGGAATACTGCTGAGCGCGGCGTTAAACAACAACCAACCATCTTTAAATGTTCCACAAAAGTGCTTAGCCGTCAATCAGCTTGTATGTCCGCCCAGTCAATCACTATTCTCACATGTACGCGTATTCACTGGGAGAGTATTTTTCTGGTCTTCAGGGTCCCTTTTGGGGGGTCATCTTGACATCCAACGAACTAAAGGGCGCTTATTGACAGTACAACGATTTGTCAATAGGATATGGGTGGGCAAAATAATGGAGAAGACCGTTTGTGTCTTGTTTGAGCAATAGTGCAGTTTATCTTGTCTTGGAACGGTGTCACATTTATCTGTCATAAACAATGAATGATGACATTGTCGTCTTCAAGTATATGCGACAATGGCGTCAACGTCGCTGTGTACCTCGTCACAAACAATGAAGACAATGAAACAGTTGCTTTCATGCCCAATGGGAAGTATTGACAACAATATCCGTGATATGTATTTCAAAAATAACATCATGGGTAATATGTTCAGTTTACTACATGAGTTCCCGATATCAATTCATATTGCCCTTTAGAAAGTGGTCTTATCTGACAAAAGTGGGGTTTGTGAAGAATAAATTCTAGAGCTTTTGGGGGTCACATTCGGGATTCGAACCTGCACTCTGAGATTCAGACACATAATCGCCGTTGAACGTAATCCACTTCCCTATTCTGTCGTCGTGACCTAATGATTAAGTACGTACCTCTCGGTTACAGAGAGCAAGACTGTTTGTAGTCGTTGTAGAAGAATTATAGCTCCCCATATATACTCTTCAAAAAAAGAAACTTGACATGCTGTTTTGGGGTTTACTTACTGAGTGCATATAACTGATTCAAATACGACATCATTGCTAGGTTACAGTAAAAGCATCACTTTATAAATTTCCAAAATATGATTATCCAGAAAGTGTTTGGTAAAACCACAGAGGGCTATTAAAGCCACTTGGTCAGAGTAAAATGTCAGTATATCTGGTGTGACCACCATGAGCATCGATGACAACTTGGCAACGGCGGCCCATAGAAGAAAGGAGATGCCGAATGCTGTCTTGAGGAGTGTTTTGATACACTTGCTGAAGTGCTGTGTGCAAATCTTGTAGTGTCTGAAGTGGCGAATTACGCTGGCGCTAGCGTCTATCAAGAGTATCCCATAGATGTTCAATGGGGGACAAATCCGGTGATCGAGAAGGCCAAGGTAACGACTGAACATTGTTTTACTAGAGGAAAACCTGTCAAACACGTGCAAAGTGAGGTCGAGCATTGTCATGCTCCAAAGATCACGTTTATGTAGGGAACGACGTGACGTTGAACTGGTCTTCTGGCAAAAAGTCTGGCTTTCCATAGCCAATATTGAGCACTGTCTGGTCGGAGATTAGGAGCAGTCCAGCTATTTGGATTGTTGTGGACGATGCGGCCGTGGTGTTTGAACGAAAAAGTCTCAACCAGGTGTAGCGATCCTGGGCGGCGTAGGTAACTCCAGGTCGACCTGACCTGGGTCTGTCATTAACACTCCCTGTATTTTAGTATCGGGTCCATAGGTTTGAGATGGTCTGTATGGACACACTGAAGTGCCTTGCCACATCATGCTGCGATGTCCGTCCTTGTAAACGGCCGATGGCTTGTGTCGTTGAGCTTCTGTCAGTCTTTTCATTCTATTGTCGTCTATAGTGGCTTAAAGCAATGCATGTGGAGTACCATTGATGTGGCTTTTTTAAAGCCTACAGTCATAGGCTGCAGCTTAGGGTGATAAACAATTTCATGATGCTCGTGCATTTCATGTAGGGTGCGTTTTAGCGATTCACTACAGACGTGAGTGTAAAGTTACGTTCTTGTTTCATACGTTTTGTCGTCGGCAACCATTTCCCCACATGCTGGGATTCAGCATCGATTGGTTTGTGTCAAATATTTTCCTAAAATTCAAATTTGTCTTATGTCAAGTTTCTTGTTTTGAAGAGTATATTTTGAATAATGTCCTACCATACAGGGCGGGAGTGAACTCTGATTATGACACGTTCTGATTTAAACCATCATGATGACGTTATTGTCAGAAATTGGCATTCTGAAAGTATTACACTGACACTATGAAAACATTGTCCAGAAAATTAGACAATCAACCAATCGGAGAAATCCCTCAAATCTCATTACTCACTTCACACGAGGTTGTCGGTAAGGATCTGACTTAGTTCCAGGTTAAGGAAATAAACCGTTGTTTAGTTTTAATGTCAACTGTTTGTCTAGGTTTGTCATCGATTTATTCCGTTTGACGTCACCCTGAACAATGGCGATGCATCGATCTATCGATGTTCCTGGTCATCGGTAGCGTTTAACCGTATCATCTGTTTCAGCCACTTCCTGCCATGGAGTGTTCGCGGAAACGAGCCCGCCGAGAACCTGGCTGCTTCGTGACTTGTTCAGTTTAACCAATGTCGAAGTATTAGTGATGCTATTGTATTCTCGAAGATGGAAGAATTGTAATGTGATATCAATGTGTTAAGTGTTCGTGTTTTGTGATAAGTGACGGGGAAATCAACAGTCTTCTGTGACGTGCTGGAAAATGTCACACGTGGGCGCGGTGGTCGATGCAGTGACCGGTTCATGCTAAGATATACGTTATAGCTCTTGGTCTCTAAATACAGAATAAACATCAGAGCTATCGGAATATAAGCTGATAGTTAACCTTCGTGTCTGTATATCACATGCCGGTAAACGGAGATGCCTGCCTATGTAGGATAACTTTTATTGTTTTGTTGATTCCTGACTCAAGGTTGAGGCTCGGCTCGCATGTTCACTTGAATCAGATTAAGTCAAATAAACACTGCGCTGTCTTACATTTCACAACGTACGAATTGAACCAGCACTCTCAGCTCCAAATCGTTCATTATTTTTACCCAACACTTTCCCCTTAACACTGTACTAAACAGACCAAGCACTCTCTGTTCCACACCGTTCAAATAAACCAAGCTCTCTTCGTTCGTTGTTTCGATCTTTATCTCTATTGCTTTGACAGAACCATATCCGTGCTTGTGCTTTTACGAATGTGGTATTGGACTTGCGTCTCTTGTCACTTGTAAGCCGAAAAAAGGCGATTGTCCTCGTTGTTCAAGGCGACTAATCGACTGGCTTATTCATGTCAACGATGGATGCTTATGATGTGAATCACTGGTCGGTCTGGTCTAGACTCAATGTTAGAATGGATAAAAGACATATAAACTGCTCTGTTTACCTGTACCTCAACTGGAGAGTGAGTGAGTGAGTGAGTTTAGTCTTACCCCGCACTCAGCAATATTCCAGCTATATGGCGGCGGTCTGTAAATAATCGAGTCTGGACCAGACAATCCAGTGATCAACAGCATGAACATCGATCTGCACAATTGGGAACCGATGACATGTGTCAACCACGTCAGCGAGCCTGACCACCCGATCCCGTTAGTCGCCTTTTACGACAAGCATAGTCGCCTTTTGTGGCAAGCATGGGTTGCTGAAGACCTATTCTACCCCGGTTCTTCACGGGTCCTCAACTTGAGAAGGTGAGTATATTAGCACGTGTACGTCGGCGTGTCCCGTGAGAGTAGTAGGCCTATGGATTTACACGATCGGTTGGTTAGCAGAGTGGACTGAATTAATAGCACCTACTGCCGTAGAGGCAGTGACAGTCTGAAAGTGTACACATACCAGGTCTGCTTCTAGCAGGATGAACCTTCACAGTAGGTTCACCAAGGCTCTCCTCGCTCTCACATAACCACATGAACACAACAGCGAGTTACAAAGCAATACAAGCTGCTGATACAGCGTAACGTATCAAACATGTCTCTATGTGATTTACCAATGCCTATGTGGTTTACCAATGCCTGTGTGGTTTACCAATGCCTATGTGGTTTACCAATACCTATGTGGTTTACCAATGCCTATGTGGTTTACCACTGCCTATGTGGTTTACCAATGCCTATGTGGTTTACCACTGCCTAAGTGGTTTACCACTGCCTATTTGGTTTACCACTGCCTATGTGGTTTACCACTGCCTATGTGGTTTACCACTGTCATGTGGTTTACCAATGCCTATATGGTTTACCAATGCCTATGTGGTTTACCACTGCCTATGTGGTTTACCAATGCCTATGTGGTTTACCAAGAGTACTGAGAAGCTGTCGCCAATCGCACTCATATTCCAACTGAACCCACCATCACATCGACGCCTGGGGTCTGAAATATCGAAACAGATTCATGATGACAAACGTCCAGTAAATTCTGCGCATCAGCATCTGTAGTATAGTCTCCATATCAGCAGGAGGCCAGTGGTTGAAGCTCTGGCTCTCACGCCGAAGGTCCGGGTTTATTTCCCAACAAGGATACAACGTGTGAAGCTCATTTACTGTGTACTCGTCGTGATGTTGTAGGAGTATTGGTAGGGGAGGCATAAACACCGCGTTTAGACAACCCTCAACACGGGGACACTGCAGCAGACATGGTCTGTGACATGTATGTTAGAGTGTGAAGTTGCTGGTAATATCACTCACTGGTCTGTGTGGTCCATAGTGGATTGTTGACGGCTTGCTGATTGCGGCGTGAAACAACAAACTTTACGCAAACTGACTTTGACCGACAAACAAGACTCCATAGTCATCAATATCCGGTTATCGTTTCATATCAATCCTGTCGAGTTCCTGGGTTGGAACAGGTTACAAGTGTTTCAAGGTTATCTACTCTATAGGGTGTTCGGGCTTTGTAAATTGATTGATTACGTGGATCGATCATCATCCTCTCGGTCGCTGGATTATCCAGTCCATACCCAGTTACTTATGGGTAGCGTAATGTGTACCGGAAACTAAGACCTTTGTTGAGTGCGTCGTACAACACCACACTCTGCAATATTCCATCTTCATGGCGGCGGTCTGTAAATAATCGACTCTGGACCAGACAATCCAACAGTAGGATCTGTGTAAAAGAATGATGACGTCACGTACACAATCGGAGCGGGGATGTTTTGTTTGTTTGTTGTTTTACGCCGCACTCAGCAATATTCCAGCTGTATGGCGGCTGTCTGAAAGTAATCGAGTCTGGAACAGACAATCCAATGATCAACATCGTGAGCATTGTTCTGTGCAATTGGGATACGATGACATGTGTCAACCAAGTCGGCGAGCCTGATCACCCGATACCGTTCGTCACCTCTTACGACAAGCATGGTTACTGAAGACGGGGTGGAGAGATACTATCGTCTACTTATATATACTGAGTCAAAAAAGAAACTTCACATTCTTTCTTCAGGGCACTATAAAAGAACAAGAGATGGTAAGATGGTTAAATTGTTATTATTTCATTGCTGAGATCTGTGTGATGTACTCGATACACTGACAGTGCCATAATCAATTCCATTAGGCTACACCGCTGTTCCAAAACATGGGTATACAGAATGTCAAGTCACAAGAATAAAAATGCGAAATTTCTCAGTTCAGTATCGTGTATGGCCGCCCCGCGCATTCACCACTGCCAAACACCGTCTCCTCATCGACTGCCTGATGCTTGTGAACACGTAGTTGGGGATTCTGCGCCATTGCTCTTGCAAGGCAGCCCCAAGTTCCTGCAAATTCTGAGGTTGGTTCCTAAGACCACGAAGCCTTCTCCCAAGTGCATCCCAAACGTGCTCTATTGGATTAAGGTCAGGGGACCTCGATGGCCAGTCCATGACGTTGATTCCAGCGTTTTGAAGGAAATTTCGTGTCAACATCGCGGTATGCGGCCGAGCATTATCATGCTGGAACTGTAGACCTGGGCCATGTGCCGCCATGAAAGGAACGAGTTCAGGGGTGAGCACCTGGTCGCGGTAAGCAGCAGCTGTGAGGTTTCCACGGATGACCAGAAGTCGGGAACGGTTGTTCCCACAGAAAGCATCCCACACCATGCAACTCTCGCCACCGAATCTGTCGACTTCCTGTACACAACATTGGGCATACCGTTCAGGACGTCGTCTCCAGACTCTATGTCTGCCGTCCGCGAATCTGAGGGTAAACCTGCATCGCTAAAGACGACTCGATTCCAGTCTCTCTGGGTCCATCGGAGGTGACGTTGGGCCCACAGCAGACGTTGACGTTGATGAAACGGCGTCAATATTGGTCCACGATATGGACGTCGAGAATGGAGATTGGCAGCCCGCAACCGATTTCGAATGGTCTGTGAGGACAGCCGACCTCTAAACATCTCAACACTGGTTCGTGTAGCCGGCAGAAATCTGTCACATAGGTGACGTAGGACGATTTGACGGTCTTCTGCTCGTGACGTCACACGTGGACGACCCGACCTTGGGCGATCAGAAGTGATGCCAGTTTGTTGTAGACGACCTCGCAAGTCATACACAGTACGACGGCTGCATCCCATTGCTCTTGCGATGTCAATAACTGATCTTCCCGCTTGCAACATGCCAAGGGCACGTTCACGTTGCACATTTGACAATCGTGGCATTTCAAGTACCGTTAGAACTGTGGTTTAAAAGTGTTTTTTCAATTCTTGAGGCCAATGCAAACACGTGCATATGAAGAAAACTTCGATGCGAAGATCACGTGATCGACTGCACGTGCAAAACCTGATTTGGCACTAACGTCATTTGCACGACGAAGGGATGGGTTTGAGTGGGTTTTGCTAACGTTTTTCTAGAGTCGAAAGATAGGGATCCCATTTCGGATACATAGATGTATCATCAGAGAAAAATTATTCATTATTTTTCAAATTACATTTTGTGAAGTTTTTTTTTTGATTCAGTATATATATCACACCAGAAAGTACAACAGTTCAGAGATAATGTGTGTATGTGTATAGAGAGGTGCATATTCCTGACAATAAGTGTAGGGGTGTTTCCACGACTGGCGTGTCCTGGGAGGCACTGGTTGTGGAGAATGTGTGAAATGAACGCAGGAATGGATAATAGGGCCCGGATGTGACTGATTGAAAGCTCTCACAGCAGGAATTAGGCGTTACCGAGCAGCAGCTAGCCAACGTGAACTTGGTGTAGATTGTGTAGAGGAAAGAGGAATGTTTTGTGCAGGGGAATGCAGGTTAGAGAATATTAGTGTTTAGACTCAAAGCGTGGAGTGAGGGTGGCAATTCAGATGAGGCATTAAGTTGATACTTCTGTTGTTTGGCAGCCGCCTCGCTGCATTCAACCATCGCATGCCGGTAGACGAGAACGAGCCCAGTCTTTGTGGATTAGGGTTTGTCGTTAAGGAGGGATGGTTGTTGATGAACAGCAATAATGGCAGTAATAATGGGAGTAGGCAGAGGTCAGACAGGGGTTGAGGTAGACTAACATCTAGTCTCGGAAATGAACATATACTACAGAAAAAACGTTTCCTGAAGTATATTAATAAACTAAAACAAAAGGGAGCCCAGAGAGAGACTTTCTTCATTTCAGAGAATATACAAATCCGCAGAGTTATAATTGCTTGGAATTTTAACAAGTAAAGATTCTTACCACTTATCACTGACATGCCAGTGGAAGTGTGACAGGAATATGTATAGCAACAACCACCTCTCCCCCAAACCATACCCTGCCAGCGTTATTGTTCACTTTATCCTTAAATGCATTTTATTTAGAAGTCACGTCCTCTCCTTACCAGAGTAACAATGAAACAACTTAAGAATACACACAACTGTTGTGAGTCACTACGCCATCAATGTGATCACACCTGTTGTCTGAGTTTTGGTGGGGCGGTGGGGTAGCCTAGTGGTTAAAACGTTGGCTCGTCACGCCGAAGACACGGGTTCGATTCCCCACATGGGCACAATATGTGAAGCCCATTTCTGGTGTCCCCCGCCTCGATATTGCTGGCATATTGATAAAAGCGGCGTAAAACTATACTCACTCACTCACTGAGTGTTGAGGGCAGGTGACAGGGAAGGAAGAGGATGTCATGAGAAGTTTGACTTACGTAAGGGTTCTTTCAATGATTTGAAACTGACAAATACATCACGAATACTTACATCGTGAAATATGCTATTTCTGTAATCTTTGACACATTCATATCAATGGTAATCGATCAAAATGTTGAAATACAAACTGATGCTCGTATGAAGAGTACGGTTTCTCATCTCCTCCTTGCACGTTTCTCTCATGTATGTATGTTTCTTCGTGTATTGTTTAACGCCGCACTCAGCCATATTCCAGCTATATGGCGGCGGTCTGTAAATAATCGAGTCTGGACCAGACATTCTAGTGATCAACAGAATGCGCATCGATCTACGCTACAGGGATACAATGACATGTGTCAACCAAGACCCGTAAGTCGCCTCTTTCTGGTAGAACAGCCAGCTGTGCGAGTTGCGCGTGTGAAATTGAAATTTTACTTCACACGTATGTTTTTTACCTGGCTGTTATTTGGTTTTGTTGTAATTATTAGATTGTGTGTTAGTTTCTCAAATGAAGTCAAACGGAGTATAAAGGAGTAACAAATCCACGATCTATCGAGAGAGGATCACTTTAGACCCAAAAAACCCTTAACATTTTATGAGCTGAGAGAGCTGTTCGTTTTCCAAGTTCATCTCTGGCATGTCATATAAGTTTTTCTGTACATTTTGTGCTAGCTCATACTTTTCTCGACCTTAAAACAACCGCAATGCTGTGAAGGCTTTGTTATTTGTTTGTGGAGCCTGCGGGTAACCGTCCTTGTTTCAGACAAACAAGACTAGTGATTGTTCTTATGAGGAACATCTCACGTTGAAGTACGATGACGGTGACAAATCGATCGATTTGCGTTCCTTGTGCGACAAACATGTTTATGGGGATCCCTACAAGTAATAATATTTGGCCTTTACTGATACGAGTACTACATGAAAATTTGGTCGTGGCTCAGTCTTTCGCCTATTAGAGTGAACAGTAACATGTCAAGTTCCGATCGTCCTTCGCTTAACCATTCCATATTAATTGTTCAACTCTATTAAAACAATATTTTAATAGTGTACACTAATTAGATCTAGGTCCAAACGTATTATGGAAGACATACACGTACATTGTACATAAGCCTACCATTAGAGGAACGTGAAATGAAATTGCGAGTGGTCAAAGGGAGGTAATCATGTCAGAGGCAAAACAAGAGTTAAGTCCCTTGCTAAAGTTCCTCACAGTGTCTGTCATTTAAACTCTACACAAGGTTTGGCATTTCAAGTCAAAGGCGGTATAAAGTGGGTCCCGGTCGTTCCTGCGATAAACTTGGTAGAGACTGGCAGCGTAAAGTAGAAGCGCAATTGAGCAGGCAAACCAGTCTAGACACGGAAAGGTGAGCATCGACACCAAACCGAATGATGCAGGAACCAGTCTAAGGGAATTAAGCCTTCAAGAGTTGTTCCCCCTGAGACAAGCTCCATACAGGTTTCATACAAAGGGAGATAAGCAATATTGCGAGCTGTTATCCCCCTTGTCTGAAGAACGGAACACTGTAAAGATTGGACATGTGCACTGAGTCTAAATTGTACTTCAAACAAGGGACAGAACTCTAGCACGCTATGCTGAATGAATTATTTCCCTAAGACCATTATCACAAAAGATGGACGCGGTTGAGTTGCCTCCCTTTGACCACCAAAAAAGACGTTGATGCTATGAGTTCGATTGAGTTATCTCCCTTTGACCACAAACGAAAACGTGACGCTATGAGTTTGATTGAGTTGTCTCCCTTTGACCATAAACACATATGCGGACGAGGTTGAGTTGCCTCCCTTTGACCACAAAACGAAATATTGACATCAATTCGTTTGAGTTGTCTCCCTTGACCACAGAGCGAAATAGTGATAGTATTTAACTTGTTTCAGTTGTCTCCCTTTGACCACCAACAAAACTGTTCATGCCATTAGTTCGATTGAGTTGTCTCCCTTTGACTATGAACACAAACGCGGGGACAATGTTTAGTTGCCTCCCTTTGACCACAAAACGAAATATTGACATGAATTCGTTTGAGTTGTCTCCCTTTGACCACCAACGACAACGTTGATACTATAAGATCGATTGAGTTATCTCCCTTTGACCACAAACGAAAACGTGACGCTATGAGTTTGATTTAGTTGTCTCCCTTTGACCATAAACACAAATGGGGCAGGGTTGAGTTATCTCGCTTTGACCACAAACGAAACCGTGACGATGTGAGTTTGATTGAGTTGTCTCCCTTTGACCATCAACACATATACGGGCGAGGTTGAGTTGCCTCCCTTTGACCACAAACCGAAATATTAACATCAATTCGATTGAGTTATCTCCCTTTGACCACAAACGAAAACGTGACGCTATGAGTTTGATTGAGTTGTCTCCCTTTGACCATAAACACAAATGGGGCAAGGTTGAGTTGTCTCCCTTTGACCACCAACGAAAACTTTGATGCAGAGTGCGGTTGAGTTCTCTCCCATTCATCACATAGAGTGGTCTCCCTTTGACCTCAAGATGAAAGTAACTGACGATTTTGATTCGAAGATGCACCTTTGGCCAATCAACCTTATCAGCAATTCGTTCCTGTAAAGCTCATTAAGCCAAAAAGAGATGTTGTCAGCATGGTATCCGGTAGGTATCCGGTATTCTGTAAGTGTTTGGCAAGATTACAGAATACCGGATACCTATCCGCCATTTTTATTTTGATTGCGCATTTATTTTTGGGCACTTCCGTTTTGTTTCCTTAGCAACGGCACGCCATGAAAGAAGGCTGTGTTGAAGCAGCATTCAATATTAAATATCAAACAATATTAAAGCTAAATAAAAGGTAAGATAATGGGGGTAAAGGGGGTACCCCCCTTTATTTAAAAGCCTTACCTACCTTACCTTACCAATCAAAAAACACTTACCATCAAAGTGTTCCCACACTGTAGAGTTCCTTTTCCCAGCATGCATTTGAATAAAATTTCAACACACGATTACTTTTTACTCTGTTTACGTCAGTGAACGCTGTTAAAATCCCCAGTTTAGGTTTCCTAAACCGGAAGTAAGGTGAGGAATTCGATTTTAACCTTATTTTTTACCTTAAATTCGTATTTTTATTAGATAGCTCGCAGGCTCGCGCTCTCTGTTTCTTCTATATGTAGGAGCCTCACGCGCACAATAGAATGTATATAATTGGGTATCCGGTATTCTGCAAGTGTACCGCTAGAAAATTGCTTTTTAGCCTTAATATCTTTAGAAAGATGATAAATGTATTATGTTGTCAATATATCAACTCACCTATAGTGAACCTATTTTTTATTTCAATTGATTTAACATTCCCATGCATTTAAAGGGCAGTTTACAGGAGAGAATTTGGTACCAAAACAACTTAAGTTTTTTTCAGAGTTCAACAACAGAAATATGAAATAGTCTTTACATTTATGCTAATAATACAGGTGGTGTAAAAATATAAATTAACGTTTTTCTTAAACAAATAAATGTTGAATGTTTGTGTTACTTTACTTAATTATCGTTTCTTTATTGAAGAAATATTAATATAAATGTTAAGTCTTGATAAATATGTTTCCCGTCATGCATGCACATCTTTATCACAGCGTCCACTACGGCCAACTATTTGCAGACGATTGTTGCAAAGGTTTATACGTTTTTTTCTGCTTGAAAAAGACAGAGGTAAACCTTTCATTAGTATAGAAATGGTTTATTACAGAACCTGTAGAGCTGTTGGTATATCTTACCAACAAGTTTACAATATTGTAAACAAATCAGACAAGACAGGGACCGTGTCAAAAGCAAAACCGGGACGTAAAACCATCCTTGACAACTTTGACAAGGGAGTACTTAGACGGGCGGTGTAAAAACTTTAGGAGAAGAAGAATATATATATTCTAAAGAAGCTACACCAGTGACTTTGTTAAATCTTTGGCCAATGTTCACAACTAGATTAAACTGACCGAATTACATCCATATTTTTGCAATGAAATATACTGTTGACATGCAAAACATTTATTAAAACGTTGCACATTTCTACAATCAATCGATAAGATAACACAAGTGATAGGATTCTTTCCAATGTACAGTAATTCGTATGTTTATTTCACAACAAACACACATACACAAATGATCCTTACATAACCAATACGTATACTATACGTACACATATTCAACATTTTGAAGAAAAAATCTATTGAGATGACCCCTCGCCCGAGAGCGTGCTCAGGTGTCAATTTCACCTGTCGATACCGTGCATGCTGATGACGTAACACAGGCAGTTAATGGTTGTATCAAATAACGTCCCACTACCCCTTATTTTTCTAAGTTTTTGGGATTTTCATCAGTAAAAACGCCTTTTAGGGCATGTCTCAAAATTTATTCCCTCGGTCTACATTAGGTAGATGTTTCTTAAAGTGATATTTGTTATTTAAGTAACTGTAATACCTCTGAATTTTAAATATGTCAAAAAGCATTTTTCTAGCATTTCCGACAGTACTTTAGTACTACTTCTGTCGAAAACTATTGCACAAAATTACACTAGTAAAATCTTCAGTGGTGTATCTTATGACATTGATGTTGTTTCCATCTCCTGAACCACAATGCCAATGTGTTCAATAAATGACAGACCTTGTTGAAAAAACCTTAGCAGCTATTTGTGTGGGTTGTTTCAGCAGGGAATTCCTGCATCCTATAGGCATAAAAATTGACAATGGACGCAACGAAATTTATTAGTGCATCCACAGGGAAAAAAAGGTCCAAATACTTTTTGTAAAAATTCCAATCAAGTAACAATATGTTATCACTGAGTTTGCAACTAGCTGGGTTATGGCATCATTTGCACTTTAATTACTGTAACAATGTAACTGTATCACAATACAATATTAGTACTAATAATATTATTTAAGTGTCTAGGACCCCCATTTTGTAGTCCAGGACCCCAGAAAATTAAGAATATGAGTCCCAGGGACCGTCAAATACAGGACTCGAGGTAAATCCCTGTGTCAGATATGACGTTTAAGATGTTTAATAGTTTAGATAATATTATATTATAAACATTATGTTTCTTACACTGTACTTTTGTCATACCACTAAGTCTTAATAATTTGTTGTGGTGTTTCTAAAATTTGTATGATCATGCGTTTATAAACTATATTTTCTCCTTGGTGTTCCACAAATTGTTTGCTTGATTATGCAATAGGTAAATTATTGTATTTAATTGACCTTATTGTGATAGGAATCACTTTCTGATCCTCATTCTCAGATAACAATTAACATATGTCTGTAGACTCAAACACATAATCATCATCTTGACTGGTGGTTAATAAAACTCTGGCCATGTTCATTGTGAAATGTGTAAGTCCATGTATGTTATATAGATTTGTGAACCTCAAAAATACAAAAGTTGGCAAAGATGCAAGATAAGTTTCATCAAAGTTACATATGCCCATTAGGAGAATATTTTCAAAAGAAAAAATCTAAACACTGAATAATTTTAAGAATGAATGAAGAAAGAATAATTTATTTTTAGTTCCAGACAGATTTAGAAGGCAAGAACTCGCTCAGTGTACGCGGTGCACCAAACTCTGATCATGTTGTAGCACTGCATGTGGATTTTCGCATTAACTCAATAAATAAAATACATAAATTTCAGAGTGTTAACGATTGAACTGACAGAGAAAAAGATCTTCATTTTCCGTTTATACTTGCATCTCACATTCCACTGAGAAGAATGACATGCCTCTTTGAAACAGTGAGGTGTCACTTTGTAAAGGTACTGGTTTGAGCTCTGAGTAGAAGTAGCCTCCCAACTATGTACACGGATTCAATAATCGCATAGGTGTTACTGTTTAAGAGCACTTACGGGAGATTGACATACAATGTGTGTTACTGAATACTGATCACAGACGGAGAAGACACTATGTATTCCATACCCTATGATACCATCTTTATCAATGCTAATAATAGATATTGCAGTCAAAATTTATACCTACAGCTCTGTCCAAATTGATATGCTACAGCGTATTTCTTGATTCATTTTAATTGATATAAATTTTCAGCCTTTTTCTCAAATGTTTCAAAACTGGAACTTGTGTTGCCCTCAAGTAAATCACACCTAGTAAGCTTTGTAAGTTTCTTACTTCTGAAAGTGAATGTTTTTATGCCAATATGAATGCAGCCATTTTCCTTCCCAAATAACAACACCGAAATGCCATTTACTAAAGTATTTCGCCAGTTGAAATTTTTTTTCAAACTGTATGTAGATAATCATTTAATATTTAATCATCTATCATATTTATAAGCGTATTGTTCCAAATGTATGTAGAATACGTACTGGTAACAGTCATAGTTGGCCTGTTGTCAGAATCAAACAAGGTCAGGCTGCTGATATTATAGTCCATGTAGGTTCATGGCTGCAGGTTTCCTCTGAATCTCTCAAATAGTTTTACAACTGAGGTATTCAAACTCCTTGCCTTCAGACATGACCTATACCACTGATACATTTCATTGTGTACTCATAGATTACTCACGAACATATTGCTTTGGGGAATATATGACAGCATAAGTAGATTGCAGAAATGCCAGCATAAGTTGAGGCTATTAAGATAATCAATATAATTGGGTTTGAAATTTGCAATTCCTAAAATTATGAGTTATCATTTTGTGCATTGATTAATGGCATGGTTTTGATGACAAAACATTATCTTGAGCAAAGCATTATATGACCTAAACTCCTCAGATTGTGTAATCGGTTCATGAGCCTGAAACAAGCCATTGTTATTTAATATGTGAAGATGCATATAAATAGCTCAACACAAAGTCATAAATATATGGGACAGAATAGGAATTTTGTATCTCATAATCACACAGCATTATTTGATACAAACATGGAACATTAGAGCCTTCTTAGATGTGTTTTCTTTGCATTCCTAGAACTGACCAAAATGACCATATTCTTGTTAAAGCTACATTTTTCAAAACTCAAACGGTCTTGTTTCAATTAACAAAAAGTAATTCACGTTTTCTCTCTTCTTCACCTTTCTATCAGATTCACCGAGCAAAACAAAAGTCCACAATCACTACATAGTTGTATAGTTTGTAGACATCAGTGGATCTTTAACATACAAAGATACTTCGCATAAAAATTAGTGTAGCTAGGGATATGTGCATGCAATGTTCCTGGGGACCCATTCCAGTCAGTCATTGTAGTCCTTTTGTGAATCTGAGAGATTTACAAACTTAAAACTGTGCCTAACCAACCTAGCTTATTGTGTGGTAAGGATTAATAATCTAAAAGAAAGACAGTACTACATCTACCATGTTGTGGACAGTCTGTAAGCATTACACTGTTTTGGAAGTTGTCTTACCCACGGTCATGACAACATAAGTGTTAAACCACATGCCAAGAGCGCATGAGAGGGAGCTGTACATTCATATAAATTTCCAAGGGACAGAACTCTGTAAAGCACACTGCACTTCTATCAACTGATTAATCGGTTACTAGAAACCGGTGAGTTACCAAGGATTCTGAACTAAGTGCCAAACGTAGGCAATCTGGGAACAAAATTGCTATTGTGCAGAAATTGGTCAGTGAAAACATTGTCACCTCAACAAGCCATACCTTTAGTTATTAGGGACTGTTCATAATTTATGGCAGGGGTGGGTGGTGGTGTGATGATGTTTATGGAGAAGCATGTACAATGTGAATGACACCCCCTAAAATTTATGTACAAAGTAAGTGACCCCTCCTGCATGTCATCTACAAAATCAATCACCCCCCCCTCCCCTTCAAACCTGAAATTGAATGGTTCCTGCTTGCTCAAGAGACGCAACTCTGCACAGCGCCATTTGGGCCTCTCTGCTCTCAGAACAAATACAAAGTTATAAATCTAAAGAATAATAATTCCAGACAAGAGTATTCAAACTTGACAAAATATTCATCACATAATGATAGGGCTGTAACGATGCATCGAACTATCGATGGATTGCAATTGTTGAATCTCGGATAGCAGTTATTTGATGGTAGAAATGAAAAACTATTGATGCATCGATTGTGTGGGAGACTATCGATAGTTTTTTATGACTTTATTTTTGTTAAACATTTTTTTTTTTTTGGGTATTTTTTGTTTGGGTGCAGACCCTGCAGCTTCATTGAGTTTATGTTTTAACTGTTTACTTGATCGGGGTTTCAAGTTTGTCAGTTATTATGAGAGACTGAAACCACTTCAACTTGCTTTTATTCCATATAAACTATACATACATTTGAGAATTGACTTCAAATGAGACAACTAAAGGAGAGAAAAAACTATTAGTTGGTCACAATAGACTATCACTATCGCAATAGTTGTTTCCCTCTCAGTAGTCACCCCTACATAATGATGTGTGCAAAATGTCGTCTATGGTTACCAAGGAAACTTGTCTCCAACTTGGAGTTGAAAGGATCAAACAAGGGCCACAACCCTGTATATTAACAATACTTGATACTAGTTTTTAATGTCCAACATGTTTATCGTTTAATCATAAATGCAAATTGTCATCCTTGTATCATTAACTGACTCTGAGAAAAGCTGTTCCTTTTGGGAACTGTGGACAATTTCTAAACACATCAAGCTACTCCCTTAATGATGTATACAATTGGCAATTCTAACTATAAATTGTATCCATAGATGTTTGTGAAAATAACATGCCCATTGAGAGTCCTTTGCACCTTGTTCAAAGGATCACACAATGGCCATAGCTGTCTTAAACATCTTTGACGCTGGCTTCAAACTTGATCAAATTATTTATCACAAGAATATTTTGAAAACTTTAATCCTTGTTTTTAAAATAATTGTCATTGAAATCAGCCTGGTTAAGCCCAAACCTATGTCCATCTCTCAGATCTATTGCAAATGATTTTAAGAGATTCAAGCAGACTCCGACATTAGTGGTACATACTGAACAACACGAACACCCTCCTAGATTTTATCATTTTTAATTCACCTAAGAAAAGGTTCCATGAATAATTACAAACTGATGGAACATCGAAAGTTTGGATCCTGATGGCAGATGTCTAGCAGTCCGATCAACACACACAGTCTCAATGATGCACTATACAGAGCCCTCATAGTGGACAGCACCTGGTATATAGTAACCGACGATGTTTCTCTTGCCAATGATTTCGCCAATGTAGAAACACATAAGTACCTCCAGACCCACTAATGTGTTTAGACCTGCTTGCTGCAATGAAAGAAAAAATGAGTCAATCCTTTTGATATCTGAAGTTCAGCTATTAAATGGCTTGTCAATACTAGCCCCACACTGCAGTACAATGGAATTCTGGTGCATCTTGTACACTTAAATACAGTGTAGGAAAGATAGCCCGTCCCAACCTCCGACACGGGTAAATATTGTGGAGGACAGGTTAAAAAAAAAAATATCTAGTCCGTCCTCATGTCGGGTCAGTTTTAGCAAACCAATGACATATATATACTAGCCACATAAAGAAACTGGGCATCGTCAAAATATTATCCCAGTTGATAAGTACGATAACAATATCAAAGGTTCATATAAACTTTAATGGAGGGATCATGAGACCATGACAAGTCGGGAGAATTTCAATTGAAAAGTCAATCACAATGACATCACGAGTCCACAGCGGGACAGGGGTCAAATGACCATGTCACAAGCTCAATAACGGGTCTGTCCACCATCGACATTGAGAACAGCAGTGCATCGACGACGCATAGAGCCTATCAGACGTGCAAGGAAGGCTTGTGGAACGTCACGCCAGATTCTCTCAAGTTCTGTTGCAAGGTCAAGGACGTTATCTGGCGGATGAGGAAGATGGTGTAGACGTCGATCCATCTCGTCCCAAACATGCTCTATCGGGGAGAGATCCGGTGAATTTGCAGGCCAAGGCAGTAAGTCAACGTTGTGGTGTTGCAAGAAATCCATAGCAACCCTTGCCGTATGAGGGCGGGCATTGTCCTGTTGGAATGTTAACCCAGGGCCATGATGTTGCAGAAAAGGAATTGCCACAGGTCGAAGAATCTGATCCCTGTAGCCCACACCAGGTAAGTTGCCCTGAACAATCACCAAAGGAGTTCTTTGGCGTGCTGTTATTCCACCCCAACTCATCACGGAACCACCACCAAAGCGATTCCTCTCCAAGACACAGGCCTGTGCATAACGTTCTCCCACGCGTCTATAGGCACGTTGACGTCCATCACTATGGGAAATGTTAAACCTGGACTCATCTGTAAAAACAACATTTCTCCACACCAAAACAAGGGTCTGCGGACATGATTTCGGCACCACATTCGGCGAGCTTGTCGATGACGTTGTGTCAGGATAGGCCGTATGGCGGGGCGTGTCGTGGTCTGATCCCATGATGACGTAAATGTTGTCGAACTGTGTTAGGATGATGGATACGGCGAAGTCCTGGGATGGTTCGGGCAGTCATCACTGCAGTCTGAAACCTGTGGCGAAGATGGGTCACCCTTATCCATCTGTCCTGTCTTGGCGTTGTTACACGTGGACATTCAGAACGTGGCCGATTGATGACGTCATTTGTGTTCTGTTAGCGTCTCACCAGTGCAGAAATGGTGTTCCGGTGGCAGTGGAAATGTGCAGCCACTTGTCGTTGAGACATTCCCCCACGGACCATCCCATTGGCCTCATGACGTTGTGCAGGCGTGAGCCTTGGCATGCTATCGCGTTTCAATAGCCATTTAATTTTTGAACGATCGCAATGGCAGGGGTTGAGCTTTCCAAAGTGACAGTATTGTGTGGCATTCATTTGCTCTGTTTCTCTTTCCCGGAATGCACGTGCAACAACGTATTGCACGTCTCAAGGACGAACCCACTGACGTCATGGAACGTGGCACGTGCATACATGTTGGATACATGTCACTAATCTCTGAGTTTAAATCCTTATGTGTCTACACAGGTTTGATAAATTTAGATTTTAAATTTTTGGATGCACAGTTTCTTTATGTGCCTAGTATATATATATATATATATATATATAATGATTATAACCTTTTTGAATATTTACTGCCAAAGGATACTAGAATAATCATGTGTGTCATATTAAATGATAGCTTAAAATAAAACAATCCAGTTTTAAGTCTTGAAATGGTGTTATATTTATATTTGGAGGACAGGCTAGATTTTCTACATCTTTCCTACACTGTTAAATATGAACATGATGAACATGAAAATGTACAGCAGTCTCAATCTTACTTTACAGTACACCAGTAATCTTTTGGAATAAAAAAATGAGAAACTAAATAATCCAACATTTATCCTGTTGTGCCAAGATTAATGATACATGAGTACATTTTAGAACTTTTGGTACCCTGATGATATTACCCACCCTAACTGTGAGTTGCTTCCACTTCCCTGTGCGTGCAGACACAATAATGTTGTTGATTCCCTCCTGCACCTGACCCATCTCGCCCAATGATGGGGGCTTCAACTCAACCTTGGCATACTTCCAGAATGTCTGTAGGCGTGGGATGGCATAGGCTTGAAGACCTAATCAATAAACAGCAAAATAAAGTTAAATTACAACTTGGAGGATAAACTATATTGACAGCACTACTGGCAAACACAGAGGTGTTTAACTTATGCAAGAATCAATTTGGTGCAATGCCTTCAATGACCAATTTCACTGAAGAATGAGGACTTGGTTGAAAATCTTTGCAGAGCACAACTTACATGTGACTATTAACAGCCTCAATTGTCACATGTGTCACTGAACCACTATATAGTACAAAGTGTACTGCTATTCATTTTCTGTCGTGTTGGTGTTGTGATACTAATGTTACTGCTTGACAAGTGAAACAACACTGCAAATGATGAAATTAATGCATCAAGAAAATAATGTGATGAGTACCAAAACAAAATTGTGTCACTGTCAGTGTGAGGCACTAAACTTTTAATTTCAATTCAGACAGGATAATACTACTGTAAGTCTGATAACATACATCAGTATCACAGTGAATACTGTTAAGCATTTATTACCAGTGTTTCTGGCAAGAAGCAAATTAGTACCATTTCACTATAATATAGTGTTTTGACAATCTGAATAGCAAAATGCATAATATAACATGCTGTGTTTTATTTCCTTAGGTTCCCCTTTTCACTTTAAAATCCTTTGGGTCAGAGAGCATGGTAGAATTTTGTGCATTATTGTCTTTATTACAAGTGTAAAGATAACCTGTACCAAACGTAATGTCATTACTAGGCACTGATTCTGAATTTCATGACCTTGTCAGTTGGTCTTGAACTGCTTGAATGATGTGCTGTGCTGTTCACAGTGGCTACTGTTGAATTCACGTAACGCACGTCCTCAAGCCATATTCATCAACTGGTCAAATATTGTTCTTCGTCTTCGGCAAACGTTATTCATAGAATAAACTTGCATCAATTTACCTGGCGTACAAACCCCGAGGATTGTTAAGAGATGTTTGATACGGGAGGTACCTGAACCTAAGGATCATACAAGTGAAACTGCACTCTTGTCCCACCATCTATTTTGCGTCCACATTATGGCTGTTTACATTCCAATCCTACATGATTTCACAAAACCAACTTTTACCAAGGTCAAGTCAATACCACAGGGGATTCAGCAAGCTGTCAGTAAAATGAGGGCATCGTATACACACTATTTGGAGTTCAAATAACCGCGATAGACTACAATGTTTCTGTATAGTCACCCTTAGCTGAGTTCCCTGTCTTTGTGACAAGGGACATGCCCATTCGAGACACAGCTCCTGCCGCTTTCGCCATCTTGAATCGAGGCCCGAAACGCTTTCAACACGTCCCGGAGGTGTCTCCTATATCTCGGATATGCTTGAGCCGAGTGCAACAACCTCGCTGCCTTCACGATGTATTCCGAATGAATGCCGCTTGGTAATCTAAGGGGCATAACTCTCTTGAACTACACGTTCTTGCTTTTTCAGCGTACGAAAACGCGTAAGAAATTCGCTTGTTCTAGTGTGAAAATATAATTTTACCCCGCGTGATTTTATTGTACGTTTTTCATCACGTAAAACTAAATGAATAAGCATTTCAAAAACATTAAAACTATGTCCTCTTGATCTAACTACGAAAATATTACGTTCAAACGATAGAGAATCGATTACTAAATTTGTAATATTCGCGTGTCGCGTAATAGATTTGTAAGGAGTACTATTAAATCGAATGAGGTGATATCAACATTTGTTTTCTATTATCAATACATGACTTATTGACATCGTGAAATAGGGAATAAAGAAGTAAAACGACGCTTAAAGCCACGATGAAATTTGTTTCTAGTTAATTACGTGGGCGAAAGATGACTATCAGCAAAATACAGGTAATTGTTACATCTATATATGCATAAGCGGATCCAGAGGGGGATATGCAGGGGTTCTTTGTGTATTATTCATACTCACTCACTATAAGCGGGGTTTATACTACTCACTGGTCTGTCATACAGACCCCGAAGCAAATATATACAAGAAATCCCACGCAAGTCTAGAAAATGTGTCAAGTCTAGTCTGAAAATGAAGAAAGTCTCAGGGCTTCTTTTTATTATATTTTGACTTTTTTCACTATGAGCCTTTTTTCTGTAAAATATGTTCATTTCAGAGACTAGTTGTTAGTCTAACTACTCATGCATTCATTTCACTACCAACTGCAGGTTCGGTTTGTACTTCACACGTATACAATACACCTCTCATTATCATCACTGCAGATTATACGCATGACCGTAATGAACTCACCCTCTATATTACCACTGATCACGTGGCATTGATAAGTATTTGACCCCGACATTCATAAAAAGTGTACTCTGTGTATACTACCACGTTTGCATCATGGTTTTCAGTGTATGTGTGTGTGTGTCATCCATTGTGATTCTATTGCTGTGTCCATATATATATTATTCCTTTTTATTCTTTGCTCCCATCGTAACCAAACTCATGTAGGCATGGTTGTCATGGCTTCTGACACAAAATGACCCTATCTGCCACTCGTTGTGATTCAACCTCCTGATACGGATTTATGAGATTGTAACTTCGCATTAAAACAAAACGAGCGTCAGAGAGGAATCGTATGTATCTGTCATTCTATCAGGTATAACTGCATCAAATGCCCCGACCTACATATAATACCATAATAACAAGGTGACAATCGCAGGGATGATATTTTGAATTTTCCCTCTGTGTTCATTAAATACCATGGGCGGATCCAGGAATTTTTAAAGGTGGGGGTTCAGGGGGTTCGTCAACGCAAAAAAATAATCTTCAATGTGATCTTAAGTCATTTTGAAATGGGGGTGGGGGGCATAAGTATTCCAGCACTTGTCCAGAGCAGAGTAACATAATCATCACAAAAAGTTAATCCAGTACTGCTTAAACGTAGTGGACCTCATATCTAACCTTGTTTTTAATATAGGCCATAAGCTTAGCGTAATCTTGTGTGGGGATGATAAATAACAGATCGAGACATTCACTGAAAACGTGATTCTTCCCATGAATGTACCGCTGTGCTGTATGGCCATTTATCGTACGGCGCTGGCTCGACAAACTTCAGCCAATCAGTGATCGTGTAAGGGCATTACGCGATTACAAGATGGCGGTAGTTCAGTTCGTTGGGTAGTCTGTAATTCTTCAGTACGAGGTTATACATCTGTTTGAAAGGTTGACAACTGACAAAATGTAAGTGTTACTGTTACAAAGACAGAAACGGAAGGTTTTACTAGACCTGTTGAGTTCCCCTGTCTGTGTGTTGATGGTAATGTAGGAGGAGGTTGACAGCTGATCGGTCTACAGGGGCCTGGTAGAGGTTGGATCATTTGTTACTGTTGCAATTGATGTTCGTTACGTTTTGTTTGTGTTTTGATAAATAGTACACATTTTGTAACATGACATATAAGCCTTGCTGCTCTGTTGTGTCAGGTTACTTATTGTTCAGGGGGCGAGGTTGTTTAAATGGCAGGAACTGCTATCGCCGACAGTTATGAAATATGTTCCGACCATTGACCAGGTGTATTTCATATGACCAGGTGGTGATTAAAGAAAGTTAAACAACAAGTTACTAGGTATCGTATCGTCTTTGATGATGCTGTGATTATTATCATAGATTACTTTGATGACCTGTTGACCGCATGCTATTTTAGTTTATAACCCTAAACAGTGACAGTACATTTACAATGACAGTATTGCGTAAGACGAGTGGTAATAATATTTACCTAGCAGCAACACTGGTCAAGCTTCCACAGTGATTTATGCCCGGAGTTAACAACCCATCCCAGAGTGGCCCCTGATCACTTTTAGTGTTACCACACTGGCCTCTCTAAATCCAGTCAGCTTAATTACCAACAGTGTAAAAAATCTTGGGGCAGATCTTGAAGGTACCATCCATGGAAACAGTATCGCTCTTGCACAGCCTTTGCAGGTTATCAACAGTAGCAAATACAAGAATTCTACTACTTTCTTGAACATTGTCTATGAGCAGAAAGTCATCACCAGAAAAAAGTCTCTGTCCATTCACCATCAAGCTGAATATCTGTTGCTGCTTGCTGTCTGTGGAACTTTCTTGGCACGTTGTATGTACAAACTCGACTTCACACTGTGTAAGAGTTTCAGATTTGTAGCAGCTTCTAGTAGTGTTGCGTCTGCTGAACCTGTCAATAGTTTCTTTCTTTCTTGTTCGTATATCTGTGGGATGCTGACGAATTCCTCTCTGGCTCTTTTCTTCACAGATGTTGTGATGACATATGCTAACAGCCTCAGCAGCCTCTTCTACTCACAGTAGCAGATTAACTCTTTGTTTTGACAACTAATAAGTTGTCCCACACTGACCCCCACGTTCACACCTTCTTAACGAGTTGTCCCGGAGTGGCCCCTGAATTTGGTTCAAATCTTTGAAGGGCATTTAGAAGTGGAATGCATAAGAAAAGCAAGATTTATGGATGTCAACACTTCTTTATTGTGAATAACACGACGTTTCGGAGCGTATGCTTGCTCCTTCATCACCTGATGTGTGAGTTGGATGTATGTTTTGTTTAAGTAGTCCAACTTTTGACCAATAGAAATTATAAGTAAGCAGTCACATACATGTATTTAATAACTTCATAATTATAAAGTAAATAGCAGCAATTAGTCCTACTTACATGATCACATTAGTAAAACAATGCACAGCCATAAAAAGTATTGTAAAATTTTTGAAATTCAGAGCAGGGTATGTCATTACCTTAAATTTTCAGTATCATAGGGAAATTTACAATTTTCCCTGTACTGTTACAGTTACAGCATGAGGATGCATTCCACAAGTACATTGTGGGTAGAGCAATGGGGTCACAGTTGGACGAACATTGGGGAGGTAGAGCAACAGGGTGGCTTTGTTTGACTGCAGTTTGTTGCCAGATGCCCTGTAGTGAGCAACATGTATCTGCGGTTATGAAACTTTTAGAGGATTGCTCATTCCTATGTTAAGAGACGGACATAATAAGGGCACAACATCTGCCTCGGACAACTTTGAGGCTGCTGACACAGTGGTTTGAATACGTTTAGGGCAAACCCACTGCATGAAAGATGGTTGGCATCACCTTGCCATATGTCTTTTTAATGTTCAAGGATGGACAAGTTTATAGAAAAACTTTCACCGATTGATATTATTGATATGGATGCAGCATCTTGACAGTATTGAAAGAATTAGAAAGATAAGATGATGGGAGGTAGGGGTGAAACGGTATACTGCGGTATTAGTAGAACCGCAGAATTTTGCCTTCGTTTCGGTATACCGTAATGCAGTAAAAAAAATATTTTTTATTTCGGTTTTCGAACCATCATTTTATTCACCTTTTTAAATCTTTTCTAAAATGTCTAGAAATAGAATCATTTTGTCAAAATGCGTTTCTTTTCTTATCTGCATTATGATCATATGTCATATATGCAAACGGACACGGACCGAACCGAAGGCTTTGTACCGCAATACGTACCATACCGTGGTAAGAGCGTACCCTTTCACCTCAAATGGGAGGTATTTTCAACAGCATCATGACCTCAACCTATTACGATGTAACATAAAACAAATTCACAGGATAAAGTACATCATCTTTTAATGGAATATACAGAGCAGGGCTCCAGATAAGGGCCGTATCGGCGTATGTACGGATACAAAATATGCACGATACGGTAGCAAATAATTTAGAAAACGTAGCAGGTACGCACCACAGCAATAGTGTACGGTCTTAGAATCATTTACAGACGTATTTATCTGAAAAAAATATTGGTTTATTGACCTGTTTACACAAGACTATCAATGTTGTGGTGCATATATGAAACGAAACACAAGATTACTGATACGCCATTAAATTCCACTCAGTACTCTAAATGTACTCTTAAGGTTTTCCAGTACTCCTGTAGTGAAAAATATGGAGTACGTACTCCTGATGTTGAAAAATTATCTGGAGCCCTGCAGAGAATATACAGATTACACGATTCTTCCTCGCTCTTGCAATACAAAATTTCATACTCGTTTCGTATAAGTTGTATGACACACTTGCTCAAGTGTAATAATTTCTTTATTACCCATTTTATTCATGTACATTAATGACGTCACAGACAATGAATCAAAAACAATGGCTGCGAGGCCAAAGTGATATGTGCACGTGTGCACATATATATACATTGTATATATATGACACTGGTTATCTTTCACCATATGGATAATAAAGTGCAATATGTTGATTTTGCCAATGCACAGCCCTAGATTGTATGTTGGACCTTCAAGCAAATGTTTGTCTAGTGTAATCAGATTACTATTGATGTTCACAGACTGATATTACTGCATCATGGATCTGGTTCTAAATGTGGCCGACCACTACTTCCTGACTCCCTATGTGTACCCCGAGACGTGGGCGGAGAATGACCCTGTACGTCAAGTCCTCAGTCTGCTCGCCATTGCCAATGTGGGGGGCTACCTGCTCTACCTGATTGTGGCATCATTCACCTATGTGTTTATATTTGACAAAAGACACTTGCAACATCCACAGATACTAAAGGTAAATCTTCTAAATGTTTCAACTATTTTAGATACTGTATATCGTGAAATTAATGCGTCACCAATTTAATGAGAGTGTGAGGGTCTAGTCTAAAAGTGTCACGAAATTAATGCGAGCTCAGGAATCTGTGTTGATGATAAAATGTGACACCCTGAATCTTTGGTGGTGTTCTTTTTTGTTTCACACTTGCTCTTTACACATCACCTGAATTGAGCTTGTTAAGCAATGAATGGAAATGAACTGAGGATGGTTTGATTACGGTGCCATGTTTGATCACGTGATTGCTTGCTACTACTTGTCTTATGACAACATGGATAAACGTAATCCGACTTGAAAGGCGCAAGTCATCTACCACTCGGGTACAACAAACAAGTGGCTGGAGAATGTCCAGTCTGGCTGATGTGCTTGAGTGACTTTAAACAATGACCAATGATTGTAACCAGTGATAATTACACGTGGTTTGAGATTCCTGTAATGAGGAAGTGACCTGTATTGATGTAATGTGTAGTGTCAACAGATTTACGTTTTCTGTCTTTTATTAAGTTCTCAAAAGTAGACATGGTCAGACTGAAATGCGACATTATAATAATGCGAGAAGTGTACAGACGCATTTTTCGCATTAATTTCATGATTTACAGTAGTCAGCATGTAGGTACCAAAGTGCAATTTCATTCATGATACCATTTTCCATTCATATCTATTTTTTTCAAAGCATGCATCTGCATCAAACATGTTCTGTTTACTCAGGGGTGATGGGGTAGCCTAGTGGTTAAGGCATCTGCTCGTCACGCTGAAGTCCCGGGTTCGATTTCCCAAATGGGTACAATGTGTAAAGCCCATTTTCTGGTTTCCACTGCTGTGAAATGGCTGGAATATTGCTAAAAGCTGCATAAAACCTCACTCACTCACTTCTGTTTACTAAAGTTTACAGGTAAATCTTAGTGTTGCATGTTTCCTTAGTGGTCAGTGGCATCACAGAAGTTCTGTGAAGACTCATGTCCCTTAGTGCAGCCAGGATACACTGATCACGGGCTATTACCATGACTCTGATCCTGGCTTTTGCATTTAACCAAAATAATATATTTCTTATATCACAATAGACCATGGCAAAGTTATTTTAATTCTGCTATTGAACAAGCAAACAATGTAGTGTTACTACTAGATATTCTATTTATTGTGCAAGGATATTGTTATTCAAGTGTCAAATATGCAGGTTTCCTGCCAAAAGGTGTCAGTGACTAGATATTTGGCTGATTTAAGTGTTCTGTTTGTTGTGTTTGATATGGTCCCTTGTCACTGAAACTGTTTGATACTGACATAGATTGAAACTTGTAAATTGTATATTGTTCCTTTTACTACTACCAGATTTCTCTTTGTATCTGGTAGTTGCTGTTTACACAAATAAAAAATTAGCTTGTAAAATATCATCTAGCTAGTCGGTAATGCTAGTATTTTTAAACATATATTTTCTAACACTGTCAGACAGAAACGTGTTTAAATTAGATACATTACTGCTTTGTACAGTATTCCGTGTTATATTTGTGTGAATGGTTACATCACTGTTTGTACAGTATTCAGTGTTATATTTGTCTGAATGGTTACATCACTGTTTGTACAGTATTCAGTGTTATATTTGTGTGAATGGTTACATCACTGTTTGTCCCCAGAACCAGGTGTTCCTGGAGATCCAGGTGGCCTGCACCTCCATCCCCTTCATGAGCGTCCCCACAGTCGCTCTCTTCTTCCTGGAGGTCCGAGGGTACAGCAAGCTGTATGACTCAGTGCAGGACACCAGGCTAGGTGAGGTGCTACGTCATACTTCCCTAACACCTTATCTCATCATCATTTATACTTTTGAAACTTGCTGTACTCAAGGCATATCAGAAGTTATGTCGTTTCTGATATCCAATCTGCACTCATTTCAGGTTACTTCTTAATGGTTAGGGGCGATGGGGTAGCCTAGTGGTTAAGGCGTTTGCTCATCACACTGAAGACCCGGGGTTCGATTTCCAAGATGGGCACAATGGGTGAAGCTCATTTCTGGTGTCCCCCGCCGTGATATTGCTGGAATATTGCTAAATGTGGCGTAAAACTAAACTCACTCACTCACTCTTAATGGTGAATAATAATATCAATAAAAGACATAAAATTATTTGTCAAACATAGTAAAATCGTTTCAGTCTTCTCCAACACATATGCACTATGTTAACACAAGATATGAAAATATAAAGTCTACCAGAAAAAACATCGTCATTTCACCTTTTAGCAGTCTTGGGCTATCAGAGTAGTGGTAACAAACCCTGGTTGAAAATGTTATGGAAACTACAACATTTATATTGGCATAATGTCTGTTCAAGACAAGCTTTGAGTGTTCAAACACAGCCTCAGTTATTGTGTAATGAGAGTGCAGAGTTGGCTGGGAGTGTTGAGTCTGTTCTCACACCGTCAGTGTTTGTCTAACGTCTGTTCCAGGTTGGATTGGAGTGTTCTCCAGTGTGATGACGTTTATCCTGTTCACGGACATGTGTATCTACTGGATCCACCGCTATCTGCACCACAAGTATGTGTACAAGTGGCTTCACAAGCTGCACCACAAGTGGAAGGTCCCCACCCCCTTCGCCAGCCACTCCTTCCACCCCCTGGACGGCTTCTTGCAGTCCCTACCCTACCACATCTATCCCTTCCTCTTCCCACTTCACAAAGTCACCTACCTTGGTCTCTTCATATTCGTCAACTTATGGACCGTGTCCATCCATGATGGAGACTACCGTGTTCCAAGGCTTCTTCGTCCGTTCATCAATGGGTCTGCACACCACATGGACCACCACTTGTTTTACCTGTACAACTATGGACAGTTCTTCACACTCTGGGACAAGATTGGGGGGTCCTTCCGCAGCCCCAGTGCATTAGAGGGCTGTGGCCCGCTGGACGAGGTCATGAAGATGCAGAAAATAAAAGACAGAGAAAATGGGACTGTTATGAATGGGAATGCCAAAAGTCAGAATGGCTACAACCTGCGTAGTCGAAAGAATAGTTAAATTATGTGATACAGACATGTGAAGATGGAAGGGAAAAGGGTTGTGAAATGATGTATCTCCTTTTATGTCCGGATTTTAATATGTTCATGTGACACGCAGTTTATTGTAGGTCCCTGTTACCAACTATGTGTACTGGGTAATGATCCCCACCTTGACCTGACCCTTGCCTACATTCACTGCTAATCTGACAGGAATGTTTGCCCACTTATGTCTTTTTGTGAGCTGTTGAGATGATCCTGTCAAGAGAGTTGTCTTTCCTGTTACCATGGCAACACTAAATACGCCCATCCTGGCATTAATATGTACTTATTTTCAGTACAAGTACCTTTTTAACATTTTAAAAACATTTTCTTGCTAGTTGCTTACGAACTGAAATAGTATTTTTAAAGTGAAAATGTTTTTTACACATCGTCAGATCATAGGTTTTCGGACATCATACATTTTCAGACATCATTGCTCACTTTGGGTGTCATGCGAGGTGTTGCGTCACTCAGAAATTGTAAATTCTACACTGATGGTTTGTGTTTAGGATAATGTTATCTGATAGTAACCTAGTGACATGTTTTACAATTGGTTATGCAATAATCAAAACAACAACGGATGCTCTTAACTGTCCGAAAACCTATAACATGAATATATATTTATGTGGATAGCATATGTAATAAGAAATTATAGTCTTTAATGGTTACTTTTGTCATTGATGTGATCACTGTAATAGTTAACATTGGAACATGTTTCATGTCTGTTTACCTCTTGAGATCAGAACAACAGTTCATGTCTATACAATAATGCATACAGAAACAATGCTATTTTTTTAAATACTGAAGATATCGCTAAAGGAGTGGTTTGACAGAGTAAGTCACACACTGTCAGTGTTTGTCCTCCTACTAGTAGTAGGAAATCATTAAAGAAAGGGTCAAATATTGTTTTATTTCTGACCAAAGAATATTGTAACAGTAAAGGAAAGAATTTGGATCAGAAGCAGTGAATATTTTTTTCAGATATTTAGTCTCCTTGTTTTCATGTTGTATGTTATGCTTGATTTAAGTGTTTAGCGATACTTGCAATATGTCAGCATTGTTGTTGTTGAAGCTATTTGTGATCTCACACGTATTTGTAATGTATTACTGGTTTATGTTGTCTTATTTCAGTATATGTCAGACCCTGTTTATGATCGCCATTCCAAAGATCACCATAGGCTGTGTGTTTGTGTAACTACGCTAAATTATTCACCATAACTCCATTAGTTTCTGTATCTTAACTCAAATAATCCTGAAAAGATGCAAATGGACTAGAGTATGTCAACACTGTGTGTGATTACTAAGTCTATCCATCCTGGCTGTGTGTCAGGATGTCTTCTCAGATACTTTTGTTCAGGTTTCATGTAAAGATGAACTTTCCTGTAGTGAATAATGCTCAAAGTGCTTATCAGTGGCTTCAAAGTTCTGAAGTTCTGTTAAATGAATATTCAGAACTAAACCAAGGTGGTGAAAACATTGAATGCACTAAGAGAAATATTAGTAGCCAGTGTAAGTAATAACATGAGAGTAAATGTTCAGGGACATGGAAGGTTACCTGAGCACCATTATTAACAGTGTACCTCATGACAACAGACATCCTGTTTCTCCTTGATGACATATCATTCAATTACCTTACCAGAGATACCAACCCATACGATTTTATTGTATTCGTTACGAAAATATAACACAAAAAAGCGTGATACGATAGCAGTCAAAATATACAAATTAAAAAAAATAAATACATTCAATTAAATTTTAAAATAGCATACGTACCATACACAATAAATTTCAACTACATTTTATTCAGTATCAAGACATATGGCTATATACTACTGATTTAGGTGAGTACAATCTTAATAACAAGTTCTTAGAATATCTCTCTCTATTTTTTATTAAATATGAAAATCCTTTTGAAAGGTTATTACTAATTTTTGCATCAGTCTTGGCCAAGATACTAACTGGGCTAAATTAGGGTTGGCAGCCCTGCCTTAGTAGTAGAAAGTCTAACAACCACTTGGACCTCAATACTGTAAACAGTGCCTTCCTATCTGACACCTGTGGTCTCCTTGAATGCAGGGTTCTCTTGTCCCTGGAGTAATTCAGAGTATCGGTCTTCTGAATGACTGAAGACTTATGTTTGCTTGTGGATATTTTTTAACAAAGTGATTAGTGTATGTGTGAAGTGAGCATTTATTAAGAACTTGTGTCAGAAACAAACTCATAGTTGTGCCAATTTTCACTCTGTGCATGTTGATATTTTCAACAATCAACTCTTTTAATTTATGCAGAAATAATGATGCCACTTATTTGCCTTGTATTCTTTGAAAACATTTCAAAATATGTAACTGTGCTATTTTAAGACACTATGTCGGCCACATAAACTAGAAGTGCTATGATTCTTGGCTCCATGTCATATAAGAATGTGTATGCATAGGCGGATCCAGAGGGGGGGTGCAGGGGTGTGCACCCCCCTTTGGTGCTGAAAGATTGTTAAATGACCATTGAAACTCGGGTGAAAATCAAATGTGCACCCCTCCTTTTCTCAATAGTGTGCACCCCCATTTTCTGAAAAAGCTGTATCCGCCCCTGGTTTGTGTACTGGGATTGATTACATTTCACCCTACTATGTATGAGGAACTGGCTTGGAGCATTGACTGATGACTACACAGGCAGTGATTGATTGGCTCTTACTACTGATGACATGAAATTATATAAAGTAAGATAACATCTTCATCAGACCCAGAATAATTTTGTCAGAATGTTCTTAATCACTAATACCAAATTTCAAGTATTACATATAATTTCTTGTTTTGCAGCAGGTGCAACCTGTTGTCTTGTGCAACCTGGTTATTACCTAAGGTTGCACAGTGCAAGTAGGTTTCATTTCCTTAAATCGAGCTCTGTACTGAATGAAACATCTCATCAATAGTTATCCCCATCCAAATATCAGTGATTTCTTGTGACACCTCAGACTGGAGGTTGATTACTGACAAGTCAGTTCATGGCTCATTTTAAATTGATCGAATTGTCAGTTTGATTTCTGTTCAAGATAAATTTCAGTTGATGAATTCATTAGCTAAGTAGATGTGGTATCAAGATATCTATGATCCACAATAATGGGAATCTGTTGTACAGACAAGTGACATCAGTATTACTGACAGATGCAGTTCTGCTGATGAAAGAAATCCTTTATATCTGTGATAATGAATTGTTATGATACTTTTCATCATACATGTCAATAAAAACTAGAATTATGAAAGAGTTTGTGTTGTTGACTGCTGTGCCATCTTTGACCAGTTCTACAGGAGAGACGGAGTCTCATAATTCATGTTTTGAATATGGTGCACCAACCACTTCCTTTGTAAATTCTTATAGAAATGATTCTTAAAAAATTTCATCCATAAAAAACATCCTTCAACTTTTTATTCCAAACATCTTTCTGTCTTTATTGTTAATTAAATGGTTGTTATATATATAAGACATAACATAGTTACTTTCTGAATGTATTTATAGAGTTGGGTACAGATTACACAAACTGTCTCTTTATACAAGCCTGCCCCCATCTATTTCCCAATGTGCCACACCCAGGGACTGTGTGGTGGACTGTGGCATTAGGACGCAAATCTAATGTTATCCTAAGTACACTACAATCATGATTTAAGCTCTCTTAATAGTGCCGCGATGTGATGCAATTGTTTACACACAAGGAAACGTGACTTAATTTGTGTTATTCGGTTATGCAATTGTTTTAGGATTTTACGGACGCGTTGTGCACTATATATCGAGTGTTTTCATTGCGTCACAAGGAGTCACGCGCATGAAAGCAATTCTTGTACTTGTGCACGTTTGCTTCACCTTAGGTCTGACAGGTGAAATGTGGTAATTTGTCCGTTGTTTTGTAAGGATGGAAACTATGCTGCTGTTTTATTCTTCATCTGAATTATTTGTTAAGTAGATGTCCATGACTACATGTTCGCTTTTATTGCCCATGAAGAGTGAGTGAGTGAGTTTAGTTCTACGCTGCACTCAGAAATATTCCAGCTGTATGGTGGCGGTCTGTAATTAATCGAGTCTGGACCAGACAATCCAGTGGTCAACAGCAATGAGCATCGATCTGCGCAATTGGAAACCGATGACGTTTCAACCAAGTCAGCGAAACTGACCACTTGGTCCCGTTAGTCGCCTCTTACAACAAGCATGGGTTACTGAAGATCAACATTCTAACCCGGACCTTCAAGGCCCCGGCCCAGGAAGAGTTAACAAGAGTTTCTGTATCTGTTGGAGTAATATGATATGACAAAAGCTTTATAAAAAGTTCATGTTAAGTTGGTATTCTGAGCTGATCGTCTACCAGAATTCTGAAATTGATTGGGGGCGGTGGGGTAGCCTGATGGCTAAAGTGATGGAAGACCCGGGTTCGATTCCCCACATGGGTACAATGTGTGAAGCTCATTTCTGGTGTCCCCCGCTGTGTTATTGCTGGAATATTGCTAAAAGCGGCGTAAAACCAAACTCACTCACTCAGTCACTCTGAAATTGATTGAAAACTGAAAGTCCGTTGATCGGGAACAGTTTCCCATCTGTAAATCAGTTTGAGTGTCAACTAATGCAAATTGTTAATTCTGCCTTACTTGAATACTGTGATCACTTGAATATACTTATGTATCCTGTGCTCATTTCAATAATGTTCGCATCACACCGAAGACCTGAGTTCGATTCCCCACTTGGGTACAATGTGTGAAGCCCATTTCTGGTGTCCCCCGCTGTGTTATTGCTGGATTATTGCTAAAAGCGGCGTAAAACCATACTCACTCACTCACTCAATAATGTTCGTTCACCGGCCATGAATAACGTGATGTGGGTCCAAAGTATATTGTTTGGTTGCTGGAGAAAATAACATGCATGCCTTTAAACAGTCTAGTCATCAGAACTCCAAGATACACCATTGCCCCAAGATATAGGTCACTTCATGAACGCCAGCTACACCAGGTGCACTTATGTCAAGGGACAACCACTAGTTCCGTGGAGCACTTAACAAGAGTCTTTAGACGAAAACAAATCAAGTTTTTCAGCTTCGTGTTTACAAATATTTTATACACGATAAAGGATCATAATGGACACCACATTTGTCATTTTAATGTTCCAAAACGTAAAAATATCTAAAGTACGCATACCGTCAGCATTAGAATAGATTTTGTGATTGGAAGACATGAATTTGTAACCTTCTGGAATGCAGATCTGGTTCCGTTCCTAAATTAACTTTGGTATCTCAGTACTACACATGTGTTCAATTAGTCAAAACAGACCAAAACAGATCATTTGTAACCATATACTACGGCAGCGCATTCGTGCCAAAGTCTAATTAACATATACATGGATGATAGTTAGATGTGTATAATATATTGTAATCTAGGAGGTATCACGTAGTATCGAATTGTCGACTGATTTCTTCACTTGTGATCATTACCACACAGGGACGTAGCTACCATTATAAAAATGCCCGGGCTTATATACTCTTGCCAGTAATGGTTGTCACACACACACACACACACACACACACACACACACACACACACACACACACACACACACACACACACACACACACACACACACTCTCTCTCTCTCTCACACACACACTCACACACACCAACACTCACACACACACTCACACACACCAACACTCACACACACCAACACTAACACTAACACTACTATCTAAATTTAAAGCTTTGCAATCTATCGGGCTACGCGCCTGACAGATTTTACGGGCGCATTATATGAAACAATATCGGGATGTGTATACTGTTGACTCAGTTTATACTGTCAGCTACATTGTAACATAGGCCATATGGCCCACATTACTAAATAAAATCTGTCTGTCTGAATTGTTGACTTTGTAACCCTATTAATCGACAACAGTTCAAGGTATGTTTTATGTAACCTATGATTCAGTTAATAATGACGTTTGTTGCAACTATATCCGGCTATGGTCCAACCATCGCAACACAATAGCACCATATCAATAACCATGCGCTCGGTTTTTATATCATGGCTCCTGGCTTCTACATAGATAAACGTACAATCTACGTACATGATGATATGCTATTGATAGGCTGTGACACCAGTACACGTCCACTGTACACAGCACATGTGGATCGTTACTGATGCCGGTCTGATCACTGTTTTGGTAAATACCAGCCGTATACATGTTCAGTTTTGTACAGGATGGAGGTTAAGATACTGGTATCTGCTTGTGCTGGCTCTCTACTTCCACATAGACAGTTCTGGTCGACGCTGTCAGTCTTATAGCATCACTCAGCGCCTGCAACACACGGACAAACTGTACTGCGAACGAACAAATGTACAAACAAATACATTGTACCTACGTTATATCAATACAATCGCAATAACAACTATTCTGAACAAAGTGTACTCTCTCTCTCTGTCTCTCATGCACTAACATACACTAATCTCTCTCTCTCTCCGATAGGCTACTCTAACATCTTATATACTCACCTCCCTTCTGCATAGAGATGCCAAGATTGTGTTGCAGTAAGATGGCGTCTGTACCAGACCAATACCTTCAGGGTACGCGCCATCGAAACTGTAGCCCATGAACTGTAGAGACCTACATACACGTAACAGCATTAACCCTCCAAACCCTAGAGCATGGAGTAACCACTGTGTCAAGTTGGGATCATACCCGATGACCATCACGCCCAGCAAAGCCCACAGCCCGTGCCAGTAACACACAGCACTGAAGCATACCAGCAAAACACAGGCGTCCTCGAACACTATCTGAAGGAGTGGGTGTGTCGTGTGTAGATGTCCGGCAAGCTTTCTGGCGGGAAACTGTGTGACGATCAGTGTAACTACCAGCACGTTACCGACACTGAAGACGATGATTCCCCGCCAGAGGTCGTTGTTGGGTGAAATGGAGAGTTGGAGAACCATCCACTGACCCCACCAGACCAGCACTACCAGCGTCGACACCACAGCCACACCGAAGAGCACGTGAATGACATACAGGACGCTGCCCTTCTGAAAATGAAAAGGGGATGGATAAACTCAAGAATCATGTGTGTGTGCGTGTATGTGCGTGCGTGCGTGCGTGCGTGCGTGCGTGCGTGTACCATACAAAACAAGCCTTAACTGTAGTTGTTTCACCTTTTTATAGTAATAGTATCTCGCCTTTTTTATCTTATTTAAGGGGACTTTAGGGACAATGTTCTAAACTGAATAACATACAACACAACACAACACAACACAACACAACACAACACAACACAACACAACGCAACACAACACAATACATCACTTCTAACATGCCTGCCTTTAAATTTGGTGCTATGACTTTTTTCTGCTTTTAAATGACAATGTAATGAATATATGTTTTTGAAATAATACTCATTCCGAGTATGCACTTACAATGTTTATTAATGCAAACTTGTTCTCGTCACTATATGGCTGGGATAATGCCGATGTGACGCAAAACCCAACTCAACAACAACTCTAACATATCCCTTCTCGACTTACCTTTGTTCCAAACAGATGGATGGTGAAATAGTTGTTGGTCTCAACGTCAAGAACCCAAGCTCCTGGTGGCGTCAAAACGTTCCTGTACGAACGAAGGGCAACCAGACCTACAGTACCGATAGCTAGAGTTGTCAGTGAGCCAGGCATTGTCATGCCGATGTACAGGTTGAGAAGTTCCCATATCCCTCGCCAGTTGCTCACCTGGCTAAACGACATGACGTAGGTAAAGAGGCGTGACACCAGGTAAAAGGACACGTACTTTTCTTTCTTGACATACTTGTTCAAAACGTCCTGTGTGAAAAATGACGCCACCATCAACACAATGCTTATTGCCACCGATATCCATCCGGACGCTATCTTGTTCTTGGCAAAAGATATAGTCCAATGAGGTTCCAGGTACTATTCCAGTAACATACAACCAATGGGCTGAAGATGAATAACACGAACAACGCATCCACAATGTGTTCTATAACGGTGGACACCATATTGAATACTGTTTTATAAAGACTGTTTCCTACAATAGGTATAATCAGGTTGTTGCTCTGTATTCCTCCAACACGGTGTTGTCAACATCAGATCGTCGTACACGACTTTCATACTTGATACAGTTGCAGAGTGCAATCCAAATCTGGACACAACGAAGTTAAGCATCAATAAATTGTTGTATTATACGGATATGTAACATATTGATGTACACAGTTCTGACAGTGTATTGATGATATTATTGGATATCTAATGTAGCTGTTATTGCCGCTTTCCTTTGTTGATATTCATATATGCGTTACTTGCACTACTCCCAGCTGTCGTCTGCTTCGCATTCAAGTTGGACAGGTGGACATTCTGATACAATGTTTCAACATGAACTGGGTAATTTTAACAACAGATTGCGCCTCTTTTTAAACATAAAACAATCATGTTGTGTCTCCTCATTCAGAAAGTCCTGTGTGAAATATGACGCCACCATCAATATAATGCTTATTGCCAATGATGTCAATGCGGATGCTATCTTGTTGCTTGGCAACAGATATAGTTCAGCGAGGTTCCAGGTACTATTCCAGTAACATACAACCAATGGGCTGAAGATAAACAACATAAACACCGAGTCCACAATGTGTTCATTGGTGCAAATCGACATCTTATATATCGTTTCTTACCATTACATGATACACGGTTTCTTCATGACAGCTTATCCCCATGTTCATATAATGTTGTCCTGCTTAGATCATCATTCAACTCAAGAAGTCTAACACACAGTGCTGACAAGGAAATGTCGTTTTAAAGTGGCTTTGTGGACGTTAAATATCACTCTCTCTCTCTCTCTGTATTGATACAGTCAATTTCAACTAAATTTTTCAACATGTCATATTCATGTTGTGCTCTTCTGGAGTTGTATACACGTGCACTGACAGCTGGCTTCTACACGTACAAGGTTACCAATAGTTTCTAATTTCACTGGCGAGATCGGACTGCTGTGCCGTGGTGGAGTAACTGATGTTGATAACTGGAGCACGTCTAACTCTGCAAAATAGACGATAATGGTTTCACATATGATTTGCTAGATTGAACATAACCGTGATAGCTAGGGTACAGGAGCTCACCTTTATTCCCAGATATTAAAACGTGTGTATGCTAAAGAATTGTGGCATTTAGGATAATGGTGCTTTAGGGTTGACATCGTGAATTCACAACGCATTTGGAAAGTGGTCAAATGTAACCATGAAGCAGGGCTCCAGATAATTTTTCAACATCAGGAGTATGTACTTCTTATTTGTTCAATATTGAGTACTGGAAAACCTTAAGGGTACATTTAGAGTACTGAATGGAAGCTAATGGACTATCAGTAATCTTGTGTTTCGTTTCATATATGCACCACAACATTGCTACTCTTGTGTAAACAGGTCAATAAACTATAAAACATACTTTTTTTCAGATAAATACGTCTGTAAATGATTCTAAGACCGTACACCATTGCTGTGGTGCGTATCTGCTACGTTTTCTAAATTATTTCCTACCGTATCGTGCATATTTTTTATCCGTACATACGCCGATACGGCCCTTATCTGGAGCCCTGCATCAAGAACAATCATTCAATATACCCATTTAAACTATGTGAGGCTATATCGAGTTGAATGAATATCCATTGTTATTGTCACTTGAAATCGTTACTGATGGCAAACGATATCTTTCTTCGGACATTCAACAGTTTCAACATAAAAAGTTACAAATCTTTTCCACATTCATAAGAAATTTCTGTCAAAAACGTCGATTGTGCAGTTGTGACTGTATCATGAGCAGATAATAATAATAATAGTGGGTATTTGTAACCGCGCCTATATCCGTGCATTCAATGCTCGTTCAAGGCGCTACAGCACACATATTATTACCCCGGATAACCCAAGCTGCCTGTTAGGGGCTAGAAGGTTATAGTCACATGACTTATCCCACCGGGTACCCATTTTCCTGCTCGGTGAACAGAGACAATGTTGAACAAACTCACTTGCCTAAGGTGAGACCACATGTGTCACATTTGCTTCGTTGTGGGGCAGGACTGAAGTCCTAGAAACTCTCAGGAGCCAAGCTGCCAAGCACGGTCACCCATCCAAGGACTCTCCGACCTCGACGTTGCTTAACTTCACCGATTTGTGACCTGAGCTTTGATATGTGTTTCAGAAGTATTACAGCTGTATGATGTTGTTTGTAAACATGGTTCGGTTCTGAACCATGTTATTACAAACATTAGATCAATTTCACATCGGTTGAAGAAACGCGGAGGCACACCCTTACTATCTATGTTATAATTATATACTATACAGTATATGTTCATATTGTCATGCACATGGTGTTTTCTGTGTTGAGGAGTTGTTTTTAAATCTATTTATCGTAAAGGGGCGGTGGGGTAGCCTGATGGTTAAAGCGTTCGCTGGTCACGCCGAAGACCAGGGTTCGATTCCCCACATGGGTACAATGTGTGAAGCTCATTTCTGGTGTCCCCCGCCGTGATATTGCTGGAATATTGCTAAAAGCGGCGTAAAACCAAACTCACTCACTCACTCACTATTTATAAAAAATGAGGTATTTTGAATTTCAGTTAGCCATTGATGACCACAAAAGGATATTTTGTATTGTGCATTTACCGCCAGCAGTTATAATGAACATGACGTTTCTGGTGATTGTGCATTTGAGGCATTTACGAAAGAAGTGTATATTGTTTTCACATGGATGTTCACAAGAGCAGGACAAAGTACCATATAAGCTCTGAAAAGACTTGCGTTTCGGGATCTACATCGGTCCCTTGGACGAGGATGTAAAATGTTAGCCCTTCGGTTGCCGGTTAAGAAATATAGTGGAGAAGCTGTAATAATTCTTCTGATCATCTCTTTAAAATTTGACAATGGTGTGGTAAATACATCTTGTACTCATTTCGTATACCCCATCTTGTCGTTGTTAATACGTTGGATGGTGCCATGGCATGGAAATACGATTATAAATCATTAACGTTGTTGTATATTGTGCAACGTTTTTCAGATTTTCTACTGAAAAGAAAGTACACACCTGGTTTGGGGGGACTGTTTTCAAAACAAACAACGTGTTTTGATTGTGACTTACATATTCAGTGTGTATGTGCTGTCAAAACACCACCAATCTATATTAAATACATGAAATGTATTAGTATACTGATTAGATGACAAGCGTCCAAGGGTTCACGTTATGCGTATTAAATCTTGACACATAAATGAGTGAGTGAGTGAGTGAGTTGGGTTTTACGCCGCACTCAGCAATATTCCGGTTATATGGCAGCGGTCTACACATAAATGAAGTATTGATTCTGTATATATATGACCAATATAAAGGTTTGGATAAGCTATTATTTAGGGTATACTAGGGCGCTGAATATCGCCGATACATTCTGCATGACGTATAAGCGGTGTTTTTATCCCACAAAGACGGGTGTTGCATGTGGGAAGTGATTTGCTCCTAGGATATAAACATTATAGAATGATAGGGGAGTGGCCTGATCCTTGTGCTCCAGCATCCACTTATGGACATTCGACAAAGCCGCCTTTCGGCGGGGAATTTATTTGTATTCTCTTGAAATATAGAAAATAATAATAATAAATTAAACACTTTGTTCCAAACAAAAAAGAAAGATGACGACAATTATGATGAACTAAAGTGAACGTCGAAGCCGCTGGCCCTTACAGATTATTGTAAAATAGGCCTCTGGTGTTCATGCAGCACTGTTGGGGGATTCGGACGACGTCGTAAACGTCTCGCCATTTCACAATGGTGACAAACAAGGGAATTTTGTGCGCCAGGGTAACACAATACATGTAACAATGTTCTGATTAAGATTGCTATTCATTTCGATCAACATGTGGTCTGCTCATAAAAGCACGAGTGGAAGGTCAACCGAATTTGGTACTCCTATTTGCCTTCTATATTTATAGTGACGTCTCATTCTCATAGGCCTCTGAATGTAGTCAAGATAGCGAATGGATCCGATGTATATCGATCATCATAGAAAAGAATGAATACGATGTCTAAGCGAGGAAGTTGTTATTCCCTTATTGGGACCAACTCAACAGACAATTAGGAACAACTCTCAAAAACAAGTATATAATATCACTATGAGAAGTACTTAAAAACAATTAAAAAATACATGAAATTAACAATTTAGGACAATCACAATCACTACTGACCAAGAGCATTCGTATGGTGTGCTCTCGGATGGTAGTTGAGGGTGGTTGACGGACGGAAGACAAATGTCAGGTGACGTCGGCAGCCATGTTTATTATGGTTGGGGAATAATGGTCGAAATGGTACAAGTTGATGTTAGACACGTGACAGAACGCACATCGGGACCCGCTCCGTCTCTCACACACATGCAGAAGTCGGACGGTGATTCTTCTTCGTAGACGTAGTCGTTGGCGAAGCGACGGCCTTGACCGACGCCACGACTAGCCGTACAATCCGTCCGCTTAGACTGTCGATAATCTGGGCCATCTCCTACGCTGGAGACCGTCTCCTTATCTCGTCTCCCTGGAGACTGTCTCCTTAACTCGTCTCCATGGAGACCGTCTCTCTGACTTATCATATCTGTCAGGTTTTGTAGCAAGGCATATTACGCAATGTGATGAAAGGACGCTGACCTATGCACATGTACACATAATACCCGCCGACGTAGGGAAGAGTTAATTGACATTTACAGATAGCTTTGAGAATCAAGGGTTTTAAGATAAGTTGAGTTGAGTTGAGTTGGGCTTTACGTCACATCGGCATTATTCCAGCCGTGTTGTGGGTCCAAAGTATATGTTTGGTTGCTGGAGAAAAGAACATGCATGCCTTTAAACAGTCTAGTCATCAAAACTCCAAGATACACCATTGCCCCAAGATATAGGTCACTTCATGAACGCTAGCTACACCAGGTGGGACAACCACTAGTTCCGTGGAGCACTTAACAAGAGTCTTTAGACGAAAACAAATCAAGTTTGTCAGCTTCGTGTTTACAAATATTTTATACACGATAAAGGATCATAATGGACACCACATTTGTCATTTTAATGTTACAAAACGTAAAAATATCTAAAGTACGCATACCGTCAGCATTAGAATAGATTTTGTGATTGAAAGACATGAATTTGTAACCTTCTGGAATGCAGATCTGGTTCCGTTCCTAAATTAACTTTGGTATCTCAGTACTACACATGTGCTCAATTAGTCAAAACAGACCAAAACAGATCATTTGTAACCATATACTACGGCAGCGCATTCGTGCCAAAGTCTAACATATACATGGATGATAGTTAGATGTGTATAATATATTATAATCTAGGAGGTATCACGTAGTATCGAATTGTCGACTGATTTCTTCACTTGTGATCATTACCACACAGGGACTTAGCTACCATTATAAAAATGCCCGGGCTTATATACTCTTGCCAGTAATGGTTGTCACCTCTCCCCCCTCCCCCACACCCACACACATCACCCCCACCCCTCTCCAATTAAAAAATTGAAGGGGTGACAACCATTATTGGCATGAGTATACATAAATGTTGCTAAAGATCACCATGAAAGTTTATTAAATGACCATTCAAACTCGGGTGAAAATGAAGTATGCACCCTCCTTTTCTCAATAGTGTGCAACACCCTCCCACCCCCTTTCTCAAAAAGCTGTATCCGCCCCTGAAGGTTGGGCAAACCCTCAATACTATCTAAATTTAAAGCTTTGCAATCTATCGGGCTACGCGCCTGACAGATTTTACGGGCGCATTATATGAAACAATATCGGGATGTGTATACTGTTGACTCAGTTTATACTGTCAGCTACATTGTAACATAGGCCATATGGCCCACATTACTAAATAAAATCTGTCTGTCTGAATTGTTGACTTAGTAACCATATTAATCGACAACAGTTCAAGGTATGTTTTATGTAACCTATGATTCAGTTATTAATGACGTTTGTTGCAACTATATCCAGCTATGGTCCAACCATCGCAACACAATAGCACCATATCAATAACCATGCGCTCGGTTTTATATCCTGGCTCCTGGCTTCTACATAGATAAACGTACAATCTACGTACGTGATGATATGCTATTGATAGGCTGTGACACACGTACACGTCTACTGTATACAGCACATGTGAATCGTTTCGAGGTTACTGATGCCGGACTGATCTCTGTTTTGGTAAATACCAGCCGTATACATGTTCAGCTTTGTACAGGATGGAGGTTAGGATACTGGTATCTGCTTGTGCTGGCTCTCTACTTCCACATAGACAGTTCTGGTCGACGCTGTCAGTCTTATAGCATCACTCAGCGCCTACAACACACGAACAAACTGTACTGCGAACGAACACATGTACAAACAAATACATTGTACCTACGTTATATTAATACAATCGCAATAACAACTATTCTGAACAAAGTGTACTCTCTCTCTCTGTCTCTCATGCACTAACATACACTAATCTCTCTCTCTCTCCGATAGGCTGCTCTAACATCTTGTATACTCACCTCCCTTCTGCATAGAGATGCCAAGATTGTGTTGCAGTAAGATGGCGTCTGTACCAGACCAATACCTTCAGGGTACGCGCCATCGAAACTGTAGCCCATGAACTGTAGAGACCTACATACACGTAACAGCATTAACCCTCCAAACCCTAGAGCATGGAGTAACCACTGTGTCAAGTTGGGATCATACCCGATGACCATCACGCCCAGCAAAGCCCACAGCCCGTGCCAGTAACACACAGCACTGAAGCATACCAGCAAAACACAGGCGTCCTCGAACACTATCTGAAGGAGTGGGTGTGTCGTGTGTAGATGTCCGGCAAGCTTTCTGGCGGGAAACTGTGTGACGATCAGTGTAACTACCAGCACGTTACCGACACTGAAGACGATGATTCCCCGCCAGAGGTCGTTGTTGGGTGAAATGGAGAGTTGGAGAATCATCCACTGACCCCACCAGACCAGCACTACCAGCGTCGACACCACAGCCACACCGAAGAGCACGTGAATGACATACAGGACGCTGCCCTTCTGAAAATGAAAAGGGGATGGATAAACTCAAGAATCATGTGTGTGTGTGCGTGTATGTGTGTGCGTGCGTGCGTGCGTGCGTGCGTGCGTGTACCATACAAAACAAGCCTTAACTGTAGTTGTTTCACCTTTTTATAGTAATAGTATCTCGCCTTTTTTATCTTATTTAAGGGGACTTTAGGGACAATGTTCTAAACTGAATAACATACAACACAACACAACACAACACAACACAACGCAACGCAACACAACACAATACATCACTTCTAACATGCCTGCCTTTAAATTTGGTGCTATGACTTTTTTCTGCTTTTAAATGACAATGTAATGAATATATGTTTTTGAAATAATACTCATTCCGAGTATGCACTTACAATGTTTATTAATGCAAACTTGTTCTCGTCACTATATGGCTGGGATAATGCCGATGTGACGCAAAACCCAACTCAACAACAACTCTAACATATCCCTTCTCGACTTACCTTTGTTCCAAACAGATGGATGGTGAAATAGTTGTTGGTCTCAACGTCAAGAACCCAAGCTCCTGGTGGCGTCAAAACGTTCCTGTACGAACGAAGGGCAACCAGACCTACAGTACCGATAGCTAGAGTTGTCAGTGAGCCAGGCATTGTCATGCCGATGTACAGGTTGAGAAGTTCCCATATCCCTCGCCAGTTGCTCACCTGGCTAAACGACATGACGTAGGTAAAGAGGCGTGACACCAGGTAAAAGGACACGTACTTTTCTTTCTTGACATACTTGTTCAAAACGTCCTGTGTGAAAAATGACGCCACCATCAACACAATGCTTATTGCCACCGATATCCATCCGGATGCTATCTTGTTGCTTGGCAAAAGATATAGTCCAATGAGGTTCCAGGTACTATTCCAGTAACATACAACCAATGGGCTGAAGATGAATAACACGAACAACGCATCCACAATGTGTTCTATAACGGTGGACACCATATTGAATACTGTTTTATAAAGACTGTTTCCTACAATAGGTATAATCAGGTTGTTGTTCTGTATTCCTCCAACACGGTGTTGTCAACATCAGATCGTCGTACACGACTTCCATACTTGATACAGTTGCAGAGTGCAAACCAAATCTCGACACAACGAAGTTAAGCATCAATAAATTGTTGTATTATACGGATATGTAACATATTGATGTACACAGTTTATTGATGACAGTGTATTGATGATATTATTGTATATCTAATGTAGCTGCTATTGCCGCTTTCCTTTGTTGATATTCATATATGCGTTACTTGCACTACTCCCAGCTGTCGTCTGCTTCGCATTCAAGTTGGACAGGTGGACATTCTGATACAATGTTTCAACATGAACTGGGTAATTTTAACAACAGATTGCGCCTCTTTTTAAACATAAAACAATCATCTTGTGTCTCCTCATTCAGAAAGTCCTGTGTGAAATATGACGCCACCATCAATATAATGCTTATTGCCCATGATGTCAATGCGGATGCTATCTTGTTGCTTGGCAACAGATATAGTTCAGTGAGGTTCCAGGTACTATTCCAGTAACAAACAACCAATGGGCTGAAGATGAACAACATAAACACCGAGTCCACAATGTGTTCATTGGTGCAAATCGCCATCTTATATATCGTTTCTTACCATTACATGATACACGGTTTCTTCATGACAGCTTATCCCCATGTTAATATACTGTTGTCCTGCTTAGATCATCATTCAACTCAAGAAGTCTAACACACAGTGCTGACAAGGAAATGTCGTTCTAAAGTGGCTTTGTGGACGTTAAATATCACTCTCTCTCTCTCTCTGTATTGATACAGTCAATTTCAACTAAATTTTTCAACATGTCATATTCATGTTGTGCTCTTCTGGAGTTGTATACACGTGCACTGACAGCTGGCTTCTACACGTACAAGGTTACCGATAGTTTCTAATTTCACTGGCGAGATCGGACTGCTGTGCCGTGGTGGAGTAATTGATGTTGATAACTGGAGCACGTCTAACTCTGCAAAATAGACGATAATGGTTTCACATATGATTTGCTAGATTGAACATAACCGTGATAGCTAGGGTACAGGAGCTCACCTTTATTCACAGATATAAAAAACGTGTGTATGCTAAAGAATTGTGACATTTAGGATAATGGTGCATTAGGGTTTACATCGTGAATTCACAACGCCTTTTGGAAAGTGGCCAAATGTAACCATGAAGAACAATCATTCAATATACCCTTTCAAACTATGTGAAGTTATATCAAGTTGAATGAATATCCATTGTTATGGTCACTTGAAAGCGTTACTAATGGCAAAAGATATCTTTCTTCGGACCTTCAACAGTTTCAACATAAAAGCCACAAATCCTTTCCACATTCATAAGAAATTTCTGTCAAAAACGTCGATTGTGCAGTTGTGACTGTATCATGAGCAGATATGTGTTTCAGCAGTATTACAGCTGTATGATGTTGTTTGTAAACATGGTTCGGTTCTGAGGACCACCGGTACTTTCTATGGTATAATCATAAACTATGTTCATATTGTCATGCAGATGGTGTTTTCTGTGTTGGGGAGTTGTTTTTAAATCTATTTATCGAAAATGAGGTATTTTGAATTTCAGTTAGCCATTGATGACCACAAAAGGATATTTTGTATTGTGCATTTCCCGCCAGCAGTTATAATGAACATGACGTTTCTGGTGATTGTGCATTTGAGGCATTTACGAAAGATGTGTACTAAGTATATTGTTTTGACATGGATGTTTACAGGAGCAGGACAAAGTACCATGTAAAAAAGACTTGCTTTTAGGGATTTACATCGGTGCTTTGGACGAGGATGTAAAATGTTAGCCTTTCGGTTGCCGGTTAAGAAATATAGTGGGGAAGTTGTAATAATTCTTTTGATCATCTCAATCTCAAACAATTGACAATGGTGTGGTAAATACATCTTGTACTCTTGTCATCTTGTCATCTTGTACATCTTGTCGTTGTTAATACGTTGGATGGCACAACGGCATGGAAATACGATTGACATAAATCATTAACGTTGTTGTATATTGAACAAAGTTTTTCAGATTTTCTACTGAAAAGAAAGTACACACCTGGTTTGGGGGGACTGTTTTCAAAACAAACAACGTTAATATTTTGAAACGTGTTTTGATTGTGACTTACATATTCAGTGTGTATGTGCTGTCAAAACACCACCAATCTATATTAAATACATGAAATGTATTAGTATATTGATTAGATGACAAGGGTCCAAGGGTTCACGTTATGCGTATTAAATTTTGACACATAAATGAGTGAGTGAGTGAGTTGGGTTTTACGCCGCACTCAGCAATATTCCGGTTATATGGCAGCAGTCTACACATAAATGAAGTATTGATTCTGTATATATAACCAATATAAAGGTTTGGATAAGCTATTATTTAGGGTATACTAGGGCGCTGAATATCGCCGATACATTCTGCATGACGTATAAACGGTGTTTTTATCCCACAAAGACGGGTGTTGCATGTGGGAAGTGATTTGATCCTAGGATATAAACATTATAGAATGATAGGGGAGTGGCCTGATCCTTGTGCTCCAGCATCCACTTATGGACATTCGACAAAGCCGCCTTTCGGCGGGGAATTTATTTGTATTCTCTTGAAATATAGAAAATAGTAATAATAAATTAAACACTTTGTTCCAAACAAAAAAGAAAGATGACGACAATTATGATGAACTAAAGTGAACGTCGAAGCCTCTGGCCCTTACAGATTATTGTAAAATAGGCCTCTGGTGTTCATGCAGCACTGTTGGGGGATTCGGACGACGTCGTAAACGTCTCGCCATTTCACAATGGTGACAAACAAGGGAATCTTGTGCGCCAGGGTAACACAATAACAATGTTCTGATTAAGATTGCTATTCATTTCGATCAACATGTGGTCTGCTCATAAAAGCGCGAGTGGAAGGTCAACCGAATTTGGTACTCCTGTTTGCCTTCTATATTTATAGTGACGTCTCATTCTCATAGGCCTCTGAATGTAGTCAAGATAGCGAATAGATCCGATGTATATCGATCATCATAGAAAAGAATGAATACGATGTCTAAGCGAGGAAGTTGTTATTCCCTTATTGGCACCAACTCAACAGACAATTAGAAACAACTCTCAAAACAAAAGTATATAATATCACTATGAGAAGTACTTAAAACAATTAAAAAATACATGAAATTAACAATTTAGGACAATCACAATCACTACTGACCAAGAGCATTCGTTTGGTGTGCTCTCGGATGGTAGTTGAGGGTGGTTGACGGACGGAAGACAAATGTCAGGTGACGTCGGCAGCCATGTTTATTATGGTTGGGGAATAATGGTCGAAATGGTACAAGTTGATGTTAGACACGTGACAGAACGCACATCGGGACCCGCTCTGTCTCTCACACACATGCAGAAGTCGGACGGTGATTCTTCTTCGTAGACGTAGTCGTTGGCGAAGCGACGGCCTTGACCGACGCCACGACTAGCCGTACAATCCGTCCGCTTAGACTGTCGATAATCTGGGCCGTCTCCTACGCTGGAGACCGTCTCCTTATCTCGTCTCCCTGGAGACTGTCTCCTTAACTCGTCTCCATGGAGACCGTCTCTCTGACTTATCATATCTGTCAGGTTTTGTAGCAAGGCATATTACGCAATGTGATGAAAGGACGCTGACCTATGCACATGTACACATAATACCCGCCGACGTAGGGAAGAGTTAATTGACATTTACAGATAGCTTTGAGAATCAAGGGTTTTAAGATAAGTTGAGTTGAGTTGAGTTGGGCTTTACGTCACATCGGCATTATTCCAGCCATATAGTGACGAGAACGAGTCTGTATTTATGATAAGAGGGGATACGCCGAAAGTTTGCTGAATGCATTAAACAGACAAAGGAGATAGACTATCGGTGCACTTTGGACACACATTGAAACACTTAGGTCGTTTGAAGTTTTAAAGAAACTTATTAAAATGGTTTGCTCTATGACGGCTATTATTTCATCACACCCCATCCATATTACCCTACCAAATAGTATTCGAAACTATGCCTCTATGATTCTCTCTTTGTTAACTGTATAAAACACGGGCATTACCCGTAAACAGTGAGAAATCCTAAGGTGTAATATAACATATTAAATGTATATTTAAAAAATATCAGGAGCAAGTAAATTCACATTTTGTGTATGATTCAGCTACATTAGAAATTGAAAAGCAATTTAATTATTCAGGGTTATCGGTGGTATATACTACATGGTAATCTCAGTCAATCAAAGTGTTAGCCGAGGAGGGTCTAGAGTTTGTAATGCGGTAGTAAATGAGGTTAAGGAAATAAGTTAGATGTTAAACTTTCACCAGAGTTATTTGATACTTGCGTTGTACCAGTATTGCACTATGGATGTGAAATTTGGGACTAGAAACGAACGGAGTGTATTGAACGAAGACATAGATTCACGTTAGTCACTCTGAGACAAGTGAATGTTGTGTGATATTGATGTAAGGTATAGTATATCGTCGAGTCCTTATATTTTAATGGAAATATACGGTAAAGCATGCAATATTTCCAGTCATCGGTATTGTTACAAAAAACATCTATTATCTGAAAATGTCTGTCACCATAACTGGTTATCTCCCCTCAGTGTGACTGTACCTACTTTTCGCGCTGCGTTAAAACAGCCCCAAGAAGATAGTTACATGACAACCTGGTATGAAAATGTTGGCAAATCTTATTCGCTTTACTTGTATAATGATTTTAAAGTGAAATTCTGTCTGGGAAATTATCATTACAAAGTTTTAAACTCTAGAAATAGATGTGAACTAACAATATAACGATTATCCTCTCATCCTCTACCCATAGAAACTGGTAGACATTGATGCAACAGAAACCCGCTGTGAAAGAATCTGTTTAGAAGGTAAAAATATTGATATAGAATACGACTACCATTTTGTCTTGATATGCCCTTTGTATAAACAGTTATGATGTTAGTATATTAAGCAACATTATTGTTTAAAACCGCCAATGCTAAAATATTTGCAATCATATCAATGCGAAAGTATCCCCATACAAAGAAACTTAGTGAAATATGTTTGTGAAGTGCTGAAGTTGAGAAACAACAGTCATAATAATTTTTAAATTATATCCTCGCCAAGTAGTAGTCTCTACGGTTAATCTTGGCTGTCCATCACACATCACCACAAATATAACCGACTACTCTGCACTACAGCCAGAGGTCAATTATGACTTGAATTAATAAAGTCTGTCTGTCTATGATGTATTTAATGGAAATACTCTCTTGATGCTCTCCCTCTTCCACACAAATGATTTAAATGTGACAAAATCTATCTTAAACATTTTGTTGTAATTTTGAAACTGGGGTATTGCGTGTGAAATTAGCTCCGTTATCGGTTATGAGTTCAATGTTAACATGCAAACATGTATGGTGATATGATATTTAATGCTCAACACAGCTGTGACATTACTCACTTGTCCTTTGTCCGTCCATCCATTGCAAATGCAGTCCCATAGATGTGCGATGTCATGGTGGGATGGAAGCGTTTGCGCCAATAATGATCCTATATTATCTTTGTGTTCGTCTACGGGGATTTCACGGAGGTGGTACTAGTCAAGGCCAGTCTCAATCAGAGCTTTCCCCTTACATTATGTGGACAAATACCCCATGCTTAAATTTGGAATATCTGCTAACATCACACATGGCAGTCAAGGTCCTTCAGCCACTGTATGGAAGAGTTCAGGTTGTTGTGTGCCACAACGACATGCTCCAGTGACCACCTTCCGGTACATGGAGCTGACCTGTACACGACCCTGTGATCCCGTAACAACAAACCAGCTGATATTACTTAAGCTTTATTGATTTATTGTGGTTGTCCAAATAGACCCATCTACCCTTCTTAACCCAGAACATGTTAGGTTAAATACACTACCTGACAATTCAGATCTTAAAGAATGGCCATAACAAAGCAATGGTATAGCAGGAAACGTCTCAAAGTGACATTAAACCTATCTCAGTCAATCATTTAACAACACACTTTCCATAATTACTCCCGGCCTGTGAAAATCCAGGGTAGAATTGATCTTCAGCAAACCATGCTTGTCTTAAGAGGCGAATAACGGGATCGGGTCGTCAGGCTCACTGACTTGGTTGACACACGTCATCGTATCCCAGTTGCGTAGATCGATGCTCATGAAGTTGATCACTGGATTGTCTGGCCCAGGCTCGATTGTGTACATACCGCCACCATATAGCTGGAATATTGTTGAGTGAGGAAAAACTAAACTCACTCACTCACTCACCCATAACTACGCCCCCTCAACTATTAATCTATGCAACTGTTATCACAACCTAACTGAATAAATACGCGGGACAAAGCTTTACTTCGAGATAACAGTAAGTTCCAAATAGACAGCTTGTCCCAGTTAATGTCCCACCACTTAGCATCTGCTTCTACATGATCTGGGGAAGCGGGGTAGCCTAGTGGTTAAAGCGTTCGAAGACCCGGGTTCGATTCCCCACATGGGTACAATGTGTGAAGCCAGAGTATATGGTCTCTGGTGAAGCCCATTTATGGTGTCCCACGCCGTGATATTGCTTGATTATTGCTAAAAGCGGTGTAAAGCCAAACTCACTAACTCACTCTACATGATCTACACATTGTTTTTCGTACCCAATCACTCAGCGGAAATAATACAGAATGGCATGTGTGTCCTCTAGTCGTCACTCGCTGTCCGGAAGTGAGAACGTGGTCTCGGTAGTCGCTGTCTTGTGTATGGCCTGACTCAATGCCTGAAACAATCAAATGAACGGGGCTCAACAACTGTACTCACTTCAACAAAATTAACATTGCACCTGTGAAATCACCACTTCATTTGAGATATACAGGCATATACGTATCCCGCATTGTTTGGTTTGGGGTAACTGTTTCTCCAAATACAAAGGTCAATCAGTAGGTCCACTGGGTGGTGATTCGATATGTATCATAGCAATGGCTATAGTTGGCGTCAGCTGACCAGCTAAGGGTCAAATCGCGACTAAGCCAAAGCATTCGTTATTTATCCCTAAGAGTTGTATCCAGGTCAGACTGTCACCTGTCAACTGTACGACAGACATCTGGTCAGCAGACAAAGTCATGCTTCAGTGGCCATTCGGTCATTCTCTTACTGTGATTCAGGGGCGGATACAGCTTTTTGAGAGGGGGTGGGGGTGTGCACACTATTGAGAAAAGGAGGGGGTGCACACTTCATTTCACACAAACTTTCAGCACAAAGATCCGCCTATGAGATTATCTGACAATTTGTTTTAGAAATAGAACCTACACAGTAATATGGATTTAGGGGTGGGAATGTGAAGGAAGGGGATGTAAGAGAACATTGTTCAGGGAAGGTTAAATACAAATAACTGGATTGTGACGCTTCTTGTGTCTTCGGTCCAGCTGAACTTTATGATAGAAAGGACAGACATGAACCCCTCAGTAGGCCTACCAAACATTCTGCTTTTTTCTACAGCTACTTGCTCACTTTAATAATATGGCCATTTGTAGAGCGCAGTAGTAACTCCACACCTCAAGGGCATGCTCTTTGCGCAACAGTAAAAATGTACACTATATACAGGAAGAAGTTTTATAAGATTTAGTTGTGGTTGAACAAGAATGTTTTGAGTCTTGATTTAAAGATGGAGATGGAAGGAGATGACTTGACATGGAGAGGTAGTGAGTTCCAGAGGGAAGCTGAGTAAACGCTGAAAGATCTGCCGCCAAAAGTTTGTAACTTGTATTTTGGGACACTTTCTGTCATGTCTGACGAAGCGTCATGACACAGTACATTGCACGATATTGGGAGGGAGTTTCTGACAATTAGGTATGGTTTCTGTCAATCAGGGCGTTTCGGGGTGTATAACTTGAATTGATGCGGAGAAGGGTTGTGAAGCAGACACGTGATGGGGGAAGGGCAATAATTTTAAGGGTCGACGTAGGCTTAAATGTATGTAACGTTATATTTTAGCACGCTTGTTACGTCCGGACATGTTTGCTCTGTGTTGAGTAGAATGTATTCTTACGTTTCACTGTAGCAGATCAATCAGCTTCAAACTTTTCATATTTTACCATCCTCTTTCTCGCAAAGTATACCGTGTATTTAATTAACGATTTGGCATCATGTTTTCAATGAGATGAGGCAGATCCCTTTAGGCAGGCTACAGTCATCTTATATACTCACCTCTCTTCTACACAGCGATGCCAAGATTGTGTTGCAGTAAGATGGCGTCTGTACCAGACCAATACCTTCAGGGTACTCGCCATCGAAATTGTAGCCCATGAACTGTAGAGACCTACATACACGTAACAGCATTAACCCTCCAAACCCTAGAGCATGGAGTAACCACTGTGTCAAGTTGGGATCATACCCGATGACCATCACGTCCAGCAAAGCCCACAGCCCGTGCCAGTAACACACAGCACTGAAGCACACCAGCAAAACACAGGCGTCCTCGAACACTATCTGAAGGAGTGGATGTGTCGTGTGTAGATGCCCGGCAAGCTTTCTGGCGGGAAACTGTGTGACGATCAGTGTAACTACCAGCACGTTACCGACACTGAAGACGATGATTCCCCGCCAGAGGTCGTTGTTGGGTGAAATGGAGAGTTGGAGAACCATCCACTGACCCCGCCAGACCAGCACCACCAGCGTCGACACCACAACCACACCGAAGAGGACGTCAATGACATACAGGACGCTGCCCTTCTGGAAGAGGGAATGGATTACTTGTTTATGCTCATGTTAATTAAGATATCTTCAAATTGAACGAAATTATATTTAAATGGCTCAACAAATTGTTCAACTGGAGGTACATACAAAGAAACCTTTAAATTATTGTGCAGAAATGTCATTTTTGCTTGTATGAATCATATGTTGTTTCACGGCATTCCGACATTTTAACACCTCCGCATCAACGATGAAAGGGGTAAATCTGCATTGTTTCATGCCGATATGTAGAGAGAATTGACCGAATTTGAACATCGGTTATATTCTTTCAGTGAGATGTACAGAGGGTACTATTTGCAATCACCGTCTTTTGAAATACAGTGGCGGTTCGGTAGCATAGTGGTTAAAGCGTTCGCACATGATACATAGGTGCAACGTATGGAGCCCCATTTCTGGTGTCCCCCGTCATGATATTGCTGGAGGTGAGGTGATGTGAAATTGGGTTTAACGTCGTGCTTGAGAATATTTCGCTCATATGACGACGTGCATGCGTGTGTATGTGTATGTGCGGCTGCTTGTACTAGCCCAGACTTAAGCTGGTTTTATAGTGCTAGCTCACTGAGATACCATGCCACTGTTAAGCATGAATACCCCACTCAGACACAGTATACTGACTCCGAGCCGACCAGTCCTTGTTGTACCCATTAATGCCGAGCGCCAGGCAGGGATCAACCCACGACCTTCCTCTCTCCGGGCGGACGCTCTAACCACTACACCGCGGAGGCGGTCTGATATTGCTGGAATATTGCTAAATACTCACTCACCAACTTAGATACATCAGATTACCTTCAAAAGACATTGCACACATTGTAACACAATAGAAACAAATGAACATGTACTGAAAAAACGTATACCAGTTCCTTAGCTTTGCCGTACCGTCTATGAACTTAGTTTGTATCGTCTTACCTTTGTCCCGAACAGATGAATGATGGTGAAATGGTTGTCGGTGTCAACGTCAAGAACCCAAGCTCCTGGTGGCGTCAAAACGTTCCTGTACGAACGAAGGGCAATCAGACCTACAGTACCGATACCTAGAATTGTCAGTGAGCCAGGTATTGTTATGCCGATGTACAGGTTGAGAAGTTCCCATATCCCTCGCCAGTTGCTCACCTGGCTAAATGACATGACGTAGGTAAAGAGGCGTGACACCAGGTAAAAGGACACGTACTTTTCTTTCTTGACATACTTGTTCAAAACGTCCTGTGTGAAAAATGACGCCACCATCAACACAATGCTTATTGCCACCGATATCCATCCGGACGCTATCTTGTTGCTTGGCAACAGATATAGTCCAATGAGGTTCCAGGTACTATTCCAGTAACATACAACCAATGGGCTGAAGATGAATACCACGAACAACGCATCCACAATGTGTTCTATAACGGTGGACACCATATTGAATACTGTTTTATAAAGACTGTTTCCTACAATAGGTCTAATCAGGTTGTTGTTCTGTATTCCTCCAACACGGTGTTGTCAACATCAGATCGTCGTACACGACTTCCATACTTGATACAGTTGCAGAGTGCAATCCAAATCTCGACACAACGAAGTTAAGCATCAATAAATTGTTGTATTATACGGATATGTAACATATTGATGTACACAGTTCCGACAGTGTATTGATGATATTATTGGATATCTAATGTAGCTGTTATTGCCGCTTTCCTTTGTTGATATTCATATATGCGTTACTTGCACTAATCACAGCTGTCGTCTGCTTGGCATTCAAGCTGGACAGGAGGACATTCTGATACAATGTTTCAACATGAACTGGGTAATTTTAACAACAGATTGGGCCTCTTTTTAAACATAAAACAATCGTCTTGTTTCTCATTCAGCATTGTCCTCGAACTACTTTTAGTTCATTTATGAATAAGCCCATGTTACCTAATGCGGCAAAACGCCTAAGGAGCTTAACGAAATAAATCGAAATCATACATAAAATCATACTAAAAACTGCTGCTATTCATACATATGCGCAACGAATGATACAATACAAATATTCTCGTCTCTAAAATGATTGGCATCTTATGTACAGGTTCATGGACCGGACGATGACACGGGGGAGAACTTATTGAGATGATCTTTATCTCTTGTTGTCAGTTTATCAGCAGATAGGAGTAGATGTGACTGCCCACACTAGTTCAGTGACTCACTGTTTCTGCTGTCCGGAGTTTATCTTTCATCATTCATATGAAGCTTTGCCGCAATGTGTTATTAGAAGATGACATACTTTCGTGACAAAATACTGTATCTGAAAAAGATAAATAATTGATTTTTCATTCAAGTGAAAGAATATCTTTAGTGTGTCTCATGGGAGAACTCCTTAAAGACCATGTTTAACTGCACACATGAAACAAACACGCATTTATGCACGAACAACCAGACGCATGGTCTGATCTTACATGCCTCAAAAACACAGTTTCAGCAGGCCCCTCATAGGTTATTAGTTCACTTGAACACTCCAGGCAATTCACTTTTATATATGACGATTGATATAGTAATTACTCTTCAAATATTTCATAACAATCAATAAACTCACAGAGAGATAATAAACTATAATAACATTATTTTCATAGTTTTAGAGATATAGAATACTTACGACGCTTATCACATAGCAGGGAAGCAGGTGATGTTCTGGCTTACCGACCTGTCTAGATGACAGCACTGGGATGGCTGACACACGCCAGTGTTCCAGATTATCAGCAGAAGTATCAGCCTATTGCCAGATAACAGTCAGATATGTTAGCATACGTGCGACGAACTATTAAGTATGTTTACCTAACTCTTCTTGCAGTGGTCTGATATTCGAACCTAATGCAGTTGAACACCTTTCTTGCAGTGACCTGATGTTCTGACCGATTTGTAGTTGAAGGCTTTTCAGCAGCGGCCTAATGATTAAATCAAATATAATTTAAGAAATCAAAGTCATCAAAATATCGCCTAAATGTACATGCCCATATCGTCAAGAACGCTGTCCGACTTTGCTAGTAGTTTGTTATGCAAATGGGACGGAATTGTGAACCACTCGTAGGAGCAATTCCCTTCAACTCTGAAATAATGCAATATCTACTGGTGCCAGATATATGTGACTGAATCAAGAGGTCGTATTGGTGGCAACCCTATTCTTACCATGCCAACTGGCACTTCAATCCTAGTCATCTAAGAAGCCACAATTCGCTGTACAATAAGAGATGGTCTGTCTCACAGTCCCTGAACCATATTATTTCATCTACAGCCAAGCCCTCCCTGCAATGCTAAAGGCCTACATGAAGCGAGTTTAGATATCCCCAGGTTCTCTTGTCTCCCTTGGGCTCCTTTTCAATTTAAATGGGTTATTTGTTACAATCAAAATTATATATATATCTTCAGAGACTAAGCGTTAGTCTAAATAGGAGCACGTGACACGATTCATTAGCAGGGGTGCTATGATATAACTGATGTAACTGAAAACATCTCAAACCAAATTCATTTGCTCATTTACGATGTTTGATTCGTCGAGTTACGTTTTCTATATCCATGGCGGTATTACTACAAATCAGGCAGCAGGTGTAGGATCCCGTGTTAATATTGGTGATGAACTGGTTTATTTGTTGGTTACTCATGCACACTACAATTTGCATGTCTTTGCACAGTGAGTACTTTTGTATCAAATTGCATGCATAATGGATCTGTTCAGCGGGTCAGTAAACCGCTCTCTTGCTGCATAACCTTTACAAACTTATTTTTTTAAGGAATACGGAAACAATAAAAGAAAATCTCAATAATAATCCTGGAGGTGAGTAAAGAACATTTTACAGACGTTTCTCTTGTGCTTCGTCAATATGTCAAGATTGTGTTGCAGTAAGGTGGCGCCTGTACCATGCCAATGCCTTCAGGGAACTCGTCATCGTAACTATGGCACATGAGCTGTAGAAACCAATATACACGTAAGAGCATTAACACTCCAAACCCTAGAGCATGGAGTCAAGCTCGGACATAACTTTGCGCTATTGAACAATATAATATATTTCGCAATGTTGTCCACATATTCTTGTCTTGACAAATGCATAAAAATATTTCTTCGTCAGCCAATCAAATGCTTTGGAATCACATCCAAGTTAATTATGATTATGAAGTCAATATAGCGATAACTTAAATAGGCCTACGTCTATTTCGTTTCAGGTCATACGCCAAAACTGATATCCATAATCGGTGAGCGAGTGAGTGAATTTAGTTTTACGCCACACTCAGCAATAGTCCAGCTATATGGCGGCGGTCTGTGAATAATCGAATCTGGACCAGACAATCCAGTCATCAACAGCATGAGCATCGATCTGCGCAATTGGGAACCGATGACATGTGTCAACCAAGTCAGCGAGCCTGACCACCCTGAAATAGTTACGTAGATAATTAATTTTCCAAAATATATACCCACCCACCCCACCCCAAAATAATTCGCTCCATTGATATTTACGAATATACACTCAGGGACAAAAATTGAAGCGTAGACAAATCAAGGGGACCTAACTTATTTCCGCTTCCTGAACGATTTGGCGTCAAGGCTCCAAGATGGCAGCTTTGGGGATATTGCTACGAAAAGCTGGACCTAAAGCCGCGTCGCTTTTGCAAAAAACAGCTTTCCGAAATGGAGCACCTCTCTATTTCGCAAGGTAAACCCATGCATGCAACAACAATACACATGTGTAAAAAATATACAGCTGACTTTCTCCCTGGGCAACGTTTGACCTTTTATGAAACTTCAAGTTCATCGTTTTCCAATATGCGTATTTCCATGCACGTTACTGAATACTGGCCAAAGCTTACGACAGTTGTTTACGTATTTTATCACAGTGAGGTGGATCATCATTTTTGGGAATTCCATCAGTATGATTAATGGTCGTCAGAGCTGCAACTCGGTGTGCTCTTCCCTTTTTACATAACCAGATGATACTCACATTGGTTACATTAAATTAAATTAAATCCAGGACAGATTTCCGCAAATATACCTCCTCCAAAAGCGGATAGTTTATTTGTTGCTTGTCGTTTTCTTGCTTGTCACAAGAACAACTGTAAAACGTCTCACTATCTTTTGAAAGAAAACTAAAACAAGCGATCATCCAAGTATTTACAGAACCGCTTGATTCGTGGATCGCTGTAATTATCATGCTGTTTTGTAAATTAAGCCTTGTATGACGTCCTGAAACGGTACTTTTATGTACACACACTGCCACGCCTCGCTGACAAAAATGTTCCAAATCTCTGCATTACATGTATATACACTAAATCGAATTGTCCCAAAACACTAATGCCACTAATACCAAATTTGATTTTTACAAAATGTTAAGTAAAAAAAGATACCGTTAGCAACGCCCTTCTCACATCTCACGCCTGCTTTCCTAGGTGTCAGTATTAACTGCCATTGGTTGTCGTACATAGTGATATATTGTAACCGACTTAGTGCGCACACAAATTGGTGATGATTGTAAATGACTTCGGTAAACAAATGTTTCATTCACGAGTGGAATATTAGGCATTTTCAATTAGCTGAATCAATGAATAAAATAATCAGTGGGTATACAAAATGAAATCTTGCATTTAAAATATGATTTTTGCCGCACTTCCCTTATATCCACGAATCAAGGTTAAGCGAGTGTTCAATGTCTGTGTGACTGGAACAAGTGTGCCATTGGAAACGTCCAACATGTGGTACAATATGGGGTCTTATGTTTTGGTCAATACAGCGAACAGCTGTCATGTCGTTTCCTCCTTCTGGATCGAGATTCTGGAACACTATGGGGACAACTCTGGTTCAGACCAATTGCACCCACACCATGATGCATGGACCACCCCACGAGTCTCTTTCACACTAATTGGAAAACCATTCCCCATGCCTTCGCCATACTCTCACCCTGCCATGGGCTGTCAAACACAATATCAGCTTTCATCAGATAAAAAGTACAGTTCTCAATTGCCCATTGCAGTCGGTTTTGGCATTGACGATTGGTGAGGATAGGACCACGGTATGGCTTGTGACAGCAGAGATTTCTTCCGTGCAAAAGTCGAGGCACTATATCAGCATTAATGGGTCTGTTGTGAGTCCCAATGGTCTGGCGTGTCATTTCCGTCACTCTGGTGATGTGATCTTGCAGATGGTGGCGCACAGTCTAGATCTGTCGCTCTTGACGTTGTGATGTTGCTGAAGGTCGTCCACTGTGTGGATGGTCTTGGATGCTGTTAGTGACCTGATACCACTCCTGCAGTCGGTAGATTGTCCTAACATGAACATTAACATGATTGGCTACCCTCCATGCAGTATGGCCAACTTGCAGTTGTCCCAAGGGTTGGTTCCTCTGATTTCTCTTAAGTTGTGGCATGGTGATTGTGTCAAAACAAGAATAATTTCAGGCGAGTTTGGGACTCGCTTTCATTGGTGGGGTTGTCACAATACGCACATGCATTATCATTTTCTCATATGTCACATGGAACCTTTTACCACGTCTGCCTTTTCAGGTATGCATTTTCATCAGAAAACACACTGATGTTGGCAAGAACTGTCAATTTGGATTGAAAACCATGTTAACAAAACGGTACAATCATGATAAAAACACCATCTTGTAAGAACAAAATTTTGCTTTTGGTTTTTAAAGGATGATGTTTCTTCTGCAGTTCAGTATAGAACACAGTGTTGCACTTTACTGGGGGCTTTGGTTTGGATTTAGATTAGCACAATAAAGACTGAACTCTGGTTGCCATCTTGTATCTAATCAACATGCTACAACAGGACCACAAGCACTATCTTACCAATGATTATTTATTTTAATAAGTCATGAGCACTCAAATATTTACCACCACCCCAAAATCATATTTAATGACGTACTATCAACTTAATTTACAATTCTATTACCCTTTCTGAAAATGAACTATATGTAATTTAAAAAAAATTCTATTCTGTATTTTCACTTGCAACTTTGAGTGTTGGAGAGGGAAAACTTCAGATTTTAAGTATAGAGATTCAGTTATCAAGGGTATCATCACAGGATATAATAAATAATGGACATGGTGTGATGACATTAAAATATCTGTCTATATACATTTTTTTACAGCAATTGTGGTTTCTTTTGTCATTATCGTTACTGTATGAATAACATTCATAATGTATATCATCACTTGTCCATTAAATGTTCACTGTTTTTATGGACATTGTTTACATGAAGTAAACAAGTTCCAAACCACTTCTGTTCTGTGTAAAGTTTTCAACTGATGATCACTAGAAATCATCTAACCACCATCACTATATTACATCGTCAACAGTATTCTGTGGAATGTTTTACATAAGCAAATCTAGATTAATAGAATAATATATAATATATCTTGATATAGGAATTCAATTACAATGACAAGTATATGATGTTAATGTGAAGAGGTGAATGGATCTCTCAAAATTCCAGTTTGAGAATTAGCTGCTGTCATGGGGCAGGTCATTGTATGTATGTTTTCTGTTTCTTAGCAAAGGAGCCAAGACATGGATACCTGACAAAGATTACTTCGACCAGTTCAACAGCCCTTGCATGTATCCTGACAGCCTCACCTCCAACTGGAAACTCCCAGCTGTAAATGGTATGTTGAGTTCATTTATTGCTGAATGAAAGTGCAAAATATCCGAGCACTGCCAAGTTATTCAAATATTATGCATGATATCAGAATCTTGATTTCATTTGGTTGTGAAAATGTAAAGAACTGAATGAAACACTGTTGATTATTGTGGGCTAGCAACTACTGATTCATATATCATGAGAGTTTAATTAATGATCTTCTGGAATATTTTATTCCCATGATGGTGGACCAGAAACTTTTTGTGTAATGGTCCCTAAATCATGTTGTGTTAAGTCATTGACAACTTCCAAAGATTTTTACTTGTTTTCTGAAAAAGTTTGTCAGTAAAAAAAATTCATTTTTTGCCATTAGATATAGACATGTGAGAAATGTTTTAAACAGGCACCAGTACATAGTAGGTAGGCCTAGCTTGGGTTCCTGGTGGTATTTCTTGTTATGAATGAAGAGCTGTGATTGTCTTTCACTAGTGATGGATTTCTATTTTGGTAACTTGTCCTGCTTGTGTTATCCAGCTTTTGCTCACTGACAACTAATGAGATGTGATTATCATTCATTTGTGCAGAAAAATCCGAGGTTCATGAGAAGCAGGTACAGAACTTGACACTGAACTTTGGACCTCAGCACCCAGCAGCTCACGGTGTGCTACGACTAGTGCTGACACTTGATGGGGAGGTGAGTAACTCATGGTGTGTTATGACTTGTGATGACCGTAGTGTGAGTGAGTTGAGTTTTACACCACACTCGGCAATATTCCAGCTATATAGCGGCAGTCTGTAAATAATCGAGTCTGGACCAGACAATCCAGTGATCAACAGCATGAGCATCGATCTGCTCAACTGGGAACCGATGACATGTGTCAACCAAGGGGGCGAGCCTGACCACCCAATCCTGTTAGTTGCCTCTTACGACAAGCATGGGTTACTGAAGGCCAATATTCTAACCGGGACCTTCACGAGTTGATGACCGTAGATGGGAGGTGAGTAACTCACGGTGTATTATGACTTGTGATGATTGTAGATGGGAGGCTAGTAACTCATGGTGTATTATGACTTGTGATGACCGTAAATGGGAGGCTAGTCGTAGTGTATTATGACTTGTGATGGCCGTAGATGGGGATGTGGGGCCCACACAGTGTGTTGACCCTAGACGTTAATATGGGTCAAGTTCCAAGATTGTAAATAACCATCACATAGTCGTGCATGTCTGTGTCTGTGAGCAAGGTGATAGTTTTATTCCATGTATCAGTGGGTAAGCAAAGATATGTGTCCTCCAGTAGTTGAACATTCTATACTAAGCAGCAAAAGAAACATCAGTTTGGAATTTTCCTTCGCAGAAACGGGATAACTCATCTAATGTTTTGATTGTACATTTTTCACAACATCTCCAACTTTACCTGAGCAATGACATTCCTTCCCAAACTTAGAATGGAACCCTGGAAATGGTCTCAAAAACGCAACCTGATCTCTGAGATGGTACAGTGTTCTCCATGTTTATCATGCAACTCATGCTGCACGTGCTGTTCACAAGGATGCCCCTTCTCACGACAGCTCAGATGAACCAGGCGCTAGGAAGACTTGAAGCTGGCCACACTTCACAAGCCGTTGCGAATCACTTACAGGTCAACGTTCGGACCATCTACAGGCTGCAGCAACGTTTCCGGGCCACCAACACCACAAATGGTCTCCCCCGTACTGGCAGACCAAGGGTGACCACAAGACGACAAGACCGCCATGTTGTGCGACAGCATGTACAGAATCCCTTCATGCAGGCATCCGAAACAGCATGCCAGACAGTGGGAACACACGGAAGACCAATCAGTACTGATACAGTACGCCGACATCTTAACAGCGGGAACTTCAGTTGCCGTAGACCTTACCATGGACCTATCCACACCCTTGTCATTGGCGTGAGCGTCTACAGTTTGCCCTACACCACCAAAACTGGCGATACAGGCAATGGAGAACTGTTCTGTTCACAGATGAGAGTTGGTACTGCGTATCAACTGCAGATGGCAGAACAAGAATATGGCGATGACGTGGCCAGTGTTACTCAGACCAATGTTTTATGGAAAGAGACTCATGGGGAGGTGCAAGCATCATGGTATGGGGTGGAATGGGCCTGAACTAGAGAGTGGGTCTGGTGGTGTTCCAGAACCTTGGTCCAGGGAGAGGGCACTACATCGACCAAGCACTCAGACCCCACATCATACCACATTTCGCACGTCACCAGAACAACATGTTCCAGCATGATAACGCCCTGGCCCATACTGCTAGAGCTACACAGGACTTCCTACAGCAGAACGGTGTCAACATTATGCAGTGGCCAGCCCTTGGTCCTGATTTAAACCCAATTTAACATCTTTGGGATGAATTTCAGAGGAGACTGAATAATGTCGTACCAAGGCCGAACAGATGATTTAGTGCACCAGGACTTTCTCAGAGTGTGGTTCCAGGCCAATGCCAATGGCCTTCATCAATCGATTGGTGCACTCCATGCATAGACGCTGTGCTGTGGTTATTGTCGCTTGTGGTGGTCACACTAGATACTGAAGGATCTGAATGGACTGCAAATGTTCACGTAATGTCTTGAAATTGTGCTGAGTTATTCATTGATGTGTCAAAATATTGTACACAAAAAATGTTTTTGATCAGCTTATTATTTCTGTAGCTGTAATGATTTGATTACAGTGCCTATCTAATTTTGAATTTGTACTGACGTTTTTTTACTGCTGAGTATAGTAGTAGTACTTGAGGTATTTAAGTGAGAAGAGAGAAAATGATGACTAATGCATGTTTCTTCTTTTACTTAGACGGTGGTTCGAGCAGATCCCCACATCGGCCTGCTGCACAGGGGAACAGAGAAGCTGATCGAGTACAAGACCTATCTACAGGTAGACTCATCAATAAAATATGTCTTAGTTGTGCCATTTCCTGTCCAGAGTTGTATCCCTTGTCTTAGTTGTGCCATTTCCTGTCCAGAGTTGTATCCCTTGTCTTAGTTGTGCCATTTCCTGTCCAGAGTTGTGTCCCTTGTCTTAGTGGCGCCATTTCCTGTCCAGAGTTGTATCCTTGTCTTAGTTGTGCCATTTCCTGTCCAGAGTTGTGTCCCTTGTCTTAGTGGCGCCATTTCCTGTCCAGAGTTGTGTCCCTTGTCTTAGTGGCGCCATTTCCTGTCCAGAGTTGTATCCCCTGTCTTAGTTGTGCCATTTCCTGTCCAGAGTTGTGTCCCTTGTCTTAGTGGCGCCATTTCCTGTCCAGAGTTGTGTCCCTTGTCTTAGTGGCGCCATTTCCTGTCCAGAGTTGTGTCCCTTGTCTTAGTGGCGCCATTTCCTGTCCAGAGTTGTATCCCTTGTCTTAGTTGTGCCATTTCCTGTCCAGAGTTGTATCCCTTGTCTTAGTGGCACCATTTCCTGTCCAGAGTTGTGTCCCTTGTCTTAGTGGCGCCATTTCCTGTCCAGAGTTGTATCCTTGTCTTAGTTGTGCCATTCACTGTCCAGAGTTGTATTCCTTGTCTTAGTTGTGTCATTTACTGTGCTGAGTTATGTCCCTTTGCCTTGCCAGAGTCCGATAATTCTGGTTGTCATGGTTTTCATTTTTGTCAAGACCAGTGCTTCGTGGGTTTCCCTGTGAAGTGTCAAACGTTCAACATCAGATCCCTTCTGGCCTTACACGTAAAGCTGACACAGGGTGATAAAACTGAAAAATAAAATATTCACAGCTCCCGCACTCAACAAATGCTTTGATTTATTGATTCTGTAAGAATTCTGTAAGAATTTGTGTAAACATGGTAAATGGACAGTACACCACTAAATCAATAGGACCGTTAAAGATGCTGTCTATGGGCCTAAAATGTACATATTTGGTTGCCCTTGTTTTCGTCCTCGGCAATATTACAGCTTTACGACAGGGGTCAGTAAAAATTAATTGAGTCATTACCAAACAATCATCTTGTGTTGGTCAAATACTAACACCTCTGTGAAGCTTAAATTTGGTTGGGGTGGGAAAAATGTTAATACTGTTTTTGCTACTATGTATATATATTTGCTTCTGATGAGATGTGTTTTATGTGCTCTTTTCACAGAGGGTGTTTTTTTTTAGAGAAAAATGGTGTGCAGTATACGCATGAAATATGTGGTATATAGGTTCACGAGAGGTGTTGATGGACAATATGATGGTCCTGGCGACTTGTTGTTACACGGGGTCGACTATGACGTGGGCGGTCATCAGTGCTGTTGGTGGCGTTGTATCGGTGTCTTAAACGTTCTATCGTTTGTATGCTGCAATTGAAGTCATTAGCAATCACTCAAGCACATTGACCAGCCTCCAGACGTCCATTGGCTTGTCGGTGATCTCTCGTTAACCTAGCCATAGCTGCTGTGTCCAGAACACAGGCGAATAAATGCCATTCAAGACGGCAATTTATTCCTGAATGCATGCATGATGCGCGTGCATTTCGATTTCTATGTTGTGTTTTGTTCCCTTTCAACAAACAAACATTTGTAACCTCAATCTCAAACAATAGTTTTGGGGAGCAAAACAGGCTATACTACAACGATTCATTGTTTCCTCAAACTTGACTTTCAGTGTATATTTTAAATAAAAGGTTTAAATACTCCATTGATACTTAAAATGTCATTTCAAATATTACGACGTTTCTTTTGCCTTTCAGTAAATTATTAAATACACTCTTGATTGTATTCTTTTATTGATATATGATTGTCAAACGATAACTGAAGCCATTTATTGGGTCAAACCATGCACTTAACCATAATCACTTAAACATGAGCATTGGTGACAAACAGTGACTCGGGCATTTAAACATTTTATTACCTACGAGGGCGAACATATCAGGGTTCATATTTTTCATACGATGCCCTAGGGCAAAATATCACTTTGTCATGGTGACGTGACGTCATGAACAATGCTATGACGTCACGTTTCTTCTGTGACGTTGCGTTCTACATGTGGCGATGGCTGGTTGCAAGCCTATGTTTGAAAGTAGATTTGGGTTTTTTTCCCTCAATTTTACAACTTCGGTAATAAACAGAATATTATTCTTGTGCCCATGACATACTATGTTTACGACACTCGTGCCTAAATATCGGTATATCCCTCACTCTCGCTCGGGAAATACCAAAATTTAGGCACTCGTGTCATAAACATAGTATGACATGGGCGCTCATATAATATCCTCTATGTAATCATGATGCCAAGGTCTCTCTTTGTGACTACAGCATTTCTGCAATATTCTATCTTTTTAGTTAAGCATATATTTGTTTAGGCTCTTCCGTATTTTGACCGGCTGGACTATGTGTCGATGATGTGTAACGAGCAGTGTTACTCCCTGGCAGTGGAGAAACTCCTCAACATTGAGGTGCCAGAGAGAGCCAAGTGGATCAGAAGTAAGTCACACAACACCAGACTAAAGATCACACATCCATTGTCATGGTTGTACATCCATTCAAATCCAAGACCTCAAAACTAAGTTGAGTGGAATAAAGATGGTGATTTGATCAGGATGAAGTACTGGTTTGCAGCCACCATGACCATGTGACTGTTTCATTTAGGCCTGGTAGGTATTCTCTCGTTATATGTGTCGATGGATTGATTGATAATGAGTGTGTACATTTCCTGGATTATGTTTAACTTTGATTTTCAAGACTATCATTTGGGGATCATCTGACAAAAGGTATGCTAATTGACAGTCTATTTAACTGGAGTCGAGCTGTCTGTTCCAGAATGGAGCCCAGTTTGTGAGTAGGAAGTGTCATGTGTCAAATGGTCAGCATTAGTGAGAGTATGTGGAAATCTCTCGGTCTTTGTCTTGTATTACCCTTGTGGGGTAAATTTGTCTATAGATTATTCCTTGCTGTTTCAGCTTTATTTGGTGAGATCACCCGTCTGCTGAATCACATGATGGCTATAGGGACCCATGCCCTTGATGTGGGAGCCATGACACCCTTCTTCTGGCTGTTTGAGGAAAGAGAGAAGGTAAACTAGACTAGTTCTCCTGTGTTTAGTGTTACAGTTGAATATCTGTGTCCATGTTGCACACTTTACCTGCAGTTGAAATTTTGTTAAAAGTGCTTTCATTTTCATCATTATTCTGAATTATATTTGGGTCATAATAACATGGCAGTCTCAAGTTTTGTTATTTATTTTATTTTATTAGTATTTTGCTGAACTCCACTGTGAGCTTATTACATCATGTAGGTCAGCATTTTTCAAGATTTTCCCATACATGTTGATTATTATCCCTTGCCACACGTTTAGCGCGAAGCGGGGGATATAGTATAAGGCTCTGTCCGTCCGTACGGATTGGAATATCTTAAGAACCGTTCACTAGATTCTGTTCATATTTGGTACCTAGGTTCATCACAGTATAAGAAAGATCCAAATCAGGTTTGATGACCTTGACCTTCATTTCAAGGTCACAAGGGGACTTTAACGTTTTACCTGCATGTTAAGCTATCTCAAGAACCGTTCTCTGGATTTTCTTCATATTCAAAACCAAGCTTTATCTAGGGACAGTGCAGGACCCAGTCGATTTTGGTGACCTTCACTTAATTTTCAAGGTCCAGCACAGAGAGACTTTGAAGATTTCAGTATGTTAAATTGCATGTTAAGATAGTCAGCAAGATATCGCAAAAAATATTCTCTGGATTTTCTTCATATTTGACACCAAGCTTCATCTGGGGGAAGGCCCAGGGGCCAGTCAATTTTGGTGACTTCACATAATTTTTAGGGTCACGACGACACTTTGAATATTTCAGCATGTTAACCTGAATTGTCAGCAAGATATTTTAAGAACGGTTCTCTGGATTTTCTTCATAGACTTTCAAGACATCCCTTGAATGTTTTTCAATAAGCAATTTCTTTAGTAATTTTGCATATTTCATACACTATGACATTCATGTCAAGCTCAAAGTCAGTCTTGTAAATATGTGTGTGTTTGAACAACTAAAGAGCCAGATATCAAGAGAGGTTGACTGGTCATGATTTTGTTGACATTTAACGTCATCTTAAACTTTCATTACTTTTAATATAAGTTTGATTTGATAATTTGCGGCTGGGCATTATGTCTCCTTAGTGACAATGCTTGTCTAATATACTTTAGGCAGGATATCAGAACTCTGATTATTTTAGCCAGACACTAACTGTGCCAACATAGACTCAAACCAGGGACAGTTCTTGGAGTGGTGAAGTGCACAACATGTTCAGTTCAAAGCAAAATATATTGCCATCAGTCATGCTGATTGTCATACCTAATATGTTGTTTGTAATTGCTCGTTTATCATTACTTTATACCCAGTTGCCCTAGATATTCCTAATTGCCTCAGTTAAGGGTGGGCATGTCTATGATATGCTATGTGAACGCAGATAGGAAGCACAACTAATACAAGGATGACAGTGTGTTACAACCAAGCATGTATGCCCTGTAAACCAGCAGCAAACTGTATTAGTAATACTCTCAGTTTGTTAGTTCAGAAACAGCTTTGTTTCTACAGGCCTTCTGTTGTCAATGTGATGTCAATATTTCTTATAGCTGATGGAGTTTTACGAGCGAGTATCAGGAGCCCGTATGCACGCTGCGTACGTCCGACCAGGAGGTGTATCGTTGGTGAGTCTCTTCAGTTGTCAGTAGGTGGCTTGTCATACTTTGCCTGGATACAACAAATCAATGAACCCAATTTGGAAATCACTGTTTATTGCAGTAGTCTCACATAATGGCTTTGATAAGAGAGAAAGAGAGAGAGAGAGAGAGAGAGTTGTATCCTGTGCCCATATTATTATATTATTCTTCGCACCCTCGTAACTCCACTCGTGTAAGCATGGTTGTCATGGCTTCTGACACGAAATGACCGTGGAGTATCTGCCTTCCGTGATTCAACGTCCTGATATGAATTAATCAAATTGTAACTTCGCAGTAAGACAAAACGAGCTTCAGACAGGAATCTTATGCATCTGTCAATCTATCACGTATAACTGCATCAAATGACCCGATTGACCTACATGTAATACCGACTGAATACCAAGAGAGAATCATGATGGTTTTAAGAGGGGTTATAGGGGTGGGGGGGTCATTAATTTTGTACATAAAAGTATTTTATGCATTTTATAATTATGCATAACAAACATGGGAAGGCTGATTTTGTACATGACATGCAGGGCGTGTGTGTGTTTTTTTTTTGGGGGGGGGGGCACTTACTTTGTACATACGTTTTAGGGGGGTGTCATTCACACGGTCATAGGCGAATCTAGATCTAGAAGAGGGGTGCACCCCTCCTTACTTTGCATTCATTGCTGTATTGAAAATTTATGTATTAAAGCATTTTCCTTTCTAAATTCTAATAGTCCTGTTAGTTGCATGTTCAGCAAGTCACAGGTAACTTAAATATAGAAATGTTTAATTCTATTTGGTAGGACTTTTCTAACACATGCTGTAAACCTAGGGTCACATATCATCCTCTGAGAATGTCTAGACAATTCTGTGGACTTTTTCAGTATTAATTCATTCTATTAATAGAATCAATAGTGCACAGGTATTTAGCTTTCACTCCAGTAGCAAAGAATTGTGGTGTCAGTGGTGATGTTAACACTCACTGACTATTCTTTTTTAATGGCTTGTCCTAATTTAAAGTCAGTATTACCTACTCAACATTTTGGCCAGTCTGTAAACTGAATTTCTCCAGGACATGCCACTGGGACTGATGGATGACATCTTTGAGTTCATTGAGAAGTTTGGGCAGCGGATTGATGAGGTGGATGACCTACTGACATTGAACAGGATCTGGAAGGCCCGCACTGTCGACATAGGGATCATTTCTGCTGAAGATGCCCTCAATTATGGATTCAGGCAAGTACTAATGTGTTAGTGAGTGAATTTTGATCTATGCCACAGTTGACAATGCTGCTCCTTCATCCAATGTCTGTAAATCACTTTTTAAACAAGCATACAGGAGTGAGTGTGTTTTTTACACCGCTTTTAGCAATATTCCAGCAATATCAGGGCGGGGGACACCAGAAATGGGCTTCACACATTGTATCCATGTTGGGAATCGAATCTGGATCTTCGGCGTGACGAGCGAACGTTTTAACCACTACCCCACCGCCCCCAAACAAACATAAAAGGAACTGAACACATCAGGCTTGATGGAGTCAGTCAGCCAAGTCATGAGTCTTAATCTTACCTGTACTGGTGGAGGTTTTGGAGAGATTGTACGCTTGGACCTCACCTAGTACCGGTTACTAGCACCTTTGCTGCAATATCTTCACAAAAGTAGAAGAAAACAGAAATTCTGCTACATTATTGAAGAAGCAAGATCATTATATAGGCAAGTGATATATATTCAGGCCTATGAGAAGTATTCACCAGAAGGAGTACATTTGTATCGACATAAGATTGCTGCACATGCTCTCCATGCACTATCTAGCTTTAAGAATGTATGCTGCATCACTTCATATTCTTTTTGTTTTGAATGATGATCAAATCAAACTTTCAATCATCATCTGTGTATTATGTTAACTCTCTATCTGCTGCTTCCCAATTGCGCAAATCGATGCTCATGCTGTTGATCACTGGATTGTCTGGTCCAGACTCGATTATTTACAGACCGCCGCCATAAAGCTGGAATATTGCTGATAGCGGCGTAAAACTAAACTCACTCACTCACTCTATCTGCTGCTTAGTAATACTATGTAGCACGGAGAGTCATCTGTGCAAGAACAGAATTACCATAGTAATCACTGATAATACTGCAAAAATGTTTAAGTAAGTTTTGTCGTTGTTGTATAATGTGTATGTATGTATGTCCTTGCACTGGTATATCATGTACAGAGTGTATGTATGTTGTTACAGTGGTATATCATGTACAGAGTGTATGTATGTCGTTGCAGTGGTATATCATGTACAGCGTGTATGTATGTCGTTTCAGTGGTATATCATATACAGAGTGTATGTGAGTCGTTTCAGTGGTATATCATATACAGAGTGTATGTGAGTCGTTGCAGTGGTATATCATGTACAGAGTGTATGTATGTCGTTGCACTGGTATATCATATACAGAGTATGTATGTAGTTGTACTGGTATATCATGTACAGAGTGTATATATGTCGTTGCAGTGGTATATCATGTACAGAGTGTTTGTATGTTGTTGCAGTGGTATATCATGTACAGAGTGTATGTATGTCGTTGCACTGGTATATCATATACAGAGTGTATATATGTCGTTGCAGTGGTATATCATGTACAGAGTGTATGTATGTTGTTACAGTGGTATATCATGTACAGAGTGTATGTATGTCGTTTCAGTGGTATATCATATACAGAGTGTATGTGAGTCGTTGCACTGGTATATCATGTACAGAGTGTATGTATGTCGTTGCACTGGTATATCATGTACAGAGTGTATGTATGTCGTTGTACTGGTATATCATGTACAGAGTGTATATATGTCGTTGCAGTGGTATATCATGTACAGAGTGTATGTATGTTGTTACAGTGGTATATCATGTACAGAGTGTATGTATGTCGTTTCAGTGGTATATCATATACAGAGTGTATGTGAGTCGTTGCACTGGTATATCATGTACAGAGTGTATGTATGTCGTTGCACTGGTATATCATGTACAGAGTGTATGTATGTCGTTGTACTGGTATATCATGTACAGAGTGTATATATGTCGTTGCAGTGGTATATCATGTACAGAGTGTATGTATGTTGTTACAGTGGTATATCATGTACAGAGTGTATGTATGTCGTTTCAGTGGTATATCATATACAGAGTGTATGTGAGTCGTTGCAGTGGTATATCATGTACAGAGTGTATGTATGTCGTTGCACTGGTATATCATGTACAGAGTGTATGTATGTCGTTTCAGTGGTATATCATATACAGAGTGTATGTGAGTCGTTGCACTGGTATATCATGTACAGAGTGTATGTATGTCGTTGCACTGGTATATCATGTACAGAGTGTATGTATGTTGTTGCAGTGGTATATCATACAGAGTGTATGTATGTTGTTGCAGTGGTATATCATGTACAGAATGTATGTATGTCGTTGCAGTGGTATATCATGTACAGCGTGTATGTATGTCGTTGCAGTGGTATATCATGTACAGAGTGTATGTATGTTGTTGGAGTGGTATATCATGTACAGAGTGTATGTATGTTGTTGCAGTGGTATATCATGTACAGAATGTATGTATGTCGTTGCAGTGGTATATCATGTACAGCGTGTATGTATGTCGTTGCAGTGGTATATCATGTACAGAGTGTATGTATGTTGTTACAGTGGTATATCATGTACAGAGTGTATGTATATGTCGCTTCAGTGGTATATCATGTACAGAGTGTATGTGAGTCGTTGCACTGGTATATCATGTACAGAGTGTATGTATGTCGTTGCACTGGTATATCATGTACAGAGTGTATGTGAGTCGTTGCACTGGTATATCATATACAGAGTGTATGTGAGTCGTTGCACTGGTATATCATGTACAGAGTGTATGTATGTCGTTGCAGTGGTATATCATGTACAGAGTGTATGTATGTTGTTGCAGTGGTATATCATACAGAGTGTATGTATGTTGTTGCAGTGGTATATCATGTACAGAGTGTATGTATGTTGTTGAAGTCGTATATCATGTACAGAGTGTATGTAAGTCGTTGCAGTGGTATATCATGTACAGAGTGTATGTATGTTGTTGGCGTGGTATATCATGTACAGAGTGTATGTAAGTCGTTGCAGTGGTATATCATGTACAGAGTGTATGTATGTTGTTGCAGTGGTATATCATACAGAGTGTATGTATGTTGTTGCAGTGGTATATCATGTACAGAATGTATGTATGTTGTTGAAGTCAGTGGTATATCATGTACAGAGTGTATGTAAGTCGTTGCAGTGGTATATCATGTACAGAGTGTATGTATGTTGTTGGAGTGGTATATCATGTACAGAGTGTATGTATGTTGTTACAGTGGTATATCATGTACAGAGTGTATGTATGTCGTTTCAGTGGTATATCATATACAGAGTGTATGTGAGTCGTTGCACTGGTATATCATGTACAGAGTGTATGTATGTCGTTGCACTGGTATATCATGTACAGAGTGTATGTATGTTGTTGCAGTGGTATATCATACAGAGTGTATGTATGTTGTTGCAGTGGTATATCATGTACAGAATGTATGTATGTCGTTGCAGTGGTATATCATGTACAGCGTGTATGTATGTCGTTGCAGTGGTATATCATGTACAGAGTGTATGTATGTTGTTGGAGTGGTATATCATGTACAGAGTGTATGTATGTTGTTGCAGTGGTATATCATGTACAGAATGTATGTATGTCGTTGCAGTGGTATATCATGTACAGCGTGTATGTATGTCGTTGCAGTGGTATATCATGTACAGAGTGTATGTATGTTGTTACAGTGGTATATCATGTACAGAGTGTATGTATGTCGTTTCAGTGGTATATCATGTACAGAGTGTATGTGAGTCGTTGCACTGGTATATCATGTACAGAGTGTATGTATGTCGTTGCACTGGTATATCATGTACAGAGTGTATGTGAGTCGTTGCACTGGTATATCATATACAGAGTGTATGTGAGTCGTTGCACTGGTATATCATGTACAGAGTGTATGTATGTCGTTGCAGTGGTATATCATGTACAGAGTGTATGTATGTTGTTGCAGTGGTATATCATACAGAGTGTATGTATGTTGTTGCAGTGGTATATCATGTACAGAGTGTATGTATGTTGTTGAAGTCGTATATCATGTACAGAGTGTATGTAAGTCGTTGCAGTGGTATATCATGTACAGAGTGTATGTATGTTGTTGGCGTGGTATATCATGTACAGAGTGTATGTAAGTCGTTGCAGTGGTATATCATGTACAGAGTGTATGTATGTTGTTGCAGTGGTATATCATACAGAGTGTATGTATGTTGTTGCAGTGGTATATCATGTACAGAATGTATGTATGTTGTTGAAGTCGTATATCATGTACAGAGTGTATGTAAGTCGTTGCAGTGGTATATCATGTACAGAGTGTATGTATGTTGTTGGAGTGGTATATCATGTACAGAGTGTATGTATGTTGTTACAGTGGTATATCATGTACAGAGTGTATGTATGTCGTTTCAGTGGTATATCATATACAGAGTGTATGTGAGTCGTTGCACTGGTATATCATGTACAGAGTGTATGTATGTCGTTGCACTGGTATATCATGTACAGAGTGTATGTATGTTGTTGCAGTGGTATATCATACAGAGTGTATGTATGTTGTTGAAGTCATATATCATGTACAGAGCGTATGTAAGTCGTTGCACTGGTATATCATGTACAGAGTGTATGTATGTTGTTGGCGTGGTATATCATGTACAGAGTGTATGTAAGTCGTTGCAGTGGTATATCATGTACAGAGTGTATGTATGTTGTTGCAGTGGTATATCATACAGAGTGTATGTATGTTGTTGCAGTGGTATATCATGTACAGAATGTATGTATGTTGTTGAAGTCGTATATCATGTACAGAGTGTATGTAAGTCGTTGCAGTGGTATATCATGTACAGAGTGTATGTATGTTGTTGGTGTGGTATATCATGTACAGAGTGTATGTATGTTGTTACAGTGGTATATCATGTACAGAGTGTATGTATATGTCGTTTCAGTGGTATATCATATACAGAGTGTATGTGAGTCGTTGCACTGGTATATCATGTACAGAGTGTATGTATGTCGTTGCACTGGTATATCATGTACAGAGTGTATGTATGTTGTTGCAGTGGTATATCATACAGAGTGTATGTATGTTGTTGAAGTCATATATCATGTACAGAGCGTATGTAAGTCGTTGCACTGGTATATCATGTACAGAGTGTATGTAAGTTGTTGCAGTGGTATATCATGTACAGAGTGTATGTATGTTGTTACAGTGGTATATCATGTACAGAGTGTATGTATGTTGTTGGAGTGGTATATCATGTACAGAGTGTATGTATGTTGTTACAGTGGTATATCATGTACAGAGTGTATGTATGTCGTTTCAGTGGTATATCATATACAGAGTGTATGTGAGTCGTTGCACTGGTATATCATGTACAGAGTGTATGTATGTCGTTGCACTGGTATATCATGTACAGAGTGTATGTATGTTGTTGCAGTGGTATATCATACAGAGTGTATGTATGTTGTTGAAGTCATATATCATGTACAGAGTGTATGTAAGTCGTTGCACTGGTATATCATGTACAGAGTGTATGTAAGTTGTTGCAGTGGTATATCATGTACAGAGTGTATGTATGTTGTTACAGTGGTATATCATGTACAGAGTGTATGTATGTTGTTGGAGTGGTATATCATGTACAGAGTGTATGTATGTTGTTTCAGTGGTATATCATGTACAGAGTGTATGTATGTTGTTACAGTGGTATATCATATACAGAGTGTATGTGAGTCGTTGCACTGGTATATCATGTACAGAGTGTATGTATGTCGTTGCACTGGTATATCATGTACAGAGTGTATGTATGTTGTTGCAGTGGTATATCATGTACAGAGTGTATGTATGTTGTTGCAGTGGTATATCATACAGAGTGTATGTATGTCGTTGCACTGGTATATCATGTACAGACTGTATGTATGTCGTTGCAGTGGTATATCATGTACAGAGTGTATGTATGTTGTTACAGTGGTATATCATGTACAGAGTGTATGTAAGTCGTTGCACTGGTATATCATGTACAGAGTGTATGTAAGTTGTTGCAGTGGTATATCATGTACAGAGTGTATGTATGTTGTTACAGTGGTATATCATGTACAGAGTGTATGTATGTTGTTGGAGTGGTATATCATGTACAGAGTGTATGTATGTTGTTACAGTGGTATATCATGTACAGAGTGTATGTATGTCGTTTCAGTGGTATATCATATACAGAGTGTATGTGAGTCGTTGCAGTGGTATATCATGTACAGAGTGTATGTATGTCGTTGCACTGGTATATCATGTACAGAGTGTATGTATGTTGTTGCAGTGGTATATCATACAGAGTGTATGTATGTTGTTGCAGTGGTATATCATACAGAGTGTATGTATGTCGTTGCACTGGTATATCATGTACAGAGTGTATGTATGTCGTTGCAGTGGTATATCATGTACAGAATGTATGTATGTTGTTGATGTCGTATATCATGTACAGAGTGTATGTAAGTCGTTGCACTGGTATATCATGTACAGAGTATATGTAAGTTGTTGCAGTGGTATATCATGTACAGAGTGTATGTATGTCGTTGCAGTGGTATATCATGTACAGAGTGTATGTATGTTGTTGGAGTGGTATATCGTACAGAGTGTATGTATGTTGTTGCAGTGGTGTATCATGTACAGAGTGTATGTATGTCGTTGCACTGGTATATCATGTACAGAGTGTATGTAAGTTGTTGCAGTGGTATATCATGTACAGAGTGTATGTATGTTGTTGGAGTGGTATATCATGTACAGAGTGTATGTATGTTGTTGCAGTGGTATATCATACAGAGTGTATGTATGTGGTTGCAGTGGTATATCATGTACAGAATGTATGTATGTCGTTGCAGTGGTATATCATGTACAGCGTGTATGTATGTCGTTGCAGTGGTATATCATGTACAGAGTGTATGTATGTTGTTGGAGTGGTATATCATGTACAGAGTGTATGTATGTCGTTGCACTGGTATATCATGTACAGAATGTATGTATGTCGTTGCAGTGGTATATCATGTACAGCGTGTATGTATGTCGTTGCAGTGGTATATCATGTACAGAGTGTATGTATGTTGTTACAGTGGTATATCATGTACAGAGTGTATGTATGTCGTTTCAGTGGTATATCATGTACAGAGTGTATGTGAGTCGTTGCACTGGTATATCATGTACAGAGTGTATGTATGTCGTTGCACTGGTATATCATGTACAGAGTGTATGTGAGTCGTTGCACTGGTATATCATATACAGAGTGTATGTGAGTCGTTGCACTGGTATATCATGTACAGAGTGTATGTATGTCGTTGCACTGGTATATCATGTACAGAGTGTATGTATGTTGTTGCAGTGGTATATCATACAGAGTGTATGTATGTTGTTGCAGTGGTATATCATGTACAGAATGTATGTATGTCGTTTCAGTGGTATATCATGTACAGCGTGTATGTATGTCGTTGCAGTGGTATATCATGTACAGAGTGTATGTATGTTGTTGGAGTGGTATATCATGTACAGAGTGTATGTATGTTGTTGCAGTGGTATATCATGTACAGAATGTATGTATGTATGTCGTTGCAGTGGTATATCATGAACAGCGTGTATGTATGTCGTTGCAGTGGTATATCATGTACAGAGTGTATGTATGTTGTTACAGTGGTATATCATGTACAGAGTGTATGTATGTCGTTTCAGTGGTATATCATGTACAGAGTGTATGTGAGTCGTTGCACTGGTATATCATATACAGAGTGTATGTGAGTCGTTGCACTGGTATATCATGTACAGAGTGTATGTATGTCGTTGCACTGGTATATCATGTACAGAGTGTATGTATGTTGTTGCAGTGGTATATCATACAGAGTGTATGTATGTTGTTGCAGTGGTATATCATGTACAGAGTGTATGTATGTTGTTGAAGTCGTATATCATGTACAGAGTGTATGTAAGTCGTTGCAGTGGTATATCATGTACTGAGTGTATGTATGTTGTTGGAGTGGTATATCATGTACAGAGTGTATGTAAGTCGTTGCAGTGGTATATCATGTACAGAGTGTATGTATGTTGTTGCAGTGGTATATCATACAGAGTGTATGTATGTTGTTGCAGTGGTATATCATGTACAGAATGTATGTATGTTGTTGAAGTCGTATATCATGTACAGAGTGTATGTAAGTCGTTGCAGTGGTATATCATGTACAGAGTGTATGTATGTTGTTGCAGTGGTATACCATGTACAGAGAGTATGTATGTTGTTGCAGTGATATACCATGTACAGAGTGTATGTGTGTCTTTCAGTGGTATATCATACAGAGTGTATGTGTGTCTTTGAGTGGTATATCATACAGAGAGTATGTATGTTGTTGCAGTGATATACCATGTACAGAGTGTATGTGTGTCTTTCAGTGGTATATCATATAGAGTGTATGTGTGTCTTTCAGTGGTATATCATACAGAGTGTATGTGTGTCTTTCAGTGGTATATCATACAGTGTGTATGTATGTTGTTGGAGTGGTATATCATGTACAGAGTGTATGTGTGTTGTTGGAGTGGTATATCATACAGAGTGTATGTGTGTCATTTCAGTGGGGTAATGCTACGTGGATCAGGCATCAAGTGGGATCTGAGGAAGACACAGCCATATGATGCCTATGACAAGGTGGACTTTGACGTCCCTATTGGACGTATTGGAGACTGCTACGACAGGTTAATAACACACTTGTTTCTATCTTGCATTAAGATACTTATTTGTGATTGATTACTTAGTGAATGGGCAATTCCATTTTGGGGAAAATGCTGAACTTTGTACCATGGCAAATAATATGTGATTATATATTTTTGAAAATATTTTGAGTATGCATATATTTAGATATATGTGCAGAATGGTATGCCCCTGACAAGACCTTTACTGGCTTTAGTGTGTGTTACATTCTATGCATGTTCTGAAATACAGACCCATGCCAGTTATATTCGGACACTTGACGTAACTTCCATAGACTTACATGTTATTTCAGTGTAGCATAAATAATTTTCATGAAGTGAGTTTAAGATGGATCTATGTAAAATTTGACAGGCAAATTTGAAATCATCTTTGCTTTGCCTATATATATAATTTCATTTCAATTCTCCAACCACTATTTAACTAATGACATCACATTTAGCAACTTACGTATGGTTCCACAATGCACAATCCTATAGGCCGCCATGTTGGCGGAGTTCACGGCACTGTACACATGTTGATTACATTGTTGCCATTCGATAAATAAGCAATGGAAAATTAAACTTTGTGATTGTAGGTAAAATGATTCCTCACAAGTGTGCAAAATTTGACTTGGATCTTACGAAAATGAAATTCATGAAAATTGTTTATGCTACACTAAATTAACATGTAAGTCTATGAAAATTATGTCAAGTGTCCGAATATTGCACGGGTCTGTAGGTTTCTACATGTTTGGTATGCTGTTGCTTTTACATCACACACATGCAGTTATAAAGGGTTATGTATGACTGTAGAGATATTGATGTCAAGGCTACTGACATGTGAATATCTTCATAAGGAAGGACTTTTAATGCAAATTCTACCATGAATCAAGAAAATACTAGATTCTGATTGGTTGTTCAGAAAAATCAGACGGCATCAATTGTGGATTGACGCTCATCTGATTGTAAGGCCGCTTCACCGCGCATTGACAAATCTTATTGTGAGAACTACTTTCGTTTGACCACAATGATGGCGGATCATAACAACAGCTCCATGGATTTTGACGCTGACTTTCGAATATTCCACATAGGCAATTGGAAATTAAAAATTAAAAATGCGTTTGATTTCATTGCGCTTCACTGTGCACATATAGAACACTGCCTCACTACTTCAGCTTGACCACCAACATGACTAATATCAACACAACAGACGTGATGGAAATGCTGATAAAACATTTATTTAAACTCGAAAAATACAATTATATGATTTCCCCCTCCCCACATACACACACACACACACACAATTATGAGGGAACCTCACTATCATATTACCTTCAATTATAAAAATATTCAAACTCAATTACAATACACAGCCCCAAACATAAACAAAACAATATCTAACATATAAATCAGAAAGCCTTGTAAAAATACATCCCTATCTATACAAAATATGCAGCAAAACATTAGTAAACATTTACCTACCTGGTAAATGGTATATTTAATTCCGTTTAGAATGGGAAATTTGCAAGATAGATCTAACGGTCTGGCGAAACACAACATTTATGCCACTCATAGTCATACTCCATCATATCCCGTTGCATCGTTCACAAAATAATTCTGTTCTCTGCCAGCTTCCCGCAAGGGTTGTCACTGTTATGTTCATCTAATTTGAAAACGCTTGGACACAGTCCAGTCCCAAGCGATGAAAACAAAGTTCCAAGGAATCACAAGTTAGTCGTGATGTACACTAAGCAGCAGCACTGTCACCCTTTTGTGGCATGCCGGGTGGAGGCAGTGCGATGAAATCATGATAGGCGGTCATAAAAATCAACAGTCTTTGATGAGTTACAGGTCGTAGGTTGATCAGGAAAGTATCTATCCTTCGATTCTGCAGGGTTCAGATTCGACAGTCAGTCAAGTATTGCCCACTGTCACTTCAAATTTCAACCTTTTCGCGAAATGTAAACACTGGCTCGTCCGCCATTTCAAACTGTTCGCGTAACTGTCTACTTGAAGAAAATAAGTATGTCAGACGATTCCATTTATAGTGTGGCCAGGGGTACAGTTTCACGGCACACAAAAACAATAGGCTGGTTTTAGTCGCAGGAGTTGGGATGAAAAAACCCCAAGATCTCGGGTATTACATAATTGCATTGAATAAATAGTAGTTTGATTTCTTTGGACAGAATATTGTTATGTTGTAATGTTAAAAAATACGAACGGCACCTACCGCTCCCTTCACAGACGAGTTCAATTAAGCCTCTCGTCCCATGCCGGATTACACAGTGTCTTCCGCAGAGCGAGGAAGTTCGATTTTAAATGGTTCATGGTAGAATGGAGATAACCCTAGTGTGTTTGAAAATCAGAGACATGCTTTACTGTATTGATGGCGAGTAAAAATTTAGTCGCCATCAATTCAGTAAAGCATGTCTCTGATTTTCAAACACACTAGGTTTATCTCCTAAGTAATCTTATGTTTGAGATACCTCCTGGAATTAGACATCATATTTTTATCTTATTTTGACCAATCAGATTCAAACATAGTAGAAAATTAGTATGGAATATGAAAGACAATTTGTTACACTCAACTTTCATTTTTATTAAACAGTTGCTCTGCTCGTGTAGGGCAATGGTGATGAGATTCATATAATCGCTGTTACAGATACCTGATCCGTATGGAGGAGATGAGACAGTCACTGAGGATCATCCACCAGTGTCTCAACAAGATGCCACCAGGTGAAGTGCGTGTTGATGACAACAAGATTTCTCCTCCTAAACGGGCAGAGATGAAGGTAAATAGTGTCTGTATCTGGTATACCAACTATCAACTGAGATATTCTTTTAGCTTGTTGGAATTCAGTTGAACAATTGCAAGAAATCTAGTTACTGTTATTTAACAAACAAGATAAAGACAAAATATGATCATAAAGGAAAAAATATTTGCAAGCAAGTGAGTGTGAGAATACCAAAGTGGTAACAGTGTGTTTTGTGACAGAAGATTTGAACATGTATGTTCTCCGTTATCTCATTGTACAGGTAGAAACTAACCCAGGCCAGTCTCACATACAAGTATAACAATTTCAGGCTATTTAAAACTTGAAATGCATTATTACATCATTACCAGCTGTCACACTGGATAATGAGATATGACTGAAATAATGTCACAAGAAAAAACAGACTGTCCTATGTTTTACTTTGTAATACTGATGTATAACGAGAAAAGTTGTTACTTATTTGGAAATAATGGTAAGAATCTTAATTTTTATCATTCTTTCTCTTCAATATGAGAACTGAAATGGTTGATAAATGTAATGAAGAAAGAAATGTTCAAGGGAGGCAACTCTGTACCCTTGATTGTAAGATTGTCTGCCCCTTCTCCACATGTCTTCTGTCAGCTCCATTCATACAGCAGTCAGTACCATTGTTTCATTTTGTTAGGTACTTGGATGCCACTTATTATGACATTGATATCTGTGGAAACAAGTTATCCTTTGCCTACTAACTGAACAGGAGTGAATAAGTAATGGATCTTCTTAAATGAAGATTTCTTAGTACATGTGTTTTAAGGAAAATATGCCATCTTATGCTTGTACCCTGAAATATTGTTTCATTATGTTTGACATCATTATTTTCCTCATATAAAATGATGTTTCAACCTCAAACAATCCCTTTAATATTTTCACTGATCAAAAGAAGGCGAATCACTATAATGTACAGAAGAGGACGTTATGTGTATGCGAGATCCCTGTTGTGCTAATACAAAGTGACTACCTGTGAGGGAGTCACTCATTCACGTGACTGCCTGACCATGCCAGGGGAATTCTGCATGTCACGTAAAATTGTGTCTAAAAGTGATATTTATGAATATAATGGTTCAGTCATTGATTGTTCTTCGAGTTATTGAATGACATGAATGAAAATGTAAATAGAAAATTCGCATAGTCAATTTTTGAGCAAAATGTGATGACTTTTAACAGCGTATTTCACCAATGTTCATATTTTTCAGAAATGTAAATTTAGTATTTTCTGAAAGCTCATTCATTGTAGATTCAAAATATACATGCAGCTTTCAAGGCACAGGAATGCACATCTCATGGTTATTTAGTTGAAACACATTAACTTTCTTCGAAACTGTCTTGCATAGAAGTGACTGGAGCAGCGAACTGTTAATGCAAGGTAACCGATGCCTGACTAAATTGTTCAGTCAAAACATCCGTTACTAGGTATTTGTGAAGTGTACAAGAAATATGTGAGATTTCATTTAACAGTCAAAACAACACTTTATTTATTCCATTGATGCCTTGAAAATATAAGGCTGTGTATATTTAGGATTGTAGACTTTGAATTTGGAAGTGAATGTTCATGATGATGTTTTTGTGTTGTAGGAGTCTATGGAGTCATTGATCCATCACTTCAAGCTGTACTCTGAGGGCTACCAGGTTCCTCCAGGCTCTACCTACACAGCCATTGAGGCACCCAAGGTGAGCCCCTCATGTACAGTGTAGTACTATAATGCCATCGTGACTCTCTAGGTGAGTTCATGACACAGTACTATACAGCCATCGTGACACTCTAGGTGAGTTCATGACACAGTACTATAAGGCCATCGTGACTCTCTAGGTGAGTTCATGACACAGTACTATACAGCCATCGTGACTCTCTAGGTGAGTTCGTGACACAGTACTATAAAGTCATCGTGACACTCTAGGTGAGTTCATGACACAGTACTATACAGCCATCGTGACACTCTAGGTGAGTTCATGACACAGTACTATAAGGCCATCGTGACTCTCTAGGTGAGTTCATGACACAGTACTATACAGCCATCGTGACTCTCTAGGTGAGTTCGTGACACAGTACTATAAAGTCATCGTGACACTCTAGGTGAGTTCATGACACAGTACTATACAGCCACCGTGACCCTCTAGGATAGTTCCACACAGCCATTGATGCTTCCAAAGTGAGTTCATGATAACTACTACACATTTGTTGCAGCACTCAATATGATCTAATGACGATACTGTGAATACAGGCTGTACATGTGCAGTATGACCAATGATAAAGCTCTGCTTCTGCCAGATTGCCAGGACCTAGCAGTACATCTGTCCAATTGCAATGATCCTGTGTCCAGTTTACAATCATGTATAAATACTTCTATCCAGGTTGCAGTGATGTGGCTGTAGTTCTCTATATTGCAAATTATGCACTTCTATTCAGATTGCAATGATCTGGATTTTTGTTTCTGTATTTGTATTTTTAACCTATCATTTCGTTTAACCAACATTAAGATTAAAGTTACTGATCCACTGTGTTGACTTTCAGGGCGAGTTTGGAGTTTACCTTGTGTCTGATGGCACCAACAGGCCATACAGATGCAAGATCAAAGCTCCAGGATTTGCTCATCTGGTAGGTCGCATTGTCATTGCTTGGTTCTGGCAAGTAAACATTATAATGTGTGCTCCATCTTCATTTCCAGGGTTCTGGCAAGTACAGTTGTACAAAACAACCTTAGCGCTAAGACTGTTGTAAGTCTGTGTCGAGGGATGGGACTTACAATCACCTTAGCGCTAAGGTTGTTTTGTACAATGCCCCCTGGTGGATCATTGCTCATGCTGTCAACTTCTGGTTTGCCTGGCTCAACACCATTTACTCACTCTCACGAAATAATGAGCAAGTAATAATTTTTCCTTATCCTGACTCATGCTCTTTTGCTTGTCTTCTTCTTCTTGCGAACATAGTGGAACACTTGTATCTCCTTATTTGAAGCTCCCTTCAAAATAAAATCACTAATTGGTACTCACCACGAGTTGCTCCCCTTTGTCTCCCCTGGCGGGAAAAGGTGTCGCCACCCTCTGGCCATGTGCTGCACTCTCTCCTTCTTCGCCCAGTGAGCAGGATGTGAGAGCGCCTTGTGTCTCCTTACACACATATCCTTTGATAATCTCTTAGTTTTTACCTCTCATAGGTTACTATAGAGGTATAGCTAGTATCCTTTACTATTTGTATTGATTAATTATCATGATTTCTACTGTTTATTCCGTGTATTCGTGATTGTTCAGCTAGCTTTACGTTCATGAAAATCTGTACCGATTTGTAGATTACGCTTTTCTGCCTCCGATCCACATGTAATATGCCCTAGTTGTTCTACGCCGTGTGCGTTTAATTCACGATTGCAGTTACTGCATTAATTTATCTCATTCTGCATTTAATAAATATCATCTTTGCGTCTTAAGACGCGTGCTGCAGATAGATCACGCAAACAAGGGCAAAACATGGCAGAGAGTCCAGATATTCCTTCCAGTCAGCTGCTAGCGATCGACCCTCTCCCGTCTGGTGTTCTGCTAGAGACCCTGCGCGCAGAGGAACGGGGGCGCAGTCCGTTACCTCGAAAAAGCGACCGCCTCCCCAGACATCCCGTCATTGCAGACTAAGTCTAAGAGGGCTCTCATCGCCGCCTCAACGCAGATTGAGGACACCCAGGGCAGCGCAGACTTCCAAAGGAAATCTCTGAAGACAGCAAGAACTTTCTCAGCCGAGATCGTTCCAGCAGCAGAGTTGGGCCTCTCGATGATCAGCCGATAATCATCCCTCGACTTACGGCAGAAGAAGCTGACGGTGTCAGCGACTGTGACTTCTGCAGAGATCTCCATGCAGCCTGATGCCTCTACACCGGCGTCAGACGTCATTGATGTGAACCCCATCGCAGAAAAGACGCCGACGACTTCGCCACAGATCATCCCAGAAGACATGATGCGGCAGATTATGAACATCATGGAGGACCACTACAAACTGCGCAAGCAGGGTCCGAACCCAGCGAAGGCTCCAACGTGACAGCACCCCAGAGGCACCCCCGTCAACGTAGCAGCCAAGACGATGTCACCTTCGAAGGAAGTCCCGCACCACCTTGGCGAAGGACCTAGATGTACAGCCGCCGAAGGCCTTAGCGCGGCGGAGAGATCATCACCATCTTCGATTTCATCTCTAGATATGGACTCAGACCATCAGACATCACGGAAGCGCTAAGGTCATATCATCGATCCCGGACGGGCGCAAATGAAGCTTTCTCGGCATTCGCGGCGACATATGATTCCAGATCTTCATCGTCTAGAAGAACATCGAGGGACTGCCGAAGAGCTTCAGAAGCTATCAACATTCACCTCACAAGTCTCGAAGAAGATCATCCCATAGACGATCTCCACTCCGTTCATCACCAGGTCGATCACCCATCAGATCTCCACATAGAGCGGCACAAGTCAACTAGATCGCCACAAACCTCATCAGATATACAGACAGCTACACGCAGCGGTCGAAGAGCATCTACAATTTATTAATGATGATGGTTTTGAGGATGATGGAGGAATCATATTTTCTGATGCAGAATCACGGTATTGGATGGTCAATAACCTAGATCTCACATCACCATCTAAAAGTGGCAATACAGCTCAGGCGTATTTGATGAAGGAAGATGATCCAGATGCAATCACTCTACCCGATCGAATCTCGATTAGCGCAGTGCCACAGAATCTAGATGCAGCTTTCCAGAAAGCTCACGAAAGTTCAGATACCACATCTACCCAACTTTCAAGCCAAGAAGTTCTCCACGCATAACATGGACTCCTTCTACAAGGCCCAGGACATCGATGAGAACTATAAGATCATCAGCGATGTAAAGAACAAGATTTACAAGATGGATGATCGCAAGTTGGCTCATATAGAAACCATGACGAAGGCGTATGTTCTTTGGGTTAAATAGATCTAGGGGCGATCAATGAGACTCTTATTACTAGATTCGAGGATTCCACGACGGAAGATGATAGAATGATTTATTCTGCCTTACTTATGCAAAAGAAAGATCAGCAGTTTTAACGGATCATCTTACATCTGTTTCAGCAGCACTGACCTTAGCTGCGTCGTCAAGGCCTCCTGCGCCTCCTGTAATTGGGGAGAACTTTACAGCCCCACTTTATACAGCCCGTGGTCGACAACATCCATCTTTGGCGGAGAAATCGACAAGGTCGCCAAGGAAGTCTCTAAGGATTCCAGGGAAGTCCTTATGATTAGATCGATGGACACACTAGCCAGCGTCATTCGTCAGACTTCACAAAGATACTCAGGCAGATCTAAGTTCACGGGCCTACAAAGAGCAAGAGACAGGAAGATAGCCAGCTCTAGAGGTAAAGATTCTTTTAAAATTAAGCCCATATGGCAACTATAGAGGAGGATCAGGAAGAGGCAGGACACCCAGAGGTTCCCGCAATTATAGGCGCTGAAACACAGGTTGAACGACTGGAGTCTTCCACCCCAGCCGTTCCAGTACAACCAGCTCAAGTGGGTGGGCGCCTCCAACTACACTGGGAAAACTGGGGAATACTGCAAGATCCTTACGTCTCCAACATTATGCAACACGGATTTCAGTATCCCTCTACAGGACAAGCCTCGCTGACAATCAAACCCCCAAGTTCGATTTACAAAGCAACAACTACCAAAGATAAAGAGGCTGTCTCATCACTCCTATCCAAACAGGCCATAGAAGTAATAGACCAAGCAAGCGTCGAACCAGGTTTCTACTCCCCAGTTTTCCTAGTTCCCAAGAAAAACTCCACGGAGAAATACAGACTCATCTACAACATGAGCTTTTTCAACAAGAACTATCACGCAAAACCACGAAGTTTAAGCATGATACATTTACCTCAGTTACGCCAGATGATTAGTCCTATGGACTACATGGGCAGCATAGATCTACAGGATGCCTACTTGCACATCCCCATTCATCCCGATTCCAGGAAATACCTACGATTTACTCTAGAAGGGCTACATTACCAGTGGAAAGTACTCCCATTGAATATCATCAGCCCCTGGCTATTCACGAGGATAACGAAACCGATTATCAAATTTCTACATCGTCAAAGGGCTACGCCAGTGCGTTTTACCTCGACGACGGGATACAAGTAGATCAAGATCCACTCGTCTCAAACTACAGTTAAATTACATCATAAAGCTACTAACACAACTAGGTTGGTTAGTAAACTTACGCAAGTCGGACCTAGTACCATCGCCAAGACCTACAGTTCCTAGGTATTCGATTCATCACAAATCGCGAACCGTATTATGGTACCAGAAGACCGTTGGCTCAAGATACAACAGACCATTCCACCAGCTCTACTCTCTCCGTTACCACTCGCGACAATGGCAGAGCCTACTAGGTCTTCTCACATCAGCCCAAGACATGACTGTCACAGGCAGATTACAGTTACGCGTCCCTACAGGTCCTCATCAACGCACATCTCAGCGATGTACAACCATTCAGTCTACGAAACATCTCAGACCACATCTACTATGGTGGACCAAGGAATCGAATGTCTCGCGAAGGGATTGGTTTAGCAGAGCAGGAATACAAAACCCATCTGTATGTAGGCGCGTCACTCCAAGGTTGGGGAGCTCATCTCACCAACCACACGATATCAGGGTTATGGAATCAGCAAGAATGCAAACTCCATATAAACAGTCTAGAAATGAAAGCTGTAATCAGCGCCATTCTACATTGGAGCACATTTCTACAAAATCTTGCTAATGATCCATACAGACAATTAAGACAGTGGCGTTCTACATAAACAAGCAAGGCTCAACGAGATCGATGAACCTTTTGAACCTAAGCTTTCAACTGTTCGATTTAATACAAGATCTAAATCTACATGTCAGAGCAGTGCACATTCGAGCCAGAAATATACTAGCAGGCGGCTCTCTCGGCCTCATCTACCATCACCGACAGAGTGGATGATCAACCGGAAATTTTTGCACAGATAATCAAGCAATTAGGAGCTAGCTAATAGACCTATTAAGCCACGCAGATTCAACAATCAGCTACCGACATTACGTGTCACCAGTCCCAGACCCCCAAGCTTGGGCAGCGGACGCTCTAAGTCTATCATGGGAAGGCCTCAATGCGTCACGGCGTTTCGCCCGCCAGCAATAATACCTCAAGTATTACAGAAAATCAGACAAACACAGAGCCTACAACTCACTTTGGTCGCCCTACTGGCCGGCCAGAGCGTCGGTTTCCCATACTAATTCAAGAAATCGGTCAACCAACACTGGAGCTACCCAAGCGGCATAAACCTGTTAATTCATCCTCACACCAAACAAGTGCACGGAAACCCAGCAATGTTCCAACTACACGTTATGGACTGTATACAAATGTGTTTAAACAAGAGAGGATATTCTGCCAGGGCGGCAAAAGCAGTCACGCTTGCCTTCACGTCAACTTCGTGGCAATACTGCGGCGACAAAGTGGCACAGTTTGAAAATTATGCAACAAAGAAAGGGTTTACAGCAAGAGAGCTTCACAACCTCAAGTGGCAGACTATTTGTGTTACCTACGCCAAAACAAACATTTAAAAGGTTCAACGATATCAACATATCTTGCGGCTTAGCTCTGTAATCACCATGAGAGCGGTGTCAAATTGACAAGATCTCCAGAGTTACTGGCCTTACTACGAGCTTTCGATTGGAGGACCAAAGCGGAAGTTCCGCTTCCAGCTTGGGATCTGAATGTAGTGTTACAACACCTCACGAGTGAGGTCTATGAACCATTGGAATCGACAAACTTTGAATTTCTCTCACAGAAAACATTGTTTCTGCTATCGCTAGCCACAGCAGCAAGAATGTCTGAAATTCACGCTCTGGATTACGAGAGGATACAGTTTGATGACAATCATAACACAGCGCACCTCCGGATTAAGATGGGATTTCATTGCAAAGAATCAACTGCCAGGTCAACCAGACAGATTATTCCACATCCGGTATCCTCTATTCTCGGATCACAAGATACACAAGACCTATCACTGTGTCGGTAAGAGCTCAAAGTTTATTTCTGACGATCCAAAACAAGGAGAAAGATTTCTCAAGCGTTTATTCATCCCATTATAAGCCTCACGAATCAAACAGAAGTGTCACGGACCACAATATCTATTTGGATAAGGACTGTCATTCTCCGTGCCTACAAGGCAGCAGGCTTGGACCCACCAACAGCATCAAATCCACATGAGATCAGGGCACTGGCCTCTACCCTCGCCCTACGGTAACTGTTCCTTGAACACGATTATGGAAGGATGCTATTGGAAATCTAACATGGTATTTGCTAATCACTACCTAAGAGACATCACTACAGAAGATGTCTCTGGCATTCATTTCGGACCACTGGTCCTCGCTCAACAACTGACAGTCCCTGCAGTAGGCGTTAAAATATTAGCCTCACAAGATTAATATGTATTTTATACATACTCATCTAGCTTATAACTCTAAGGAGTTTTAGGGCTATGTATATATGTTCAGCTTAAGTATTCTACCTTAAGCATATACTTGGATATAGTCAATTTCAGTGCCTCTATCAGAGTCACCTATATATATATATATATAATTTATATGTATTGTTCAATATATTCATAATGTAATTCCCCTTTAATGGCTTTATATAACCTATGGTTTCTTTATACAGGAAACATCCTAAATCTAAGGCTTCATGAAGTTCCGTGAGGGAATATTACAGTATATCTATACAAAATCACTAATTATAAATCCAAAGTATTCTGTTACCCACCTCCGTTCCATTAGGATGCTACAAACAAAGAGCATGAGTCAGGATAAGGAAAAATATGTAATTTTTAGAGTAAAATTGATATTTTATACTTATCCTGACTCATGAGGTTAACCCTCCCATCCTCCCCACATAACACTTTGGATTTCCCTGTAAATTCAAGTGTTGGGCTCGCTAAATCAGGAGAGAGTGGAGCACATGGCCAGAGGGTGGCGACACCTTTTCCCGCCAGGGGAGACAAAGGGGAGCAACTCGTGGTGAGTACCAATTAGTGATTTTATTTTGAAGGGAGCTTCAAATAAGGAGATACAAGTGTTCCACTATGTTCGCAAGAAGAAGAAGACAAGCAAAAGAGCATGAGTCAGGATAAGTATAAAATATCAATTTTACTCTAAAAATTACATATTTCAGAACACTTGTATCAATGTTTGTTGGTTCCCTTCAAACTTACCCTTAATCTATAAAATCTTAATAGCACCATTTTGTAGCACCACAGCTGCCATATGTGGAATGGTGTATGGTTGAAAGTAGTCATCACTCATCAGGAGCTTTGTTTATTTGTATATCTTGCTGTTATGTACTGTTTTGTAAACTGTTATTAGCTATCAAATGCATGTGTTATAGAACATGTTTAGCTACTAAGCTATTATTTCTTTCTGTGAAAATTTGTTTTGAAAGTTTACTCATTATTTCAGGCTGGTTTGGACAAGATGTCAAGGAAGCACATGTTGGCCGATGTTGTTGCTATAATAGGTGAGGCATATATTTCGTATTCAAGTATGTGTGTTCCATTTATAAATTAGAATAAGATTATTGAAATTGATCACTTTCATTTTTGTGTTTTCCAGCAATAAAATCACAGGAATTCTTAGAAGACTTTGAGGTTCAGACAATATCCTGAGTGAATATGATTTTATATATGAAAGTTATTAGCAAGTTGGAAAGGGGAGGTGACTATGTAGCATATATTTTAGATTGCCTCCCCCTTGCTCAGTACTTGCCTAATCGTGTCAGTTTTCACTGTGTAACTGATGTAACTGATTGTTTCAGGAACCCTGGATGTTGTGTTTGGTGAAGTAGACCGATAGAGCAGAGGATGGCACCTTGAGACAAGTATGTGAGTGAGTGAGTTTAGTTATGTAGTGGTAGGGAACAACATACCTTCAATGTGGCATTGTAGATCTTAAGGACTGTATGTGTTCACAGACAACCTGGTCAAGTAGTGTGTAGGATGACATGTTCGCATACAATGCGATATAGTAGAAGACTGTGCGATATACATGAACTTAGTTCACAAGCTCATGTGACTTCTGGTGAAGATTAACCCTCAGCTGTGGCATGGTTGAAAGTGGTGTCAGGTGCCCATGGGGGTATTTTCATGTTCTCACTGGACTGCTGTTTTGACTTTGCAGCTCCACACCAATCCTGATCAAGTTCTGTATTCTTTGTTCATGGTGAGCAGTAACTGGATGACAAGTGCGGCCAGTTCTGATGTGTGTGTTGTGTGTTGCAGATACTAGCTGTTGTGACGCAGACCAATGAACACAGGAGGGAGAGCAACTATGTGAAGGAATATTTATTGTACATACAGTGTGTTGAAGCACCCCCAGTCTCAGCAGTACATTGCTACAGCAGTCTGTCATTGGTAATTGTTTTGTACATAAAGGCCATATTTGTGAAACATTTCGTGAATGTTATGATTTGATGGCATTAAAACTTAACAACAAGGACATTCTGTGTTGTTTGTTATTCTTTGGAAAACTGAACATAGTACAGGATGCATGACATCACAGACACATGTATATCAGTGTGGGGAGTACATTGATGTCTGTCACCCTACCCTGACATTGCATCAATATCAGTCATTGGATTGTATGTCTGGTTCAGACACTATTGTATCCAATGGCATCAAGCAAGAAATAATAAATTGTTCATTTAGTTCAGATGTGATTCATGAAATCAATTTCTGGAGTGAAGCAATTAGAAATTGCACTCAAGTCGGAAATCGGGGGGAATGTTTTGTTTTCCTGTTTTTTTTTGCACTGAACCAAACTCATCTGTGAAGACCTGGAAATGGATGAAGGTGTTAAATGTGTGGATGGTAAAACTTGAAGAGGGAAATTAGTAACCTTGTATCACAGCAACAATCTTCGGTCAGAAATGGAGAGATTCAATAATAATGTACATAATGTAGTTAATATATCCCCACAGCCTTTGCTTATTTTGGAAATCTGTTAGGTTGTTGAAGCAGATCTGACTTCATACTTGTCATTCAACAAAATGAACACATGTGGACATCATGCTACTTGACAGAGTCCAAAAAACTAGGGGCCTTTTTGAAACTCAGGTCAGCAAGAAGATGACTCCCCAAACGTCAAGACAAATATCTTAAAATGCATTCAGAGTACAGGTGTAGGCAGAAGATATTCCCAACATTCACAGTTTGAGAAAATCAGAGACCAAAAGATCTGACATTGCCTGGTCATCGATTCCTGGTGAACTGGTGTGTACACAATTCTACTGATTGATTCTCATTGTTTCAAAATTAACATACATATGCAAAATAAGCTGATGACATTTCAAAGCATCTTGTTGGTGTTAAGTCATGTATAATTTCTGAATACCACATTGTATGATTTGGAGTATATATTTAGGCTCTGTGTTATTGATATGGCTAAATTTCCTATTCCAACAAAGCACCACAAAGCAACCAGGAGACGTAACAGGAAAAAATACCCTGGTAATGAGGAAAAGGTCAATGATGATTTGTCTTCTGTGTCTCTAGAACTGATTGAAGGGTAAAGGATATGTTTATTGGTAAACTATAATTGATTGTGCCTGTTGAAAGTGTTCTTGATCGTGATAGAAAAGGACAGTTGACATCCTAATCACCATATCCGTGTATGTACTGCATCCTTGTAGTGGCTATAAATAATGACAACCGACATCATTGTTCATTATCAAACTTCCTGGGAGTGTCCACAATAATGGTTGAATTTGTAGGTTCAGCATCCGTGTAGTGGTTATAAATAATAACAATTGACTTCTCTGTACTTTATCAAAATTCATGGGAATGTTCACAATAATGGTTGAATTTGTTGGTTTAACATCCTTGTAGTGGATATAAAGAACTGACTTACCAGTCTGTTAACGATATTGTCAACATGTCTATGGCTACTATACTATTTATTCTATTCTGTTTTTGTAAAAAGGTGAACACAATATGGTTCAAAATCAAGGATCTAAAGTTATAAGAAAGCTTTTTAAACACTTAAACATGACACATAAATGACACAAAAAGAACCTAGAATACAGAGGGTTTGTTTAAAGGAAGACATGAACCATTTTGATCTATTAAATGTCCTCAAATTGTGGCTCTCAAACTATGATCATACTTTATATGAAGGATAAATATGATCCAAATACTCAAGTACATGTTCCAGTAAAATTATTCCCATATAAATAACATTTGTTACATTGGCACACAGTAAACTAAAGCGTGCTATGTGTTTAGCTTTTATCATTGTTCTCATGATTATGAGTCACGACATCAAGGAGCGGTGTGTAGTACAGCGACCGGAGATTCACCAGTTAGGTATTTCCGGATCTTACCTACCCCACAGTTAGGCAATATGAGGGTGATGTATCCGTTGCAAATGTCTACAGTTAGGCATTCGGTCATGGCCAGTCGTTGTTGTCCTTGTCGATAAACAGGTTGTAAGCTCTTATCTTTATATGTTGAAGTGATTTATTATTCTTTCCTTTCAATTCAATTACAACCAATAAATCTGACAGAACCTTTGCTTGAACATGACAACATTAAGATATGTATTTTCGTGGCAGCCTAACAGATAGCAAAAACGAAAAGTGTGAAGTATGACAAAACGTATGGACAAACAACCGAAAGTCTGCTCTTGGGTTACATGTCACTTCGTGAAGTGATATAAAAAAATTACAACGATTACAAACCTTGGAATAGAAATCCAATGGAATTTGTTGCCGAAAGTTTATTGTCACAGGAAGGACATGTTGTAGGAAAGAAACGTTTCTTTTTTCACTTTATGGTTACAGCTGAACGACTTTCAAATCTATCATTATAATATACAACGTATATTTTGCCAAAAAGTATACATAGTCTCCGAAAAATACGTGCATGTTTTATTTTATATCATTATGTTTAAAGACACGGAACAGGAAAGACATTGATTACAGGGGCGACATCTGTGGTAATATGTGAATGACTGAATACAATGTATATTTTGACAAAAGATCTATTCAGTAAGATAGTGATATTTTCCTATACGTTTTGGTTGAACAAACATGGCCAAACAAATGTCAAATAACATCGGCTGTTATGAGATGTACACTGTCTTGTTACAGGAATGACTTTCATCTACTCAAATTGTCTTTGACTGTAACCTGAATGAGTGCTATATGAAGGATTTTTCAGAATAAAAAAAATATTCCGCTAAATGGATGCTCCTTGAAAGAAAATAGCTCACAGTGCACCGATACTTCTTAAAAATGTATTGTGCAGTTTCATCTGCACACGGACATGGTTGATAAGGTTGCGCCAACAACACGGGTCGTAGGTTATACTGTATCGCCCTCATGTATACTTAATCAGATTATATATATAGAATAAACAACATGTCCTGTTTGAAATACTTCCCTGTTCTCATTGATTTCTACTTTGAACACTCATAATATGTGATACCTTTTGTACAAAGGTTACTAGATTGTCCTTTATCGTGATATGTTCACAGGGAAAAAAATCTTTCCTAAATCATAGAAGACGTGATAATTTAGAAAGAATTTCCTAAATCCTGAAAAGTGCTATACGTTGAAATAATTTTCCCACTTAAATACTATTCCATATGTATTGACAGGTCTATCAGTTTCGTGTGTCAAAGTTTTCCTTTGTTAATATTCAAATGACAAGGGCAGTATCACGAAACGAACAAAAGTAACATAATAGTGTGTATTTACCTCAAATTAGATGTAAGTGAAACACGGTGCAATGCTACGATAGTTTGTTGTGTATTGTCATAATTACAACAATCGTGCATTTGAGCTTGTATATTGCCATCACTGAAACTCTACACTGAATTAACGCCTGAAAAGTAGAATTAGTCTTCTGCAACCCATGCTTGTAAGAAGGAACTAGCAAGGTGGGGTGGCCAAGCTCGCTGACTTGTCATCGTATCCCAATTATGTGGATCAATGCTGCTGATCACTGGATTGTATGGTTTTTTCTTATCTGTATGGTCCAGACTCGATTATCTACAGACCGTCGCCATCTATCTGGTATTTTGCTGAGTGCGGCGCTAAAGAAAAACAAACCTATAGTGTATTATGCCAGATTAACATGGCAGATGTATGGCATGCAATATAATCTGACGTAAATATTGCCTACTCTCCTTGAAGTACCACTTATACTGTTTGCACACTGCCAATATCAGTAAATACCACTAATGCTTTCGTAACGCTTCAGTCAATATGTACAAAAGTGGCTTGTGGTTTAGTTAAGATCACCCCTTTACCTTGTTTGCTATTGAGATACATAATGTTGTATTCACATACACGTTTCAAGGGCAATAGTTAGGCAACCCACTTTAAGGTACTTCCTTGTAGGCCAGTCTGTCGAATCATGTGCACTGGGTAGGGAATAGTTCGGCAAAAAGACAACAATCTATACATGCCTCTAATATAACAGATCCTGGTTTCAGCCTGAATAGCACACCGCATTGAATTCAGAACGCGCTTTCCAGTTTATATAAAAGGGGCTAACTGGTGATGGAAACGCAGTATGCCATACGAGATAACGCTTGACCGTAAAGGTGTGCAAATTCACCCATATCATTCTTAACTGATAAGATATCTTAGTTGAAGCATCGTGTTTATTCCACAATGTTAAGCCACACCCTTAACAACCTTGCATTACGTCAGATGTGTATAGCTACAGGCAAACAAGAATCTGTGACAACACCTATGGTGCCCTTTGTATATCGATTATTATTTCATGCCCATCTATAAATGAAATTGATCTGTGCATTTGCTTGTGTGCTCCCTTGACGACAACATTCAATGATAATTACACCAGATCTCTAACAAACACTTGTCTAGAGCCACACACCCAGTTATTGACTACCACGCAATGCCTTTTCGAAATGGACAGTTTTAATATTGCAATTTAAGAAGCGAGTGTACAATGTTGTCTATAGACCAATAAAGCGAACCTTACATTCACTTTGGTGACTGTCACGTTAGATCATAGGCATTCCACGACTTTGTAAGGGGGCAGGAATATTTGTCAAATTCATCAAAAGTGATCACCAACAGTACTGATCATGGATGAAATTACGCTAAAATAACTGAGAAATAACTTATATATAAATGGTATTTTACCTAATAATTTATATAAATGATATTTTACTTCGTAATTTATATAAATGGTATTTGACCTAATAATTTATGTATATGGTATTTACCTAATAAATAGTATCAATAGTATTTTTACCTCGTAATTTATATCAATGGTACTTTACCTCGATTTATATAAATGGTATTTTACCTCGTATTTTACCTGATAATTCATATAAAAGGTATTTTTACTTAGAAATTTGTATAAATGGTATTTGTACCTATTAACGTAAATATATGGTTTAACAATCCAGCCATTATGTAGTGCTTTTCGTCCATGATATTCAAAGAGAGATCAAGAAATATTTTCACTGTCCTGGGTAGCTTATCTGACTTGAATAGAAAGTTCTAAGTGGCGACCTACTTCAAGTGGCGCCCAGGACACTTGTCATACTTGTCACACCTTAGTCACGCCAATCATGATTTGTTATTTGAAGCACTGCAGCGTTCATATACATGGCAACACCCACTGCAAGATTGCACATATGCCGGCTTAGGATATATACGCGTGCTGAGCTCTTAAGGCTATGTCAGCCTGACACTGCAGGTCAGCGTGACATTGCACAATGCAACGCGAACACAACAGTCAGGATACAATGTCGAGGGCGTGGTCATGCCAGCTCAGTATGTTTGCACCGTATCAAAGCTACTGCACTGACATGATATGGGTCACCAGGATGTTATTGTATGACGTTGTAATCAGCTTAATACAAGTGATATCATTTCATGGTTACTAGTCTTGAGTAGATTCAGCTTCCTGCTAATATTTCCTGACCTGTTTACTATCGGATGTGAGCTCATTGTCAGAGGCTCACTCATTAGTTGGCAACCGGCCAGTGATGTTCGTTTACGTGATTGTATAATTATGTTTAAAAATAAGACATATACTCTATCAGTTAGCAAATGCAGTCGATTTGTCATAATATCGTATTGGTAATATATATCTGTATCTGGATCAATGCCGGAATTAGCTCTATGCTTTGTGGGGTTTTATTATTTGGGAAACATATCAAAAATCTTTATAAAGCAAATAGGTCGGATTTTAGCAACATTCCGGCAATATCATGGCTGGGTACACCCGAAATGGAATCGAACCCGGGTGTTTTTATTTCTCTTTTTTTTCTGCCATTTCCTAAACCCATAACACTATTCTTTCTTTTATGTCCATATTTATGCACCCTGGTGCTGGACATGATGTCCGAAGAAAGATAACTAAAGAGTAATTGTTTTTAGTCCTGTCAGTTTCAATTCTTTTCATGTATGCTCGTGCTCTTGTTAGACTAGTTCAGCAGTTGCTTGTAATACACCTGTTGACAAGACCCTGGGTACATATACGGTTCACATTAAAAAGCACGGTGAGGCTATACGTGTGAAGTGGGTGATGAGATTGGAAACCAAGCATCGACACAATTATATTGGAAGTTTTCAATATTGTAATACTAGTATTTTGAGATCGTATTCAGTAATAAAAATAGTTATATCAATCTTCAATACTTGAACAAGTAAAGTAATTCAAACTCATATGGCTATTCCCGAAGAATGCCCAGGAACATGACTGTAAAAGAGCCCAACTGAACAATAGAGTGACGTCTCTAGAGGTTTATAACCCCAGGGAATATGGTATTGCATGCCAACAGAATCAAGTGGCCTCGCTTATTGCTCCAATGTCACGCGAATGAAATGCACCTTGTTGTGGATACCAATATGGATATAGTTTTATTTTGGGGTTGCTGTTTTATTAAATGTATGCAACCCTCAAACTTAGACTATGTGGGTGTTTTAGGAAATATTCACAAAAGAGGTTTGGTTTCATTAAATGTAAGCTATGGGTGGTTGTTTCATTAAATGTATGCTATGGGTGGTTGTTTTATTACATGTATGCTATGGGTGGTTGTTTTATTACATGTATACTATGGGTGGTTGTTCCCTTAAATGTATGCTATGGGTGGTTGTTTTATTAAATGTATGCTGTGGGTGGTTGTTTTATTACATGTATGCTGTGGGTGGTTGTTTTATTACATGTATGCTATGGGTGGTTGTTTTATTAAATGTATGCTGTGGGTGGTTGTTTTATTAAATGTATGCTATGGGCGGTTGTTTTATTACATGTATGCTGTGGGTGGTTGTTTTATTACATGTATGCTATGGGTGGTTGTTTTATTACATGTATGCTGTGGGTGGTTGTTTTATTACATGTATGCTATGGGTGGTTGTTTTATTAAATGTATGCTGTGGGTGGTTGTTTTATTACATGTATGCTATGGGTGGTTGTTTTATTACATGTATGCTGTGGGTGGTTGTTATATTACATGTATGCTACGGGTGGTTGTTTCATTAAATGTATGCTGTGGGTGGTTGTTTAATTACATGTTTGCTATGGGTGGTTGTTTTATTACATGTATGCTATGGGTGGTTGTTTTATTACATGTATGCTATGGGTAGTTGTTTTATTACATGTATGCTATGGGTGGTTGTTGTATTACATGTATGCTGTGGGTGGTTGTTTTATTACATGTATGCTATGGGTGGTTGTTTTATTACATGTATGCTGTAGGCGGTTGTTTTATTACATGTATGCTATGGGTGGTTGTTTTATTACATGTATGCTGTGGGTGGTTGTTTTATTACATGTATGCTGTTGGTGGTTGTTTTATTACATGTATGCTATGGGTGGTTGTTTTATTACATGTATGCTATGGGTGGTTGTTTTATTACATGTATGCTGTGGGTGGTTGTTTTCTTACATGTATGCTGTGGGTGGTTGTTTTCTTACATGTATGCTGTGGGTGGTTGTTTTATTACATGCATGCTATGGGTGGTTGTTTTATTACACGTATGCTATGGATGGTTGTTTTATTACATGTATGCTGTGGTTGTTTGTTTTATTACATGTATGCTATGGGTGGTTGTATTATTAAATGTATGTTATGGGATGTTGTTTTATTACATGTATGCTATGGGTGGTTGTTTTATTACATGTATGCTGTGGGTGGTTGTTATATTACATGTATGCTACGGGTGGTTGTTTCATTAAAAGTATGTTGTGGGTGGTTGTTTTATTACATGTATGCTGTGGGTGGTTGTTTTCTTACTGTATGCTGTGGGGGGTTGTTTGATTACATGCATGCTATGGGTGGTTATTTAATTAGATGTATGCGATTTGGGTGTTTTCCTAATGTACATATGGGTGGTTGTTTTGTTACATGTATGTTATGGGTGGATGGGTGTTAAATCAGATGTTATGTTATGGGATGTTGTTTTATAAAATTATACAATATGGGTGATTGTTCGGTTTATTATATATAATAATGATAACAAACCCCATAATAAATCTCGAACACGCTGGACGGTTTCGACTCGCATTAACAGCTCATCCCCCTATTCGATCGGGTGACGTTACTATTTTTGAGAAAACCAAAAAGACACACGATTAATACATGCATGGCACGTGACTTGAGGCCATCATATCAAAGGTCCAATCTGTCGACCAGGTGTGACTGTAGAAAATGAGCACAGCATGAGACCGTAATTAATACGTAACGTCTTTTGCTGCGTGCATTACTTGTGACTTGAGATGGGGTCTTATTAACCTATTGCCTGCCACCAGAGACCATATAATATTATATGGTCTCTGCTGCCACTTGACACGACAACAAAGAATTTATATTTGTATCGATTATCAAAAGAGCCTTATCTACTTTTCTTTCTGATTTCTGAAGATACATACGCTGTATACTCGGACAACGATGAAACGAATAACAACCATTATATCGGTTGAACGACCAATTTACCTGTAGCCCAAAGCTACTGTCATGAGAATATTGTGAAAATTGGTTTTGAAAATAGCCGTACACGAATTGGAATTTTCTAAGACGAGAGTAGCACCTCTTTCTAGCCTACCCGTTAAAATACGGTTTGGAACTGGTCTTCAGCAACCCAGGTTTGTCGTAAAAGGCGACTAATGGGATCCGGTGGTCAGACTCGCTGACTTGGTTGACACATGTCACTGTATCCCAGTTGCGTGTATTGATGCTCATGCTGTTAATCACTGGGTTGTCCGGTTCAGACTTGATTATTTACAGACCGCCGCCATATAGCTGGAATATTGCTAAGCGCGGCGTTGAACAACAATCCAACCAAAACTCGTTCTAGTCTGTGTCGCTGTGTCCATGCATCGTTGCTAATGGTACAGGTCTCATGCTGACTGACTGAGTTTCTACAACTAAACATTGGCTTCTTCAAACTGCGTGACTGCCGCTAAGGCAACTGGTAAACATAGCTCCCATTCTGTGACGCAATATTGTATGGAGTTGAAATAAATGAAATGTACTGATTGAGTTATTCGGATGTTATGCAGCCTCGCCACAAGTGCTTGTTATCTGGAACAGTAGTGTTGCTTCGCATACGTTTTTTTTAAAAATAGGACAGATATGCTTTCACGTTAACATCTACTTACATTACGAAGTAATGGTTAAATGTAGGTCAACTTTCAAATCCATTTAGTCCTGACGCGTGTTGTGTCATAGTTAACGTAGGAGTGTTTGAATACATCTCCAAAGTGCAATGCCCTACAATATATTTATCAGTTTGCTATCCTCATACTGAATGATAAAGATCACTGATATTTAGTGAGAGACACAATAACATTATTATTCATTGTTTAGTATTAGTACTATGAACAACAACTGGGCCAACTGTTAGTGTAGTTGACTATCGCAAACAAAGTGTCATTAATTAGAAACCACACTTGATATAATTGATAATTTAGGCACCCGATGATAACTAAATCATACGTCCAAACACAGCAGTTGTGCAACTAGAGACCCAGGTATTCCCACTTTTAAAAAAATATTCTCAACTTCAACCATGAACCGGAACTTCGTACTGTCACAGTAGTACCAATTTGAAACGATCATACTCAAACACCTCTCTCAGGTGGTAATACCAATCTGTCCACTCTGTTTTATTTACTGATAAGTTATGTTTCTACTTGTTTTTCACCTTGAGAATCACAAATGCAGTTTTGAACTGATATTTATTTTGAAATGAGATTTAGTAGTGAGTTTAAGGAGGATTCAGTATTAACAAATCCACAGAGCTGTATTATTTGTTTCATGCTAGACATTATGATGAGACACTCATATAATTTCGTCTGTCATATGCAAGAATGTCAAATGGGTGTTTTTTCTCAGATATAGGGCAACACATATGGCTTCTTTAGTTAGATGGAGAGTCATCTCAGTATAGCTCAGGACCCATATGAGGTCTGATTTAGTGCACAATGTTTTCAGTTTAATTTCTTGAAGAAAAGTTAAGATAATTCTCAAGAGACAATTGATTCATTTATGCCTGCCACTAGTGTGCATACCATGACAAATTCTATCAAAATTATCATGAAACGTAGTCAGTCAATCAATCAAAACCATTTTGTAAATTATTATAACCCTAAATGATAGACAAAATCATGCTCCTGTATGGTAACTTATATGATACTGGTTGGCAAATTAGCCCGTTACAACATGGTTGCTTTGATTAAAAGTCATTTCGATTAAACATATTTTCTCTTCCAATAATCTATTAGATTAGAACAGTGCGTTGGACAATATTTTTCCACAAAATATAACACACAAGGAACAAAAACACCTCCCTTAATGATAAGAAGACGTATTATATACTTTCTGAACTGTCCTACTGACTAGTGGAAGAGGAAAACTCATTTTTCACTTTTGACCTTAGGTGCACGTCACACAATTTCTATACACATTAATTAAGCAACCCCTGACAAAACTAGGTTCATTAATATGAGTGAGTTAGTGAGTTTATTTTTAGGAATTTTCCCGCAATATCACGACAGGGATCACCAAAATGGGCTTCACACATTGTACAAACCCAGGTCATCGGTATGACAAACAAACACCTTAACAACTAGGCTACCGCACAGTCCCCATTAATAACAACACGTTTGATGTAGTTATCCTAGAAAGCCCTTTATCAAGAGTGTGATCATGACAATAGTTGATATTGCCTCCCAAACAGACAAATATATGTACGTACAGCATGGTACTCTTGACATTGATACCAGTGTAAGTAAATGTATATGATGGCAAGTATTGGATTGTTTAGTCAGCACATGTAACCATAGCTCATAGGAGGCTGTCAGAGGCAGTACAGTGGCAAATTATCGGTATACATCGCACAGGAATGTCATACAGAGCTATTGGACCTTAACACGTAAAGAACATTCCACAACTATGTGCTCCTCAAAAGACATCAGTACAGGAAGACATGGCCCTTGAAGTCCAATGACAGGAGCAGGGCTCTGAAAGAAGGTCTTCCCAAAAGGGACCAGTCCATCAGAACTGTCAGAAATCGGTTGAAGTCATAAGCGGTTGTCAGATGTCCCATGTTACTGCTCAGCATCTGAGACTTAAATCGGTTTGGTGTAGGGCAGACAACATTGGAGTCTCAGGATGTAGTAAAGCATTCATTGAACACTGCTTATACCCCCCGAAACATGGCACCAACAGTCCCTGGAAGTGAAGAAAGGCTCCGTCATCGTATGAGGAACAATATGTAATCATTGTAAACTGAACATGATATGAGAAAGAGGGAATCTCAACGTGAGCGCAACTTCCATAGCATCGTAAACCCTGTTGTGCCACATTTTGACAATCATGGATGACAATGCTAGATCTCATGTTTCTCAAGCTGGTACTGCATTTCTGCACCGGATACTTTGCCTTGGTCTGGTGTGTCCATATTTGAATCTATTTGAACTTGTTTGGAACACACATTCTTGGATGTCGATAGCAGGCAATAGTCAACCATTACAGAACGTGGCAGCTTTAGAGGCTGCATTGCATCGAGAATGGCAGTAGGAATCTCTTTATCGTATCAGGTTGACTGAAGGAATGACTGCGAAGGTAGACTTTCAACCTATGTAAGATAACAAAGAACATTTTTGGACAGCAAAGGTTATTTTCAACCTATTCATGTAACCTCTAAACTCCATAGTTTTCATGGTAACTAATTGTACTTAATCATTGTACTTTAGGAACAGAGTTATTGAAGCAATTATAATATTGAATATTGGCTTTAGTTTTGGTATTTTTCTGAGTCAAAAGCCATATCTTTGATTTAACATAAGGGTTCTCCACCATAGCTCAAGTTTGATACATTGTGTTTGGGTAGACATTGTACAAAAATCCCAGTGTGTTTGATTAATTTCTAGGCATATATTTGAATTTAGGCTGCACCTTTGTAACATATGGTAAATTTCAAAGGCTGAGTTGACTTTGATAATCAATCTTAACCTGTCGCTTTAAGTCTCTACATCAAACTTCCCATTGTTTCAAAGAAACTTACAGTCACAAATAAGTGACTGTATTTGTTTACTGTTTAATGCTGCACTAAGCAATATTCCAGCTATATGGTGGCAGTCTGTAAAAATCCAGTGATCAGAATCATGAGCATCAATCTTCACAGTTTGGATGCGATGACATGTGTCAACCAAGTCAGTGACTGACATTTGACACAAAATGTTTCAAAATATTCCTGAGGTTCCAACCTGTATCATTGACAGAAGTCACCTAAAACACATAACAAGAAATAATGTTTTTATTAATAAATGTTTAGTACTGTGATTCTTGCTGCTATAGCTATCAAGTCACTGAACTGTGTTCTTGGTATCTAGTTTATGGCTTAGAAAAACAAATGATGTGGTGAGGTCTCCTGGGAACTCACACTATGGAACCAAATCAGTACTCACTGAGTCTTCCTCCCAACTCTCTTCATAAGGCTTGTAATTTGGACAGATAAAGGAAAAAAGAAAAACTATGAAATACCTTACTTTTTATTCAGGATACTAGCAACTGGAATATACAAACCTTTACAACTGCAAGAGCAATATACATCAACAAAGGGCATGCTTCAACTAACCACTTGTGAATTGATACATTAGTGATCATTATTTTGATACAATTAAGCACTATTTCTGTTCATGGGATATTTGGGGCAAAGTATCTGAAAAGGACAGTGGGAATTTAAAAAAAAAGACATGACATGACAAAAAAGATGTATAATGCAAAAACAAATTTAAAACACAAAGTTCATGTCAGCCTCTAGCTACCATAATAAGGTATGCATTCTGGTTTAATGACATTCACACTCAATTCTAGTAAAATTGAAAACTCACTCTAATAAATATGTCAAATACCAAAACATTGATTTAGTTTAGTAAGACAATTAGCAGCAAAATGTTACCCACCCCACTTTGATTTTACATGATTTTTTTCAGGTCAATGACTGAGTGACTGACTAGCCTTTGTATTTGTTTGCTACTGGTGCAAGAAATTCTCACCATTTTGCTACACCTCATATGATCACTGTTTGATAGCATTTCATGCTCATCATAAAACTGGACTCATACTATTGACTCTGCATAAAGCAGATATGTCCTCTAAATCTTGATGGCTTTGCCACTTTTATTTACATTTGTTTGTTGTTGAAGAACTCACTCAGCAATATTGCTGCTAGATGATGGCAGACTGTTATTGTCATTATGATCAAAATGCAATACACATTTCCATCACATAGTACTTGCAATACACATGTATTGAAATAATGTAACAGCTACATCCATTCAAATTATATCTGCAGAAACATCTGGTGAACATACTTAACACACTTGACAAATGATCTTCAGGGTGACCTTTACATTCCCACAAACTTTTCAATTTCTAGACTCTTTCTCTGCTCTGAGGAAAACAAATACAAAATTACACTAATCATCAGTAAACATTAAAATGACCTTGACCCTTGACATGACTGATCAATGTGTTTTCCTAGCAGATTTACACCATAGCTAGCCATGTGGCAGAGATAACATTCAGACAAAAGGCTGCTTAAATACTCTTGTGATACTATTACAGGAGTTTCAGGGCATAAACATTAACAAGAAAATGTCCAATTATCAAGCATCAGAATACATGGCACTTAGTCATTATTTTCTCCGACTGAACAATACTTACACCATCACTAATCAGACAAAAACCTTGATGTTGAAAGACAAACTTTCAGTACTGGTAAATATCTTTTATAAATTTCTCTGGCCGATACCAAAAGTCTTTACTATTGTTCCTTATAATGTGGACAATAGTTACAGCAAAATAAAGATGGCAAGATGGATAGGTTGATTACTTGACAAACTTAATAACACCTGATGGTTCGAAAACCAATTTATACTGAACTAAAAACAGATCCATAAGATAGAAATAGTACAAATTTTATATATGTATATAAAACGCTTCTTGTTAAAATATGGACATATGTATTTCAGGTCTGTAATGATCCTTTGTTGAAACACAATCATTATGTATCATTCATTCATTTCATAATACCACCGGGAATAATTTTCTGAAGACCTTAAAAATACAGTCTTAAAAATGTTGTCTTTCAACTAGGTAACACCTTGAAATTTTTTAGACATGTTTTCACTCATGCTGAAACTATTAACAGTAGAAACATATATACTTCTAATCTGAAACAATTGTCTCCAAATTGCACAATTAACATCAAAATCAAATTGAATCTTGTTCTACAGCTAATATATGACTATTTGTACTGCAAACATTAACATACACACGTACTTATGAGTATACATTTATATTTGTCCATTCTCAACAACTATCAATCACCATAAATATCATCATATTATCAGCAATTATTCACACCTCTTTCCTGAATAATTGGTAAATGTATCATAGATCTTCTGGCTTCAAAATACATGCAAAATATTGGACTCAATAATTATGAACAATTTTTAAATATGTAGACGTATATACAGGAAGAATGCAAACCGCCTTGGCGGTGTAGTGGTTAGAGCGTCCGCCCCGGAGAACGGAAGGTCGCGGGTTCAATCCCCGACCGCGTCATACCAAAAGATGATAAAATATGGTACTTGTTGGTCCCTGCCTGGCGCTCGGCATAAATGGGTACAACAAGGACTGGTCGGCTCTGAGTCAGTATAATGTGTCTGAGTGGGGTATTCATGCTTCACTGCGGCATGGTATCTCAGTTGGCTAGCACTATAAAACCAGCTTAAGTCTGGGCTAGTATAAGCAGCCGCAAATACACATACACACGCATGCACGTCATCATACGAGCGAAATATTCTCAAGCATGACGTAAAACCCAATTTTACCTCACCTCACAGGAAGAATGCGGGGCTCATAGTGCTCTGCAGTTTTTCTGGATTAAGTACACATATCAGAAAATGGGTGATAATGAGTATGCAAAAACAATAGATACACTCACAGCATGAATATCACCGGTACTTCTTTACATACATATTTCATTAATGTTTCACAGAGGTTGAAGCTGTGAAATTTTTCATAATATACAGCCAACATATTACATTATTGTACATACAAAACATGTAAATTATGAGGAATTTCATGACATATATCATGTTCAATATAGCTATCAATATGGCGATGTTGTCATAGTGTTTCTATATACAACCATTAGCAAACATGTGGAGGGCAAAAGAAATATGTAACAGCTGCAGTTTTCAAATTCTGATAAACATGTTTCACTGATTTGGCAGACAGGTGGAGTGATCCTGTGAAAGCTAAATGAGTGTAGTCACAACACAAATCTGGTAGACATAGCCCTGCAGTGTTACAGGAGGATAAACACAGCTGATTATGTTGCTGCTGTCTGAACTATGTCGGCGATCAGAACATCAATATTACTGACTGGGGCTTTTGATTACAAGCACTGATATCACACCAAACACAACACTACAGAAATATGTGTGCTATTTACATCAATATTTACAAGAAATTTGGATGGGATATTGTTTCTCTTAATAACACTTAAAGAAATCACCGGTGATTCACAATACTAATTATTCAATACACATCAATGAGATCTTCCACTATCATTCGCAAGAAGAAAGAGACAAGCAATTAAGCATGAGTCAGGATAAGGAAAATTATATATAAAAGATACCTCTAAAATGTTCTAAAGTGTAGTAAGTAGAATACAAACAAGGTTAAAAAGAGGATTACAATAGTTTCTCAAAAACAAGCTAAGTAAATATCCAATAACAGTTAAACCCAATAACATAAAAGCATATCTTTGCAACAAGGTAGATATTTGCAATACATGTTGGTACATTTTTCAACACGTAAAATAGTTATAATTATAACCAGTAACAATGATCCTCAGTTTAAATTTACAGCCAATGTGATGTGTGAGATAATAATCCTCAGTTTAAATTTACAGCCAATGTGATTTGTGAGACTGTGGGAGGATCCTATAGTTTGGCCATTAAATGGAAACCAGGAACCTATCAAACAGACAAAATTACACGTATAGTGTGTCACTCTTTACTGTTCAGTTACACCCTTGCTTTATCAAAGAGATATTGCCTTGAAGGAGACTAAAAATATATTTGGACACGATTCAGATAAAATATATATTGCACATTCATTTAATCTTAATGTAGCAGTTTGCCCGTATATCTGAATATCACATATCTTTTTTGTGTGGCCCTCCATTAAAACTGTAGATATAATAGACTACACATAGATCATATGACCTCACAGGTAGTGATGCAACAAGGTATCACCTGTACTGATCATTTTCAAAATCTATCATACTTTTCTATTTATGAAAGTTTATATTTTCATAAATTCATTGTGTGAATGCACACTTGCACTTTACCAGTTGTATAATGTATATTTTACTCCTTGAAGAAAGTTTAGGGTGTTTGATGAAGGTTACACCATTCAAACTAACACTAACACACATCAACAACAATAACAAGAAAAGGATTGTAATAACTGACGAAAGAAGTGAAGGGCTCAGATGGAAAAAAGACATGGATATATGATCATAATATCATATTCAACACTCAAGTCACTATTTGTCAGTGTGGTATCTCAGATCTGTCATATTCTTTAACACACTTTGAGAACTGTAATATATGGTTGTCCAAGAAAATTCATCTTCAAATATTTAAGTAAAAGCAACATGTTTTTTTTCTAAAACTGACTCACATGTAAACTGACTTCACATGTAAAATAGGGGTTTATCCAATTTTTAAACTAGGTAGATTTAAGTGGGGCAGAGCATTGGGTTTAATATCTGAAAATGACTTCCTGTGTTTAATAGCAAAATAATTTGAATGATAATATTGTTCCACAGCTATCAGAGAATTCAAAATGGCAAATAGCAGAAAGTCATTATGTCATTTTGAAGTGAATGTTCAAGTTATACTACTTTTCTTTCCAAAACGATTTTGATGAACAAAATGACTCAAAAACAGATCTGCCCCAACCTTGTAGTCAACTTTGTGTGCAGACTCTTTCAGTGTTGTCACAACCCCTAGTGTACAGTACACAACCCAGTACACTTAAAAGAACCCACGAATCTGTTGACCAGATGGTGGCCACATGAATACATGCAAACACCAAGTTGCGGGTACAGAAACGAGCAGTAAACTTGGACAAACTGCTGTGCTTATGTGTTCAGTCCACCCAGCTGTGAATGGGTAACTTGTAAAGATGAGAAAGCCACACTAACTCAGTGCGCTTAGTGGCTGCGCTAGTTGTATGATCCCCAGGGAGTTGAGATTGATAATACGACGTAACGTTGAGATTGACATCCAGTGATTGAGGGAAAAACAAAGTGCCTTTGAGCAGCTGAGCTGGATATCGGCGCTATACAAATGTTAGCATAATAATAACAATAATAATAATAACCACTTGCGCATATCGTATGTTTAAATACATATGAAACTTCAATCCTCCATACAACAACAAAGAGGCTAGAATCAAATGTAAATTGTTTGAGCAAGTTTTGATGAGGCTGTTGCAAGATTATAAACATTCAATATTAAGAGTAAAACATGTTTGAAAACATGATATTCAATTAAAAACATGGATCTTCATATGACTGTCCAAAAATGGAATAATACTTTGCAACGGAAACTTCGAAAATGATGCAATTCTTCAATAATAGATTGCATGCAACAGATCGAAAATAACTGAAACTGTTACTAAAGAGAAACTGATTTGTTATAATGCAAAGTGTCTTTGAACATGAATGTTAAAGATTATGCGCATTACTATATACAACATTACATTTCTAACTTTAAATTCGGATATACTGTAAATCATGAAATTAATGCATTACCAAATTAATGTGAGTGTTGAGCCTGTGGCTAAAATGCATCCTCAAATTAATCCAAGTAGTTCTTCCTCTCAACTACAAAAATGTCATCAAAATGTAACACCAAGACTGTAGACTGTAGAGTCCATTATAATTGTTGTTGGGTGACAGCAGTTCAAATCATATCATTTGCTCTGTTCACAAACTTCAAATGTCTGACATGTCATCACATAATGTATCAACCACACATAACTCTGATCTTGGTGAGAGGCACAGTATGAATCTAGTCGATCATATTACTTATGATGAGCTTTGTGACATGTTACTGCTTTCAGCTAAGAGCTGTGAACCTGACATGACAATATATTGCAAAATGTCAGGATAAAAATGTGTCACGTTATTAAAGTCCAATTATGTTTTCACATCAGTTTCATTACTTACAGAATGCAAAAGACAGTGAAGCGTTCATATGTTGACCAGCAAGTAGCTCAGCATTTCATGCACAGAGAGATACAATACATCATTATTATTATCCATCATGTTATTGTGGATTCAGCTATTTCATTGATTAAGCTTCTAATACCTAATGCAGATCTTCTGTTGTTCTGCAACACACTGAGTTATCTCAGGCTGTCTCTGACATAGTCTTCCATCACAAATAACAAAACATATTTCATAGCAAGTTTAGGTGCTCAGATGTGGAATAAGCACACAGTTAGCACTATCAGACTACATGAAAGAATATATCACTTTCCAACAGGATAACTCACTGCATTGTTCTGAAAAAAGAAAAATATTTTTTGATATATTATATTAAAAAAATGTAGAAGAACTGCTTTGTGCAATTATGAAAAAATTCCAGTAACAAGTCCTAATCAAAATTTACATTCAGAAGTTAACCAGACCATAATAAACTCCTTTGTGTTTATTTTAACTTCGGATGCAAACAAGGTTTCTAACCTCCATTATGCTGACCATTTTCTTGTTCTTTGCCAAACCACAAGACCTCTCACCATTTTATGATGACTGACCACTTTGGCCTTTGAAAAGCCCAAGTTATCACCCAGAAACAATTTCAGGCAGTTGACCAATCAACTCAGAAATTTAAAAAAAATGACTTGGCTAATGAACTTTAAATATTGATTAAATCTTCTTCGCAACATATTTATCATCCAAGAGATCTAAGCTCAATTCATGACTGACCATTTGACCTTTGAGCTGAAACTCATGAGCAACATAAATTCTGTGAGAGGAAGTTGGATAATCTAGGAGTGGGTGAGTGAGTCTTAATGCAGTTTTGAACAGTATTCCACTAACATCATGGCATGTCAACTTAATATGGGAGTAAAACATAACATGATGCAAGAAATCCTCTTCATTGTCAACAACACATAACTAGTTTTCGAGATAATAGTACAGAGTGACAGTCAACCATTCATTGATCAGAGAGGTTAGAAAATGTCCTTATGGTTACCATGTGGTACAGATACCAGGAGATTTGAATTAAAATCTCCATTGATGGCCATATTCTGAACAGCATTTTCCTGTTATGTGTTGAGTAAGTTATTAAATACCAACTAATAACAGTTAGTTATTTAGTGTGAGTACATGGCCTCCAAAAAGAGATAATTTGACTCAGTTGAAATGATGACTCAAAAACACACACCTAAGAAGAAGAGCTAGATACCGCTTGAATACTAGCTGTGTGTAGTCCACAGTGAAGAAGGGCTTCTTGCTTAGTAAGTTAAACGTCTAGTTTTCGAACAACTTTCAGACAGCAAGTCTTACACTTCTTACTACCTAATGAATTAATATGTTCACAACAAAGTTATGTGCACTTCTGTATAATTGACCCCCCTTCTGGACAGAGAACGTACAATGCCATTAACTACATATACATTACAATGAACTTTAATTCAACCTTGACAATGACATTGAACATGACAATGTAACTTTAAAGATTTCCCTGGTCAAAAAGGTGATATACATGTTATAATATCCCTTGGATGTCAAAACCATTGTTGTTTTCAACACAAAGTCTGTCAAATTGAAACAAACCTTAAAGCATCCATTATTTACATGCCCAACATATATGTGGCTAAGTTACAAAAAGCGACATATCATGTCAGACAAAGATGTAATCACGCTGACTATGTCACGGTGAGCTACAAACAAATTTAACAGTATACATACCCATCAGACTATTTTCTCTCTCCAACTACAAACAAAATGATAATATTAGAACCAAGGTAAATTTGTTGAAATAACAACTGATAAACTTGTTGAGAGAAGAAATGCAAAATATGGTATCAATTTGTAATTAATTAGGTGAGCATTATGGTACTAGTTTCTAGTGGTGATTGAAAAAAATGGTACAATGAATGAGTCAGTAATATAGAAATATGTATGGTTTGTGCGTATGTCATTATTAATACAAAACACTTGATATGGATGTGCAACTTCTTTATTATTTAGACATGACGTTTCTGGGCTAAGAAGTCATTATTGCTTAATGCTGCATCAGCAATACTGGCCATTCACCGGTAAAAAAAGAGAGCTTTGCGTGTTCGCGCGTGGACATGCAAACTGGTATTACAGTCTTTGATGTTATGACATGAAACTTTGAAACACCATACTAGATCAATAGTCATACATGAGTGAGTTACATTGTCTGTTTGAGGAGAGGTCATACAAAGACAATGATTAGGTCCATGTCACATGAACACTTCATATCATATTTGTCTACAGCACTGAAGTTGTTGCCAATCCTAATTTGTTGTATAACTTTGAATTGCATATAGCCATGGTCATTCTGTTTTGTACCCACAGTTTCTTCTGAATGTAAGTTAAAGTTTTTGTTACATCTGTGAAACACTTAAGCTCCTAGAAAATGAAAATAATTAATCAACTGACTGATTGAGTTTAGTTTTACGCCGCTTTTAGCAATATTCCAGCAATATCACGGCGGGGGACACCAGAAATGGGCTTAACACATTGTGCCCATGTGGGGAATCGAACCCGGGTCTTCGGCGTGACGAGCCAACGCTTTAACCACTAGGCTACCCCACCGCCCCAATTAATCAACAGTTTTGCTCATTTTTCACATAGGAATGAACACACCTACAACATTTCAGATTCATCAGTCCAGCAGTATCAGAGGAAATGTATGGAGGAGATGTTAATTGCTGCAGTCTATCCTTTGGAAGAACTGTTTTATGAATACTCAGGTTATTTGCTTCTTAATCAGTTATCCACCGGAAAGAGATCACTCTGAAAGTTCTCCCCATCAAAAGAGTAAAGCACTGGATGGCCAAAGTTGAATAGTACAACTTTTTCCACAACAACATTCCTATATGTCAGTCATATCTTTTCAAAGTCTCCCTTGAGACTGCCAGAAACCTATGATTTTGTGTTCAAATCCTGTTTTGCCCTTACTATGTTTCCATGTTTGTCAGGAACACCTGTGCTTGTTGGTTTCACATAATTAATGACCTGTAGTGGCAGACCTGTTCGGTGGGACCTAAAATTGCAATTTACAATAGTTTCAGCTTATTCTCCACATAATCTGGTGACACCAACTGAGACTCACATACCCATCTTAAGGAACAGCACGACCACAGTTGCAATTCCAAATATCAGTCCCAAAACACTGACAAAGACAGCCCCGATGAAGATTCCCTCAGAAGATGCTGAGAAAGAATAAAATTTGGTTTATTTATTTCATATTGGGAGTAATTTGTACAATCAATCATGAAAATACTGCAAATAATATAACTGAAGCAAGGTAACCTGTGTATGACCTGCAATATTTGCTGTAATATGCATCAATGGATACGATAACAAGGCAATTATATATTCCTCTTGGGTTCTAATTTTTTTTAAAAAAGGAAAAAACATGTCAAGGAAAGAATGCCATGTAAATTTCGGTTTTAGTAGGTTGCCCTCATAAAGACTTCAAAGAATTGCACTAGAAGTTCACCAGGAAACACTTATTGGAACAGACAAAGAGGCAAATGTGGTACATTTTACTTCCATATCAATGTGTTTAACATCTCCATAATATCAGTTTAATCCTGACATTCCAGCATCTTTTTACCTCAGACTCATTCATTCAATATTTCTCAAAATGTTTATCATCCAAAAACCAGTGCCATACATCTGTAACGAGACACATGACTTTACTTATTATGTCCTTTAACTGAGTACAGTTCTAACAAAATGACCAGTATGTGAGAATCTTACCTCCATTACACTTTGCTGCTTTCAGACCAATGAATATTACAGTTATCAATATCAGAATGGCTCCACAGGCAATTGTTGCAATCCGCAGATATTTTCTCTTTTCTGGAAGATCCAATTGGCAATTAATAGAGGACAGTAGATAACAATACTTGTACTTGATTGATGTACACATGAAGATCCAGGTTAGAATTGGTCTTGTTTGTCGTAAAAGGCAACTAGTGGGATTGGGTGGTCAGGCTCATTGACTTGGTTGGCACATGTCATCGTATCCGAATTGCATAGATCATGCTGTTGATCACTGGGTTGCCTGGTCCAGACTCATTTATTTACAGACTGGTTCCTTATAGCTGGAATATTACTGAGTGTAGTAGTAAAAAACAAACAAACATCATTGAAGTACATGGAATACATTTCTTTAAAGGTCACATGCAACGTAAAACACAACTTTGCAGATTCTGATACCTTTCGGTATGGACATACCGAAACAAATCGTCAAAAATGCAAATTCAACTTATAAAGTTGAAAAAAAACGCGCGAAATCGGAGTTCAAACGTTTCACTAATTTTCCCCAGTCTTTTCTGGGGAAAACGGGTTTCAACAGCTGGGCTGCGCTCATAGCACGTGCGCAAGTAAATAGGTTCGCGCAGCTTGGAAGCGGGTTGTCGGGTGAATACTCGGTGAAGGCTTTGGTGTGAGCTATTTTTCTAATGTTTTGTTGATATCTCACAGGCGCGAGCTTTTTATATGTTATGACAGTAAATTAACTGTTTATATAATTTCATTTGTCTATTTCACCATACGTTCTTCTTACCGAGACACTTTCTCAGATCGATACTTAAAAGCAATGTCATTATTTAGCTGTTGACAGAATTTCTAACTGTGATATAGATATGTCGTTGTCACAGACAAAACTCAATGTCTTGTTTTATTGACACCTGTGTGTCTGCCTGCCTGTCTGCTAATGACAATATTCAATACACAGCTGCTATCACTGACCACATGCAATTTGAACTTAACACCAATCAGGCTATACACCATAAACAAAATGCATTGACTTATGGCCCGAGTTCGGTCTCTGTCACATTATGTAATTACACAGACAGGCAGGTGTGATACTTGAACACATGACATGTTATGATGTCTGTTGATTGCAAAATGTTATACACAAAAAATGAGCATGTATTTACAAAACCCAACATCTCTATATACACACACACAATGAGCAGTGCATGAGGGCGGCATCTGCAAATGAACCAGCCGTTACACTTGAGTGCACACCCACCCGCTCTGACTGGGTTCGGTATCCCGGCTGCTTCGTTTTGAGGGAGGTAAACCCAAGTAGAAAATATTGCACTTTTGATTTGCGATTATACGCTTATAATTTTGTTTATTTGTTTTTTCATAATCAGCAATGCATATTATATGTCATGAAGAACCCAAGATGCATCATGTAACAAATCACCAAGAAAAATCATGTCTTGAAGGAGCTGAGAACCGATTGGCCATTAAGATATTCTTGGACACAGACCAGGTGGATATGGGGGAATAACCATGGGCTTATCAAGATTCTGAATGGAATTAACAGGAACTGAGGTATACTGTAAACAAGGGATAAATGACCCTGTAGATTCACGCTGAATAGCCTATCTCCATGACATTGTCTTTATTGTAATTTCCGGACAGATTCCACCTGGAACTTCTTCAAATCTGTCTACAGGTACTCTGCAAACCTTAGCCATCAGAAGATAACATATCCCCCCGGCCCCACATGTTTGAAAGAACAAATCATCTGACAGTTACTTAAAGTCCAGCTTGATTTTACACTAAGTGCAAATCGTTTCCATGGAAATGATGAAAAACATAAATGAAAAAAATCAGCAAAAAGCAAAAGGCACCATTTCAAGATCTCCCTCACATAGCTGCCAAGTTTTACTGAAAGATATTAAGAAGTTTTTGAAACGAAACCCACCCCTCCCTTTTGAGACAAGTCTAAATCATTTCCATGGAAACCCAAAAAAATAAAAATGCCAAAAATCTGTAAATAGCAAAAGGCTCACATCAAGATCTGTCTCATATATCTGCCAAGTTTTGCTGAAAGATATTAAGAAGTTTTCCAGTTGTGCTCCGGAAACGGAACCCACCTCTCCCTTTTGGGACTAAGTCAGAATCGTTTCCATGGAAACCGGGAAAAATAAAAATGCCAAAAGTCTGCAAATAGCAAAAGGCACCACTTAAGGATCTGTTTGATATATCTACCAATTTTTGTTGAAAAATATTGAAAGGTTTTTGAGTTATGCTCCGGAAACGAAGCCCACCCCACTTTAAGACTAAGTCCGAATTGTTTCCATGGAAACCGAGAAAAATAATAATGACAAAAATCTGTAAATAGCAAAAGGCACCACCTTAGGTTCTGTTTGATATTTCTACCAATTTTTGTTGAACAAGAAGACAAAGTCATCAATATCCCCCGCAATGGCGAAATACTCTTCATGATTATGTCTACGAGTTATGATTATGTCAAATATTTAGGTGTGTATATAGAAAAGTGGAAGGAGAGTATTGAAAGATTTTTAAATTTCTGCTCCAGAAAGGAGCACTATCACCAATTTCAGTCTATGTCAAATTTGTTGCCATGGAAATGCCAAAAATATTTTATTCAGAAATCCAAAACTACCAAAAGGCACCAGTACACCACCAGATCAATCTATGTGCCAAGTTTGGTGAAGAAACATTGAACGGTTTTAGAGTTTTGCTCCGGAAAAGTGCACTACCACTAATTTCAGGCTAAGTCAAACTTGTTGCCATGGAAACGCCAAAAATGTTTTATTCAGAATTCCAAAACTACCAAAACGCACCAGTACACCACCAGATCTATCTATGTGCCAAGTTTGGTGAAGAAATAGTGAACGGTTGCAGAGTTCTGTACCGGAAAAGATCACTACCACTAATTTCATTCTAAGTCAAACTTGTTGCCATGGAAACGCCAAAAATGTTTTATTAATAATTCCAAAACTACCAAAAGGCACCAGTACACCACCAGATCTATGTATGTGCCAAGTTTGGTGAAGAAATAGTGAACGGTTTTAGAGTTCTGCTCCAGAAAATACAAATGTGCCCGGACGGACGTGCAAGTAGCATAAGGCACCACTTAAGGTTCTGTTTGATATATCTACCAAGTTTTGTTGAAAAATATTTAACGGTTCTTGAGTTGTGCTCCAGAAATGAAACCCACCCCTCCCTTTTGAGACTAAGTCTGAATCGTTTCCATGGAAACCGGGAAAATAAAAATGCCAAAATTCTGCAAATAGTAAAAGGCACCACTTAAGGTTCTGTTTGATATATCTACCAAGTTTTGTTGAAAAATATCGAACGGTCTTTGAGTTATGCTCCAGAAACAAAATGATTATGGACGGACGGACAGACGGACGAGGCAACGACTATATCTCCCACGCATTACATGCCATGGGGATAAAAATGAAGCAGATAACACCATTACAGAGATCAGAACACACCATACACGTACTTATAGTATACACATGTGAATGTCCCCAAAATATGAACCAATAACAAGTTACATTGGAATACATAGTGAAAAACAGACTACTTTAAGTGAAAGGTAATTGTTTGATTGGCTTTCTATAAGTTGGTGAGCCAATAATGAAGCATACAACTTCTTGTTTATTGCTTTTATTACGTGTGGATTCTTACATTGTTATCAAGCTAAAATACAGGATTCATGGCACTTTAACTTGAAAATGGTTTTAGAATCTACACTGAAACGTCTCTCTATGCAGTAAACAAACAGTTGTCATCCAAAAAGTTGTATGCTTCATCATAAACTAAAAGGCACTAGAAACAGTAGGCCTGCATAACCAAGTGCTAGGGTGAAGCAGCTAATATTTAGAGGAAACTTATCACACATGGGAAAGAAATGAGGATTTTTCTGCCTTTGCAGAAGAGATAAAAAGATGCTTGGTGCTCTTGACTTTGAAGAGGATTTCTGTTGAAATTTTGCTTGTTTAGTAACAGTGTGATTGCAGCCCAAATACAGCATTTATGGCAATGATGTAACAGAAGTAGAGGATTAGCAATAGTTATTAATAAACAAGTATCCTGACCTTGTTGAGAGTAAGGACTACAAAGAAGTTTGTGGCTCCCCTTTCGAATGTCAGTCCCACTTTTGTGTCACGTTTTGGCCTGAAGGGCCCTTAATTTGTGTCAAATTTAATGAACACTAACACAAGTTTGTCGCACAAGTTCAGTCAGGTTTTGTGACAGTCGACTTACCACCCTTGAAATTTTCGACAACTGTTTACAGTCTTACACAAAGAAAAGAAAAAGCAGAATACATATGGATGCATATCAGTTGCCGAAACTCTACATCATGACTTACTGTCATCTCTCTTTGGTACAATCTCAACTTGTCTGCCAGGCACGCTTCCTGGAAGAAGAGAAAGTAAAAGCACATCATACAAAAGCATAAAGTAAACAAGAGTCATCATAAGATGACAAATCCCCCCGGCCCCCATAAATTTGAAAGAACAAATCAACTGACAGTTACTTAAAGTCCAACTTGACTTTTTAGGACAAAGTCCGAATCATTTCCATGGAAACCAAGAAAAATAAATATGACAAAAACCTGCAAATCGCAAAAGGCACCACTTTAGGTTCTGTTTGATATATCAACCAAGTCTTGCAGAAAGATATTGAACGTTTTCGGAGTTGTGCTCCGGAAAAGAAGCTCATCCCTCCCTTTTGAGACTAAGTCCGAAACATTTCCATGGAAACCAATAAAAATACAAACGATAAAAATCTGGAAATAGCAAAAGGCACCACTTTGGGATCTGTCTCATATATCTGCCAAGTTCTGTTGAAAGATATTGAACGGTTTTCAAGTTGTGCTCCGCGGAAAGGAAGCCCACCCCTCCCTTTTGAGACTAAGGCCAAAATGTTACCATGGAAACCAAGAAAAATAAAAATGCCAAAAATCTGCAAATAGCAAAAGGCACCACTTTGGGATCTGCCTCACATATCTGCCAAGTTTTGCTTATAGATATTAAGAAGTTTTCGAGTTGTGCTCCGGAAACGAAGTACACCCCTCCCTTTTGAAAATAATAAATCACAAAAGTCTGTAAATAGCAAAAGGCACCACTTTAGGTTCTGTTTGATATATCTACCAAATCTTGAAGAAAGATATTAAGAAGTTTTCGAGTCATGCTCCGGAAACGAAGTCCACAAATAAATCACAAAAGTCTGTAAATAGCAAAAGGCACCACTTTAGGTACTGTTTGATATATCTACAAAGTTTTGCAGAAAAATATTGAATAGTTTTTGAGTTATGCTCCGGAAACAAAGCCCACCCCTCCCTTTAAGACTAAGTCCAAATCGTTTCCATGGAAGCCCGGGACAAAAAAATATGCCAAAAATCTTTAAATAGCAAAAGGCACCACCTTAGGTTCTGTTTGATATATCCACCAATTTTTGTTGAAAAATATTGAACGGTTTTTGAGTTATGCTCTCGGACGGACAGACGAGGCGTCAACTATATCCATCCCCATTACATGCCAGGGGGATAACAATAATAGCAGATTGTTCAATTACATAATGATTGCTTGACTGAGTTTGTGCAGAAACAACATGAGCAGGAGTGAATTAAGAAAAACACATTTATTGTAAGTAAACGAGCCGGCCTGACAAAAGCTTAATGTGCAGAGGCATTAGCCTGCCTGGGCAGGGTGAAGATGGAAGAATTTGATTTATGAGAATTGGGGGATATATTATGAATTACAATGCCCCCCAGGATAGTATGTATTAACTTAAGTATAGGTTAGACCTGAGAACATGTAGTGAAAAGAAGTAGGTAAGTTGAACCGAGCACAGCTCCGAGGAGGAAGCCTGGGGTGGAGGTGGGCTTCAAAATACCAACCAACATGGCGCTAGAACTGAACAAGACAAAGGAACATGGACTGCATGCGCAGAACCACATGTGCGCAGGATTAGGTGATGTCATGCACATGTAAAGCTAATTATGAGCTATTAAGCATTTTTGAAACAAAATATATATGTAGGGGATTTATATGGATTTGTAGAAGAAAAATAGGAGTACGTGGGTAAAGAATATAATATAATTAACGAGCTAGATGTACAGTGCCTAAACGGAAGTAGAATACGAAACTGTATGCGGAAGTGAATCAGTAAGAAAGTTGCGACTGATGGACCTACGAAGTTAAAGTTAGTGTGTGTGTGTGTGTGTGTGTGTGTGTGTGTGTGAGGCGGGTGAGTAGGTATAGTTGAACTAGAATAAGGGAGCAAGATAATCCGCTAGATTATTATGATACTGTATATGAAGCAATGTAGTTGTGCCAAGACAAATGTACTGAGTTACGTACTACTTGTTTCTTCACAAACAAAAACATAACATTTACATTTTGTGCAGAAACATCATGAGTAGGAGTGAATTAAGAAAAACACATTTATTGTAAATACACACATAATATTGGCCGGAATGAGATAAAAATACATTCATTATACATACACATATAATACTATTTGGCACATAATTGGGAGCTGGCTCGGTTGCTACTTACTGATATTTACTAAGATTAGTTGCAGGGGACGAGGCGGCCTGACAAAAGCTTAATGTGCAGAGGCATTAGCCGGCCTGCGCAGGGTGAAGATGGAAGAATTTGATTTATGAGAATTGGGGGATATATTATGAATTACAATGCCCCAAACGAGGTACGGTAGCAACCAAGAGCCCCCAATGATATAGTGTAATAGCAGATTGTTCAATTACATAATGATTGCTCCTTTAAAGGAACTTGATCAAGTGAGTGAGTGAGTGTGTGTGTGTGGTTGGGGTTAAGTTCAACACTGCTCAATAAGAAAGGAAAAAGCCCAAAGAGATGACACAAACAGTGTTTTCATATTGGTCATATTGTTTATGAAAAGGAAGAATAAGGAAGGTCAACCAAGTTAGATAAAATGGAATAGGTACTTTCAAATACTGAGTAGGTGAACTGAAACATAGTTTCCAAGCTTGACTGAGTTAATGAACATCTACCACTGAAATATATTCATGTTTCTGCAGTGCTGAGGTAGTCAGATTATGCATACTTAATTTCACATAAAGCATGTAGTGTTAAGTTGCACCCTAGACTTACTTTCGGTAATTTCCTTTGCTTTTATAGACTTCTTGAGAACAATATGAACTTCTTTCTCGTCTATTTCGGGTGTCACCTGTGAACACATCAGAAATAGGACAATCAATTCAATGGACTTTACTTGAGGGGCTTCATTTCACTCAAACTCAAAGAATATTGAATCAGTTGCTTCACTGCATATTCTAACATGTCGTTTAAAGTGCCCATTAAGCACACAGAAAGTTGCATTTACCTCACCATGTTTCAGTTTATATATGACTATCAAATTTTGGAGTGTTCCAGTACTTTTTCTTTTAGTAGTATATATTGTTTCAGGGTCAGTAAAACAGACTAGGGGTATGAAAAATAATATTAATTAAAGAACTTTGGCATATTGCTGGTTTAATTTTAAGTTTGCCAGGTCGGGCTTTCTGCAGTTATGCTGTTTCAATTGCACGTAACATTAGCAGTTGCATCCATTGTCAATTTTTATGCGTATAGGATGCATACATACAAATTGAGAATGGACAGCAGTGTAAAGTGTTGCGCTTTTGAAAAGGAAATATATCAAAACTGAGTCCCTGTTATTATTGAAGAGCAATGGCCACAAAAGGCATACTGTAATCTAGGTTGGTAGTAGAAATTCGAACTAACCTGTAGAGGTTTAAGATTCTTTGAATATATTCCTCCTTGGGGTACTTATAAGCATTTAAATGTCCATTTAAATTCCCTACGACAGTTGTAACAATATTTGAATAAAATATTTACAAAACAAAAACTACGTTTTGTCTTGTGAGACCACCCTTACAGGGCCTTCCGGCCCCCTACAGCCAAGAGCAGGTAACTCTAGACCGTAACCTCGTACCTCACTTTCCATGCTGAACTAAGTCAGACAGAATGCGGGAGGTGGGTGGATGCAGAATCAAGGAGGAATATATTCAAAGAATCTTAAACCTCTACAGGTTAGTTCGATTCTTTTTATATATTCCTCCTTGGGGTACTTATAAGCATAAGACAGACTCCTAAAGACGGATCTCAGGAGCTGCATTCTGTCTGCTTAAACACCCCGACAAGAAGTGGAATTTCCCAAGCTAATTATAGCAGAAAAGGCACACTTACCCGTCACGCGGTCCACCAAAGCCAATCAGGCGGGGCATGAGCCAGGGTCAGGGTAAACGATGCAAATTTGTCCAGCTTAAACCTCGCTAATGCAACGAACGAGACACACCCTCCCTCCTTCCCCGTAATCTACTCGAAGTGAAGATAAGGGTCCCGCAATAAACCCAGAAACGAAATGCCGGAATATGAACAGCAAAGTTTCCAAGGGCAGTTTAGTCTAGAGCTTCTCGGTTAGAAAGCAAGAGACATGGGAATAAAAAACCAGCACCACATAAAACCCATCACCAAGGGAAAATGTAACAAGATTTGTAAAACCCAACACCAGTGTTAAAAATTGGCAGATAATGGTTCACACAATAATGTTTTAAAAACCTCGAAGCTCAATCGGCTAGAGAGGTGGAACCATGCCCACTGGAGAGAACTGACTGACCGAACCGAAAGCACGCCACTGGAGAGTCTGTCAAGTTGGTAATGACGGATGAACGCATTCGACGGCTCCAAATAGCCGCTGAGCAGATCTCCTCAATGGGCAGGGCTGCAGCGTAAGCTGTCGATGTAGCCACTGCCCTAACCGAATGAGCTTTCAACCCAACAGGCGGATACTCTGTTTGAGTATAACTCAAATGTATGGCAGAGACAAGCCACCGAGAAATGGTCTGCTTGGTCGCCGAAGACCAGCCTGAACCCCGCCATAACAACAAAACAATTGGTTACCCTTACGGGTACCCCTTTGTTCGCTTGATATAAGCCTGAAGTGTCTTACGGACATCTAAGACGCGAGCACGCCGTAGAGAGGTACCGGACAGGGAAGGCTGAGTGAAAGCTGGGAGCTCAATAGGCTACCGGCCACATGGAAGGGACTATCCTTCTTAGGACGGTAAGTCTCAGGCAGCCAATGCTAACTCTGTCTTTGTGAAAATAGTAAGCTGGATCGGCCGACATTGCATGAATATCGCCAACCCGCCTGCCAGAAGTCACCGCCACAAGAAACGCCGCCTTCCACGCCAACAGCTGGAGGGAAAGAGCCGACAGATTGTGAAACAGTGGACCGGACAGCCAATCAAGAACGATTGACAAGTCCCATCGGGGACTAATCCGTCCGGACAACCGGACGGATTCTGTCCACGCTTCGCTAAAAGCGCTGTACAAGAGGGTGCTGCCCCAAGAGAGCACCGGCCAACAGGAATATGAAACGCAGAAATAGCCGTAGAATATCCTCGAACAGTGGAAGCCGCTAGACCGCTTCCAACCGAGACTGGAGGAATTCCAACACACAGACTAAATCTGTAGAAAAGGGATCAAGAATCCCCTGTTGACACACCAGCCAATAACAGGCCCATCTATCCTCATATTGAACGCTTGTCGAATCCCTCCGCCGAAGCCAGAATTGTGTCTGCAACTGGTGCAGGAATTCCGCCGCGATGGAGGCGATCCCGATAGCGGCCAAGCCACCCACTGAATACTGGGATTCGGTGGGCCCGCTCTGGGATAGGAGGTCCGGTCGAAAAGGTAATAGAACAGGAGGCTGAGCCAGAAACCTGAGAATTACCGAAACCAGCTTTGTGCCGACCAAAGGGGTGCCAGAAGCACAAGTAGCCGAGCTGGTTGTGCGGTCAGCTGCGACAGGACCCTGGAAATCAGTGGTATCGGGGAACGCCCACAGTACCCTGTCCGTCCAATCTAGCTGAAAGGCGCTGCTATTAACGCACCCGATCCGAATCCGAGCAAAACACAGGAATCTGGTTCGCCACCCCAGACGCTAAACAGATCCACCTGGAACGACCAACAACTGGGAGATAATCCCAATATCTCCCGGTCGAAAGCATCCACTGCGTGGGGCTAGTATACCGCGGAGAGAGCATCTGCACGGACGCTTGTCTACCCCCGGAGATAAACAGGCAAAACCCGAATGTTGAACTGATCGCACCACAGTAGAAACTGCCACGCCTCCTGAAGGAGCCGACGGAGACACTGTGCCGCCTTGCTTGAGAATGTAAGACATGGCCGCTTGATTGTCCATTTCTAGATCGAACCACACGGCCCTGCACCAACACCCTGAAGCACTCAACACCCTGCGGACTGCTCTCAGTTCTAACACATTGATGTGTAGGTTGACCTCCCCGCCCCACCAGAGGCCGGAGGCTGAGTGCTCGCCCAGGACCCCCAACCTGTGAGGGAGGCGTCCGCCTGAACTGAGAGGAAGGTGTCGGGTGTCGAGGGGATCCCCTGACAAATTCCCGACGTCCGGCCCACCATCGCAAGTGAGGGATTAACCACTCTGGCGCTATGAGCATAATCTCGTGAGCCCTGCGAAAGGGGACCACAGCTGAGCTAATGCTTGCTGAATTGGTCGCGATCCTCAAACGCCGCGACGCCAAACCACGCCCACTGTCGCCGCCATGTTGCCGGAAAGCAACCGGGCCATGTTCGGGCCGACGCAACGGGGTACTGGAGGAACTGTAACACAGTCCCCCGGACTTTGACGATGCGGTCCGGAGCAAGGGAAACAATCCCTAGCGCCGTGTTGAATCTGGCTCCCAAGAATATCAGATCCTGCGTCGGAACGAGGTCTGATTTCTTGAGATTGATAATCCAGCCCAGTGACACCAGAGTATCCAGCACGCACAGTGTGGAGGCTCTGCTTAACTGAGGCCCTAAGGCCCGTGAAGCCAATCGCCCAGGTACGGGGTGACAACACCTGCCCCGAGACCTGGCTAACTGAGCTGGGATTCGCATAAGTTTGGTGAACACCCTTGGCCCGTGGAGATGCCGAAGGGGAGCACGCTTGAAACTGGTAGCACGCCCCGTCGAGGAGAACCGGAGGTACTTCTTGAATTCGGGTGCATTGGAACATGGAGGTATGCGTCTTTGAGATCGATTGACGTAAGCCAATCCCCTGTCTCGACGGAGGAGATCACTGACCTGAGTGTCTCCATCCTGAAAGACGGCACCTCCAGTAATTTGTTCAGCCCTCTGAGATTCAGAATGGGTCTGAACCCTCCGTCCTTTTTGGTCACGAGGAAGTAGGTGGAATAAAACCCCTCTTCTCGCTGACTCACAGGAACCACCTCGATGGCCGCCTTGGTCAGTAAAGACTGAACCTCGGCACGGAGGACTTCCGCCTTGTCGCGGGGGGTCGGCACAGGCGTGGACAGGACCCAGGGATTTGAGGTGGCTGCCTCCCACTCCCGGAGGAATAGGGACAGCCGGCCGCCGACAGGGACGTGTGGCAAGAGGCAGTGCACCCCCACCGTCGGCAAGTCTCCGCTTGCGTGAGTGGGGGGCAACAAGGGCTCTGGGGAATGAATCAGTGGGAAGCCGGGGCTGGCTTCCCCTTGCCCCGAAAAGACTGCTGCGCTGGAGCAGGCTTGCCCCTGCCTCTCGTGCGCCTGCTCCGCTTGGACTGCAAAGGGGCAGCCCACTTAACATCCTTCGCCGAGGCAGAAGGGTAAGCGGACGCAAGCGGGGAGGGCCGATGGCGAGGAGCGGAGGGCTGCTCCAACAAAGGCTTTGAGTCCTTAAAGGTAGAGACAGCCTCCGCGGCCTCCCGTACCACCTGCAAGGCCCCAGGGAACAGGGAAGATCCCATGGTATAGGGCAATGACAGTAGAGCTTGCTGTGTGGCCGGCGAATACCGCGCCACAGACAGCCACAGGCGGCGCAAGCCCATGACGGCTCCCATCATCTGGCTGGCACAGCACCGAATGCTGTCCCGAGCCAGATGCGAAGTGTATCCCGTTAACTGCCGGGGTGAGCACCGACTGATGAATCGGCACCGCCAGCTGTGGGCCACCAGCTGTCCCTGCAACGGGACAGGTAGGCTGAATGGACTGCTACTTTAAGTTGTTGAGCACAAGACCGGTAACATTCTTCGAATGACCGGTAGGCAGACTTCAGCGGCAGTGACGTACTAGCCGGAAAAGGGGGGAGACGCCTGCCCTGCCTGGCCGAGGCCAGGGAAGACGAAGACGACCCTCCTAACGTGACTGAGGCAAAGACGCATTCGTCCACCACTGGTGGTTCGAAGAGCGTCTCCGCACCTAACTGGTACCGCCGGCCGACTTCAGGCAAATCAAAACGCGATCGAGTACCAGCCAGGAGCGGATTCACCACCTCACTGACCAGTGATGGGAGAATGCGCAAGCGTGCCTCTGCGACCTGGTTGGGTGCAAACGCCTCCCCCGGGAGCCGAAACTCCGCGGGGTCGGGTGCCGGGACGGGAACAGCCACCTGCGGCAGGACTTCGGCGATTTTCTCCCGAACCTGCCGCAGGGACGAGGCAAAGGAGTACGGCACTCCCGCCTCCGATTCCACCGTCCCTTCCTCCTCCTCCATATCGACCTCGGCAGAATCCTCGGCCGCCATAATCTCAGACTCCTGAGAGAGCGCCGAGGAGACGCCAGAGGCAGGACCAGAAAAACTCATAAGGTCAAGAGGAGCCAGGGGAAAACATCGCCTGCCGGGAGGAACTCAGCCAGGTCGCCGAAGTCGCCCGAGAGGAACCTGCCGCAACAGGCTTCCCGGGCAACCCCGACTGGCTGCCGGGCGCCGAGGTATCCCCGAACTGGTCGGCGCCTAGGCGACCGCCAGTCGGGACACCAGGCAATGACAGGGGCAACCCTGTATCGCCGGCACCAGGCACCTGTGACAGACCAGTGCATAAAGCCAGGTCGTCACCAGACGCCGAGGGCATGCCGTCACCAGGGCCGAAGCCAGGATCAAGCCGCCCGGGGGGAGGCGCGTTCTCCGGGCCGCAGCCAACCCCCCCAGATGTGTCAGCCCCGCCCCCGACGACCGGCGCGCTGAGCTCCTTACGGAACCCCGCTAACGCCATATCAATCAGGGACTTGACTGACGACATCTGCTCCTGGAAGAAAACGGTTAACGAATCAACAGGAACACTTTTTACAGGTGCTGAATCAAGAGGGGGGGTGGCGGGTACAGAGACGGAAGCAGTAGGAGATGCAGAAGGGGCATGAGTGCGTGAAGACGAAGCCGCCTTGGTCGCCTTAGCTTTCTTGGGAGCCGGCTCCACGTGGGAAGCGGCTCCCGTGGACCCCTTTTTTACTATGGGAGCGCTTTGGACGGGGATCCTGTGCCCAGAGATCACCCCGCCCAAGCAAGTTGCCGTAAAACAGCGCTAGTCTATCCGCCAATGGTTTGGGGCGCGAACTTGGCACATGCCGCACACCCCTCTTCCTCATGTTCCTTCTGCACTAAACAGCGTAAGCAGACCTCGTGGGTATCCCGTACGGGAATTGCAGCAAGGCACGGCACAGGGTTTAAACTGCAACAAGTAAAACCTGTGCAGCAATCCTATACCCACATACAAATACATGTAAAAGACGCATGGGCTTACACCACTAATGCGACAACGTGGCATGCAGTTGACAACCTAGTACATACTGCAGCATAACTAACAATTACGCTTTTTAGCTGCATATAGAAAATGCGAGCAGTAGACATACCTACACGCATAAAGATACAAATAAAAATCACTAAAACCACCTGTAACATTGAAAACCACAGGGGAAACCAATGAACAGGAAGGCTAGCGAAGGCACCTGTCCGCCATCTTGCCACGCACTAGCGAGCCGACCGCGACAGGTACCAAGTTACAACGAGAAATTATGAATGAAAAAATTCAGAAAACACCTCAAATTCGCCCATGCCGGGAAAAAAGAGAACCATACATACAGTTGCCGTTTCTGAAACACTCATAACTCTCTTAGTCGCAAGGAAAAACCTTCTGGTATGGACCCACGTCTTGTCGGTACAACGACAGCATGGAAAGTGAGGTACGAGGTTACGGTCTAGAGTTACCTGCTCTTGGCTGTAGGGGGCCGGCCGGAAGGCCCTGTAAGGGTGGTCTCACAAGACAAAACGTAGTTTTTGTTTTGTAAATATTTTATTCAAATAATGGTCAAATGGGTCATCAAGCTGCTAATATGATGAACATTTTTATCAGGCCATAATCTTACATGATTTAAAAGTGTATAATAACTTAACAAGTCGGAGAGCGTGATATATTTATGGTACAAAATGACCCCATGAAAATTCACTAGCCAGTTGGGCCAGTGACTGTGGAGATTTACTGGCCTGACTGGATTTTTACTAGCTATGGGGTAGCGGGCCATTGTCTATTTCGCACACTGAATGGGGTAGGGTAATATAATATTTTCATGAGAATAGTGCACACTTGAGTATAATTGCTATTTGGAATATTGTGCCCAGTCACAAAACTATGTTGTATCATCTCTGGTGAATGAACAAAGAAAGTTTGTTCACGAAAACAGGAACTAAGCCGGAAATTAATGGGCTGTGCAAACACTTTTTTGTCCTAATCTACAGGTGACTCATGTTCAAATGATCCAAAGAATTAACATCAAAGAATTTGTATTCAGTGATTAGAAGTTATATTAAACCCATTATACAGGATATACTATGAACACTTTTTCATAACTCCATTTCAGCTTCATAGACCTTGTACTTTCCTGGTCAAAGATGTCAAACAGATTGAGCGAAGGGCAAAAAGAATAACTTGTTTGAGGGGCATTTATAAGTTGGAGCACCAAGGATGGATAAGAATATATGGATGAACAACTTCTTTATTACAGTGAGAGCAACATTTCGGTGTAGATTCTAACACCATTATCAAGCAAGTGATAACTTGATAATTGTGTTAGATCCTACACTGAAATGTCCCTCTCACTGTAATAAAGAAGTTGTTCATCCATATATTGACAAATAGGATGTCAACTATGCAAAAATGAATCATAAGAGATGAAATATGTCACACTGTTGGTAGTTTTCAAGTAGTTTCATAAAACAAGTTGATCTTGGATACATTCACTACATTACCTTCATTTCAGTTTCATTAAACAATTTCTTGACAAGATCGTCATCCACAGGTTTGTTGTCTTTGACTATCAGCTTCACTGAATCAATGAAGACTGAAAACAAAACCAAGAAATACAAATAAGAAAATGTCATCAGTGGTACTGTCAGTTTATTCTGTTTTATATGAATAATTTCCATCCCATACAAAAAACATGTTTTCGAAGCACAGGTTTCATTTTAACATCTCAAAACCAGCATATATGTGAAACCTGACACTGCAATCAGTATCCAATCTTTCAAGGTCCAAAGCAATTTTATTGTGCAATCTAAGCATATTAATTAAGTATGCATACTGTTTCATAACATGATCTCTTTTGATTTGGACAGTCAATGGCAGCTCATTAGAAGATGACAAATTCCCCTAGAACAAATCATCTGACAGTTAATTAATTTGATTATTAAAGACTAAGTCCAAATTGTTTCCATAGAAATCATGGAAAATATAAATGCCAAACATCTGCAAATAGCAAAAGGCACCACTAGAAAATTTGTTAGATATATCTGCTGAGTCTTGTAGAAAGATATTGAATGTTCTTTGAGGAGTGATCCGGAAACAACACCCACCCCTCTATTTTGAGACTAAGTCTGAATCATTTCCATGGAAACTGAGAAAAATAAAAATGCCAAAATCTGCGAATAGTAAAAGGCACGATTTTGGGATCTGTCGCAAATATCTGCCAAGATTTGCTGAACGATATTGAAATGTTTTTTTGTTGTGATCCTAAAGTCCACCCCTTCCCTTTGAGACTAAGCCCAAACTGTTTCCATGGAAACTGAGAAAAATAAAAATGACAAAATCTGCAAATAGCAAAAGGCACCACTTTGGGATCTGTCTCATATACCTGAGAAGATTTATAGATAGATATTGGTCAATTGTTTAGTTATTCTCCAGAAACTAAAATCCACCCCTTTTTGAGACTAAGTCCAAATTGTTTCCATGGAAATCCAGAAAAAAATGACAAAAATCTGTAAATAGCAAAAGTCACCACTTTAGGTTCTGTTTGATTTATATATGTATGTGCCAATTTTGTTGCAAAAGATGGAATGTTTTTTAGTTATGCTCCAGAAACGAAATGATGGACGAGGCGTTGACTTATATCCCGCCACATTACATGCCGGGAAGATCTCAAAATCTTAGTAGAAATTCCATGAAAAGTTTCAGCTTATTTGATTGAATATGTACTTACAAAATAAGTAGACCACCAGAAGCACTAGTCCGGTTGTATTATGATAATAATGACAACAATGATAATGCTTGTGGTCACAAAGGTTGAGACTGAAAAATGAAAGTAATATTATATTAATATATTTGAAATATCAAAAACTTAAAAAATACAAAAACAAATATTGTATCCACTTTCATTGTATTATTGTTATAGCATGGTACAATTAATGATATTTAACCAATGATGTATTTCTCTTTTTCATCATTAGGCCAATCTCGAAAGCTTTTGAAAGGAAAGGGACATATGGAAAAGTGACATGACAAGGTTCCAACAAGATGAACAGAAGAAATGTATATCACTGCAAGAATACTACCTCTCATGAAGCACAGCCTATTTTCCTGCAATTAGGAGAACATTACACTAAATAAATCCTTCGAGTTTTAACAGATGTCTTAATTGTCAGCCACCCCTCCCTTTTGGGACTAAGTTCGAATTGTTTCCATGGAAACCGGGAAAAATAAAAATGCCAAAAATCTGCAAATAGCAAAAGGCACCACTTAAGGATCAGTTTGATATATCTATCAAGTTTTGTTGAAAAATATTGAACGGTTCTTGAGTTATGCTCCAGAAACGAAGCCCACACATCCCTTTTGGGACTAAGTCCGAATCGTTTCCATGAAAACCGGGAAAAACAAATATGCCAACGTTCTGCCAAATAGCAAATGGCACCACTTTGGCATCTGCCTCACATATCTGCCAAGTTATGCTGAAAGATACTAAGAAGTTTTCCAGTTGTGCTCCGGAAACGAAGCCCACCCCTCCATTTTGAGACTAAGTCCTAAACGTTTCCATGGAAAGCGATAAAATAATAAATCACAAAAATCTGCAAATAGCAAAATGCACCACTTTGGGATCTGCCTCACATATCTGCCAAGTTTTGCAGAAAAGATTATAAGTTTTTGAGTTGTGCTCCGGAAACAAAACCCACCACTCCCTTTTGGGACTAAGTACGAATCGTTTCCATGGAAACCGGGAAAAATAACAAGAGTCATCAGAAGATGACATATGCCCCCGGCCCCCACATATTTGAAAGAACAAATCATCTGACACTTACTTAAAGTCCAGCTTGACTTTTTTTAAAACTAAGTCCAAATCATTTCAATCGAAACAAGAAGACAAAGTCATCAATATCCCCCGCAATGGCAAAATACTCTTCATGATTATGTCTACGAGTTATGGTTATGTCAAATATTTAGGTGTGTATAGAAAAGTGGAAGGAGAGTATTGAAAGGTTTATAAAGTTCTGCTCCAGAAAGGAGCACTATCACCAATTTTAGTCTATGTCAAACTTGTTGCCATCGAAATGCCAAAAATATTTTATTCAGAAATCCAAAACTACCAAAAGGCACCAGTACACCACCAGATCTATCTATGTGCCAAGTTTGGTGAAGAAATAGTGAACGGTTTTAGAGTTCAGCTCCAGAATAGAGCACTACCACCAATTTCAGGCTAAGTCAAAACTTGTTGCCATGGAAACGCCAAAAATATTTTATTCAGAATTCCAAAACTACCAAAACGCACCAGTACACCACCAGATCTATCTATGTGCCAAGTTTGGTGAAGAAATAGTGAACGGTTTTAGAGTTCTGCTCCGGGAAAGACAAATGTGCACGGTCGGAAGGATGGACGGACGGACGCACGCACGCACGCGCGCACGGACAAAGTCCATTTTAATGATGAGAAATATAAATGCCAAATATCTGTAAATAGCAAAAGGCACCATTTCAACATTTGCCTAATACATCTGCCAAGTTCTGTTGAAAGATACTGAACGCTTTTCGAGTTGTGCACCGGAAATGAAGCCCACCCCTCCCTTTTGGGACTAAGTCCGAATCGTTTCCATGGAAACCGAGAAAATAATAAATCACAAAAACCTGCAAATAGAAAAAGGCACCACTTTGGGATCTGCCTCACATATCTGCCAAGTTTTGCTGAAAGAAATTAAGACGTTTTTGAGTTGTGCTCCGGAAACGAAGCCTAACCCTCCATTTTGAGACTAAGTCCAAATTGTTTCCATGGAAACCGAGAAAATAATAAATCACAAAAATCTGCAAATAGCAAAAGGCACCACTTTGGCATCTGCCTCACATATCTGCCAAGTTTTGCAGAAAAATATTAAGAAGTTTTCCAGTTGTGCTCTGGAAACGGAACCCACCCCTCCCTTTTGAGACTAAGTCCAAATTATTTCCATGGAAACCAGAAAAAATAAATATGCCAAAAATCTACAAATAGTAGAAGTCACCACCTTAGGTTCTGTTTGATATTTCTACCAATTTTTGTTGAAAAATATTGAAAGGTTTTGGAGTTATGCTCTAGACAAAATGGGGCGTTGGGGTAGCCTAATGGTTAAAGCGTTGGCACGTCGCGCCGAAGACCCGGGTTCGAATCCCCACATGGGCACAATGTGTGAAGCCCATTTCTGGTGTTCCCCGCCGTGATGTTGCTGGAATATTGCTAAAAGCGGCGTAAAACCAAACTCAGTCAGTCTAGACAAAATGATTATGGACGGACGGATGGACGGACGGATGGACGGACGGCGGGACAGACGGACGAGGCGACGACTGTATCGCCCCGCATTACATGCCGGGCTGATAAAAATGCCAAAAATCTGCAACTAGCAAAAGGCACCACTTAAGGTTCTGTTTGATATAGTTACCAAGTTTTGTTGAAAAATATTGAACGGTTCTTGAGTTATGCTCCGGAAACGAAGCCCATCCCCCTTTAAGACTAAGTCCAAAATGTTTCCATGGAAACCGGGAAAAATAAAAATGACAAAATCTGTAAATAGCAAAAGGCACCACCTTAGGTTCTGTTTGATATATCTACTAATTCTTGTTGAAAAATATTGGACGGTTTTGAGTTACCGGTATGTTCTGGAAACAAAATGATTTAAGGACGGACGGACAGACGGACGAGGCATTGACTATATCCCCCCGCATTACATGCCAGGAGGATAAAAATACACAATGCCTAGATACCTTTACTATGATATTTCGCATATAAATTACAAGATATCTGGTAACCTGATACTACTACTTCTTGAAAAAACTAGTCAAGACCATGACTATTTTAAGTTAACCACCTGTGACCCATTTTCACGATGTTCAAAGATTGCAGGCCTTTACCCCCAAGATGTCATTTGAAAACTCACACTCAGGCACTCCAAACTGAAATAACTAAGGTATCTAGAGGTGCTACAGTGGAACTTTATCAAATTTCAAAGTACATAGAGAATACTACACAAGGTCTCCTTACATACAAATTATACGAAACGAGTGTCCTTCCTATGGTATCTGACCGAGCGGAAGCGAGGTCAGATAATATAGGAAGGTCACGAGTACATACAAATTATACGAAACGAGTGTCCTTCCTATGGTATCTGACCGAGCGAAAGCGAGTCACCCATAGGAAGGTCACGAGTTTCGTATAATTCGTATGTAATGAGACCGAGTGTGGTATTTTATTTATTACCCACATCTTACATGCATTAAATTGACAAAATAGCGTATTTTTGTTATGTTTTTGGTTTCAAACCAAAACCGGTTTCATAAAGAGATTGCGGAAGAGTTTGTACTGTAGTACAATATTTGCATGACGTCACACTGTAATGACGTCACTGCCTTGGTAACCGACGTCACGATGCATGTCAGTTGTCATCGCTTTGTACAGCCTTCTACAGTAAACTACTCCGTAGCAGTTCGTTTCTTGGTTTCCAGTTGCTTCATTCGGCTAACATCACTGGTGGAAACACTGCGTTTATGTTTTTCGACGGATATAATGTCTCAGTTCGACTCACAATTAAACACCGACACGGCAACGTTCGCAATGTTTACATTCCCACAATGCATTTAAGTTGTAGAATGAATGAATTCACGTGTTTGTTATGAATGAAAAAATAGTTACGTCAGAATATGACCTAATTGAGAGGTCATCGGTTATCCAATCAAATCGTTAGAATCTCAGGTCTAGTCGTTACGACACAGGTCAACGCGATACGACACTCGTGTGGAGTACAAGATTAGTATGCAACTACCCATACTTTGACCTCGTGGGTAATAAAGTGGGTTATCTTCTAAATGAAAAATCTTGTTTCAAGAAGAGAATAACAAAACATGAAGCAGATCATACTGTGTGGTGACTGGTGATTGTTGCAAAGTGACACCATTTTACTGACATCCTGATACTACAGTGACACTCACGGCAACAGAAGACTTGCCTCAAAATACATACACTACAGGAATAGTACATACACAACAGGATATATGGGCATCTTTGGGTAATGATAAGAGGACAGTATTAAATATTCCCAAAACGTGAATACATCTTCATCTTTTACATAGCCTACCTGGAAGTTTTACAGAATCGTCATTCGATGTCCTGCAATCTGATCCTTGTCCAGTCACGGAACACTTTATTGTCATCCCACTTGAACTTGGAATGGTCTTGGTTATCCCATCTGCAGATTCTGTATCTGGCTGGAGGCGTGTGTTTCCATCCTGCAAAGGTTGTATGATATTTTGTCAGGAATTCCAAACTTTCTTTCTTGATGAAGCGCCTTTCAGTATGAATTATAACCTACACATAGCATATCTCTAGCAAGCTCAAAAGAAGTGTAAAGGTTGCTCACAAGTATTACTTCAACATATGAAGTCAACTTTCTGATACCAAAGGATACAAACTTAATAGTTCAGACTTCATCTTTCCCACAGAACTAGATGCTATGGATACAGCCACAAGTAGGCATAGACATAAGCTCACTTACAATTTGATCTAAATGAGACCAAGTTTACCAATTCTGCAGATCAAAGGTGTCTTACGATAAATACGTACCCATAACACAAGTGTGAGATTTGTTGCTGAACCTAATGAGCAGGTGACAGTGAAGTCAAAAGTGTTTTCTTGCGTGGATGTAATCTTAACAGGCTCTTGCGTCACATCTGCAAAAAAGAACAAGAGAATCCTGTAGTTCTGAAACAGCTATGATTTAACTACATCATTCAATGAGCAGCAGTTTACAGAAATAGTCCAGATCATGAAGTACATAATGTACAATATGTGATTTGTATATGAGTCTATAACTGTAACTTCACCCCCAGCCAAACTTACATTCTCAGACTTGAAATAATTAAGGTGGAAAGGCAAAAGTCCCCTTCCAATTGACCCTAAAGCATTTATGGTGTCAGTACAGGGCTCACATACACTCAAAAATTGTTGTTGAGACAAGTGGCAAATATGTCAAGGTGACAAGTGTACCACATCATGTTCACAATCCTTCTCCACCAAGATAAACTGCTTGTCATTATGTTGAGTTAAATGTCAAGTCTCTTGGATCAATCTGATCCATTTCTCTTTATCTCTTTAGGTGAGTACTGTGGTGTTGTCTGTGGCTACCAGGGCTGACATGCACAAAGCAATCTTGGCGCTACAATTATCCTTAAGATCCCAATCTTAGGCTTCGGCTACAATCACCACCCATTGGCACAAAGCGACTGTAGGCTAAGATCATTGTAAGCTAATATTGCAACTTACAACGGATCAATTGTAAGGAGTTAAGATCATTGTAGTTTGTGACAAAATGGCATTCAAGTCAGGTTGCTTTTATATTGCATAAAACCGTATGAGTTGCCTCGACACTTCAACGACATAGAGAATGCACTAATGATTTAACATCAGAAACAGTTATTTGCGGTATGTATAACTATCGAGTGGATATTATAGAGTACTATTCCCATCCCATTCAATGTTGGAAAAGACGTGAAATTACACACCTTCTTGATACTCAAGTAAAGAAAGGTGTCTGCATGGAATTAGCAATGGCCGTGACATTTTCAGTAACTCAAGGGAAGCTAATCTTAGTTTATAGACAAGGTGGGAGAGGTTTATTGAAGGTAATTATTGATCACTGCACCCCTTAAGAATTAATAGGACCAGAACCCTTTGTTTCAATTGTGTGTGGGGGTGTAAAGCCCACAAGTAAGACAGAGTGTGAGACGGTATCAGCCTGCCATTTACTAATGGAAGTGGTAATACATAAAATCTGGACAAACCGATAGTGGGTCAGGGACCGAGATAACCGGGCCACATCAGATATTGGGACACTCTTTGTAATCTGTTGCCATTTCATACTGCCACCTCCTGTCTGTTCCGAGACAGTAAGAATTCAAGGGTCGGTCCGGTAATCAGAACCACAACATTATTTTTTCAAGGCCTAACATCTATACATATATGTGGTATTTTTGGGTAAAACATTTAGAAAAGAAAAATATATCCCCATGGGCACCAATTATGCTCCCACTTTGTGGATCTGTTTCTATAAGCATGAGTCAGAATTTCTGCTTGGGCGAGCAAAATCAAAACAAGGTCAAGATATTTAACCTAAGCTTCAGGTATATTAATGATCTGTTATCATTCATGAAAAAATCAACAATTTCCTTCCACTATAATTACCCACCTTAAATCAGGGCGACCAGTGAGACCACTTCATGTGTTTCATACTTAGATCTATGATTAAGAAGACATGACAAAAAACTTTCCACATGGGTAGTAGTATTATAATGATGGTTCTATTACAGGGTACCCTTTGGGCTTATTGTGGCTTAATTCCTCTCCCAGCGTCCAGTCAAAAATAGTCATTTTTGAGCGCAAGACATCGTTCGATGTTCCACCTCTTATTGACTACACAACTGTCTAGGCCTCGAGGTACCGAGTGGAGTTTCTTTATATTTGGGTCAGAAATTCCAAACGAGTCGAGGTCTAGACTGACTGTAGGTATCCCTACATGTAAGTTGTGACGCCATTGATGGCGATCCATCGTTTCGTGTCCATGGGGGACAGCGACGTCTTGTTGAGGGTGATCCCATAGATTTTGTGTTTGTCGCTTCTCAACGCATTCATTTGATGTTTGAACCTTTTATTCTTGAAGGGAGCTTGTTTGAATAGGGTGTGTTTGATGTGCTGTTACACGACATATTTCTTGACCCCTTTGGCTTGTTTCATTTTGTCATTATCGGCTTTCTTGATGGAATACATTTTTATTGGTCGTACTGTGTAGGGTGTGGTCTGGGGGGTAATCGCTCGTATCGTACAGGTGGATGGGTTTTGCCATGTCCCCATAGACATCCTCGGTACAAATTTCCATCAGCAACGAATCCGTGTCCCTGTACAACACTTTGTACCTGTCACCATATTGCGTTTTTAACTCCTTGTGCGAGGAGTTTGGATAAGTTGAGAATGCTCAAGCCCACGTAGACGCGTCGATTCAGTTTGATATGGCTTTTTGTCATCTGTAGCGCTGTCAAGTCGTTATCGAATAGTTTACTTCGATTAAAGGTCGGGCTGGCTATGAGTTTCTTGAGTTTTCTTCCTCGCGCTTCCTTAAATTCTCCATGGTTTTGCGAAATACCGAGTTGTTCATGAGCTTATACAGCTTTTTCTCAAAGTCGCTTGTGGCTTGTTTTCTTAATTCCGTGTTCAACCGGATGTAAGGTTCCATCCAGGGACTTTGATCGAATTTTAGAACTCAGTGTACTTTGGTCAGCTTCATGCCCAGCGATAAGTACAGCTGCAGATTTCGATAGTGCACGACATATTTTTTCTTGTTCATCAAGTTGGGTACGAGTTTTTCCACCTGAGCCAGTGTGTTCTCTTCCTACAATTCTCGTTGATAGTCGGACATCCAGTCTCGGTTCACCATTAATCGTTCGTGAGCCAGCGGATAACTGTTGTGGACAGCGTGGAGTTCCACGGGATAGTCCAAATCCACTTTGAATAGGAATTCCATTTGAAAGTTTTCAGGGATAGTCATAATGTTTTCCGGATTTAAATTCTCGCTGTTAACCCACTCGAACCTGTGCGTGGGTAGATACTGACTCATAGCCAAGCCATACAAGTTGTTAGCGTCGAGATAGAGGATGTGGTTGGAGGGTTTACTCGAGTTGTAGCCTTCCATGTATGGGTTGTTGGCTTTGGCATAGCGTTTTGAGACCATCGAGATCCCACTGCGCAGGCCTTTTTCGACAAACAGATGCATGTCGTAATCGGTTAGGAGTTCTAGTGTTGCTCTGGTTTTCTTCAAGAGCGCATCCCACGAGAGACCGGGGCTGGTGTAGTATTGTTTCAAACACGTTTTTCTAAGAGTCTTGAACACGTCAGCCAACAGCCGTTTTCAAGTCGAGATCATCATAATCGCCTAAATGTTGACAGCCTAGTTTCTCCCACACGTGCTGGGCGCAGTCGTAATCGTTCTGGGAGATGGTTGAGTTGGTTAAGGCACTGTAAATGCAGTCGATGGGCGGTAATCGCGTCTTCTCGAACTTAGACCAATCGTCCATGTACTTTGTACGGGTACTTTGTTCGGTCGTGTCGGGCGTGATGTGTTCAACCTGTTTGACGAGGGTTTCGAAGTCGGCGTAAATGACGTAGGGCACGGACATTTGATGTTTGTGATTGATAAATTTTAAGATATTGTCGTTCTCCTTAGGCATGTCGATTTGAACAGCAGTCTCTCCCACACCTCGGCAATCCTCCCCGTGCGATTCCAGCAGGTCGGCTCACGTGAAGCCATGCAGGCACCATTCGCAGAAATGTTTCTTTCTGGCATTTTTCGATTGGTCGTACAACAGTCGACTCAACCTTCTGATCGCCGCGTAGTGATATTGGTCCCCTTTTTCGATGAGGAATAAATTGATTCTGCGCACATCACTGGACCTGGAGCGGATTTGGTGCACGATGGTTTTGTCCCCTTCGTGACAGAACACGTTAATAGCTAAAGGGTTTTGCTTTTCGAATCGCGTCCAGTAGATGGGTGTGAGGCAAGAATTACCTTTCTGTTCGTGCGAGGCAGCTATGAGCGCCACCACTGCACAATAATTGTTAACTTCCTCCCCTTTGGGTTCGGGGTTGAGGATGGCCTTTTTATCTCTTAAATGTTCCGGCACCGGGAAGTACGATCCACCTTTGAGTGGTTTGTAATTCGCTATGTCGACATAAACGGTGTTGACGGTATCCACCACCCATCCTGAACCTCGATGCGTCCATTTTTCCAACGATGCTTGTATTTTTTTGGAAGGAGATGTTGATGGAGGATTCAATTGATTCTGGTTGAGTTAGGACTTCCTGCTTGCCTCTGAAATACGGTTCGATGTATTCCACTCTACCGTCCGACTGAGGTTTTTGGAGCGTCATCTTCATCGTCAGTTGGAATTTGATACTTTTCAAATCATTTAATTCTTCACGAAGTTTAGTGTCGACTAAAGGTTTGATTTTATCGGTATTGATATTAGAATCAAAAGCCATTTTCCAGCCTCGGAGACAGTTACCCAGAGCATGGTCTGTCGGCACGAATTGCAGTTCGACCGGCTGGGTGTTTTCCAACAAGGTGAGCAGTTGGGCTTTCCTCATGCGAGAATAACCCTCCAACCCACGTTCTTTAGCTCGAGCTTTGAGCTCTTTGGCGGTGGGGGGTTTAACCTGTGTCATGTTCACCAAGGTCAGCAATTCGGCTTTCCTCATGTGAGAATAACCAGTCAGTCCACGACTTTTCGTGAGAGTTTTCAGTTCTCTGACAGTAGCCATGTTATATACCATATGAATGTTGTTTCTCTAATTGGTTGTATATACCAAATTTAAATCGTCTCTAAAAACCCACTTTTTTCGTCTTGCCTATTACTAGACTTTCTTTGTTCAATTGTCTCTCTGTAAATAGTTTTAACTATTTTCTTTTCTCCTATAGTATTGTAGCGCCATGAGCGGGTATTAGTACCTTAATGTAGCGCTATATAAATACCCACATTATCATTATTATAGTTTAAATGAATGTTGTTTCTCTAATTGGTTGTATATACCAAATGAATTTAAATGTTAATCTTCCTGAGTCTCCTAAATTCACTCATAAAATCTGTATGTCTTTTATTGATAGGTTTCATTCTTACTTTGTCAGCCCCATGTTCTTTGCACAAAGAATACTGACATTTGACCCCTATTCCACATATTTTGCATGCATAATTGGCATGACCCCTTCTCGCACATTGGGCATGTTTGTAACAATATTCAGTCACACAGCGTTTATTGCAGGTCATGGGCTTGTCCAGCAATATCACTTACAATGGTAAGTTCCTAAGGGCCACAAACTTGTATGCACATATGGTATACAAATCTCTAAATGAATATTTAAACGCCCACTCACATTCCATTCTCAGCCACAGCATTATACAGAAAGTAGGTAAGAGATATCGAGCCAGGCTATCGCTTTGCTTGGAGTTTGGCTAGTTTTCCTGGGGGAATATGGGATAGGATTGGGACAGGATTGGGACAGGATTGGAAGAGGAGGGGATTTCCCAGGAAATAATGGGAGAGGACTTGGACAGGATTGGGATTTCCATATAGACATATGGGAAGTATGGAATATATATGCCCAGGAAAAACACAAAACAACCATGCCACCAAAAAGAGATTTTCTTCAGACCAGATCCAAGAAATATGCTCCCTTCACGGTGTGCTCCCAGCAAGCGAGGTCAAAAAGCGCTTCGGTATTGGGTCCACAAGGCTGTACGAGCTATGGCAAGAGCCTGATGTAGAACCATCGACCCTCTTGCCCGCCGGCGATATAGCTCCGCCTACCATCCAGGACTTCTACGATTGTCTGGGGAGGCTCGAATCTCATGTGGAGCAAAACGTGACGATGTTGCCAGCTCGTGTGGAGCAAAACGCGACGATGTTGTCGGCTTGTGCGGACCAAAACACGAATTTAATAGTCAACATCTTGTCTAGGCTGGACAAGGACGATGACGAGGAAATAGAGGAGGAAAAAGAAAAGATGCTAGAATTGGCCCAAAAGTGGACCTACATTTTGATCGTCGCCTTGTTTCTCAGAAAGGTCGTCCACAAGACCTGGAAACACTGCACACGGGCCGACAGACCAGTCGACAGACAGGCCGACAAGACGAAGACAGAACACCCAAACCAGTTTCCACGGTCCCTTTCAGGCACCCCTTCCACATGGAGTAGAACTATATAGTTTGCTGGTTGAAAAATGGATTTGTGGTTGCTGAAAAAATGGGTTACCCTACCGAAAATGTGATTCTTATCAGGCCAGCGCTGTACCAACACACTGTCGGGACCGGCTGTCAGTCCCTATGCGAATTTAACGGGCCCAGGCTGGCAACCTAGTCGGTATATCGAACGATGTCTCACGCTCGAAAGTGACTATTTTTTACTGGACACTGGGAGAGGAAGTAAGCCAAAATAAGCTCATAGGGTACCCTGTAATAGAACTAACACTACTAAGGTGTATTGAAAGAGGGATGACTTCAACTTTCCCTTCAGGTTGAGCAATAGTCCAGTAATACTGGCAAAAGGGGTAGAACAAATTGCAATATAAACAATTTTTGCTGAAACATGTATGTAAGTTGTGTACTTTTTACATATCAAAAGTACAGAAAAGTATCACGAACGATTTTGTTCGAAAAAGTTAATTTTTTCATAAATGCAAAAAACGCGTACATCTGATACAGTCAAACAGGTGGCCGCTGTTACTAGCTGTGTTTCCGTAGATTGCATCATGTAAACAAGATGGCCGATCAGGTTTCGCCTATATTGGTGAAACATCCAGACCAGTCACCATTAGGATCAAAGAATACCAGGCTTTAGTAAGAAACAGACACTCCAAATCCGCCATAACCGACCACCTTAAAACCAACCCAAACCACAACATCAGTTGGAACACCACCAAAGTCATCGAAAGGAACCAGCCCGATTTCAAAACCCGAAAACTACTTCAAGCTGTCCACATAAAGAGGATTTGCCCAGCCATCAACAGAGATGAAGGATATTTCATCCCCAAGGCCAATCATCACTTCCTCAATTAACTTCATGTAACCCTACTCAACTATCGTACATTATCCATTGTGTAACACTGTACATTATCCATTGTGTAACACTGTACATTATCCATTGTGTAACACTGTAAATTATCCATTGTGTAGCACTGTACATTATCCATTGTGTAAATTTCACTTCACCACTGGCTGCCTATCAACATCTTTAATCTCTTATGTATACAAGTATGTACAAGTTCTTTACTGGTTTCCTATCAACCTTCTTAATCCTGTGTTATCAACCTATTCTATTGTATAAACAACTCATTTTCGCCTCATCCCCCATCTATTGTACAAACATCTCATGTATATATATCACCCAAAATACTTCCCATGTACCACTTGCTTGACAACGTCATTAGAATCTATGTCGAAACGTCGCCTATATAGAATAAAGAAGTTGTACATCCATAAAAATACCCCCCATTCTTCATCGACCCAACTTCTAGAATGCCAATCAAAGATGGTTACAATGATCAACTCCTCAGTAAAACTTTCAAAATGTTTTAGGTAGGCTTGGATGTCATTTTCAAATTTGACACATCAGTGACAAAATTTACGTCTAATGCAATACTTTATTCTTTACAATGTTTTTAGAGCTTAACAAATTACCATTCTTTACATATGTTTATGACAGGTGGGTACTTAGACCTTTTCGCAAACACCTGGTATAATAATAATAATAATAATAACAATAATAGTGGATACTTGTAAAGCGCCAGTGTCCACCCACTGATGCATGCAGAAGAAGGGAAAATGTCATTATAGGCTTTAGTAAAAAGGAATGTCTTTAGGACCTTCTTAAGAGAGTCCAGGGTCGGGGCGAGTTTGATTTGGAGCGGTAGAGAGTTCCATAAAAGAGGCGCGACATGCTGAAAACCTGTCTTTCCAAAAGAGGTGAGCCGAGCTTGAGGTACTGTTTATCCTGGGAACGTCGAGTTCTGGAAGGCACATACTGAGTTAGGAGAGATGAGAGATATGTAGGGGCAAGGTTGTTGAGACACTTAAAGACTGTACACAGAACTTTGAAGTCAACTCGGTATTGAACAGGAAGCCAGTGCAAAGACTTTATCACAGGGGTTATATGATCATATTTAGAACTCAAAGATATAATTCTAGTGGCTGTATTCTACACTTTCTGGAGTTTTTTCATGTGTTCTTTGGATATTCCAGTGAGAAAGCTATTGCAGTAGTCTAGGTGGGAAGACACAAGACATCTGACCAGGATATGTGCACTGTCTTTAGTGATGTATTTTGGATTGTACCAATGGAACGAATGTGAAAGTAGCATGTCTTACACAGATGATCCACTTGTGCAGACATGAAAAGGCCCGACTGTAGCTGTACTCCAAGATCTTTAACTTGTCTTGGGGAGATACAGGCAGAAGCAATCATCACTCGCTCAACATCTACCTTGTCGATGTGCTGTTGTCTTCCGACCAATAATACCTCTGTTTTGTCATCATTTAACTTTAGTTTTCTTTCGGTCATCCATGACTTAATTTCAGAAGTACAGTTTTCAATTTGTTGTAGGGTGTCATACATTGATTCAGTGTTAAATCTATTCATCAGTTGAACATCATCTGCATATGAAAAATGAGGAGTCCCAAACTTGTCAGTTATGGTTTTGAGACAGTTTAAGAGAAACAACACAGGTCCCAACACTGAACCTTGTGGGACTCCACACAAGAGCACTGTCTTATCCGAAAACTGTCCCAAGACATAAACAGACTGCCGCCTGACATAGAGATAAGATGCAAACAAAGAGAGCACTGTTCCACTGATACCAACTTGATGCTGTAAAATATCCAGAAGCTTGGAATGATCAACTGTATCAAACACTGCACTGAGATCTAAAAGTGTCAGCGTTGCCATGTCACCAGAATCCACTAGACACCTGAGATCATTAACAACTCTCAGGAGCAAGGTCACTGTTGAATGCTGCGGACGAAAAGCAGACTGATAGTCATCAAGGATGTCATGGAGGTTGATATGCTTCATCAGTTGTCTGGTAACAGCTTTCTCCACAAGTTTTAAAAGAAAAGTCAAGTTTGAAACGGGCCGATAGTTCTTGAGTATGTTGGTATCAAGTTTGGAATTCTTTAACAGTGGAGTAACAATAGCACTTTTCAAACATGTATCCCATTAATGTCAGTCTGAATCATTATTATCCCCCTCCACAAGGTGGGCAGAGGATATTGGTTCAAGCTCCATCTATCCATCCATCAAAGATGGTGGGGATAGATTTTCTCAAAAAACGTTACACATAGGCCTAAAAGTCATCCCATCAAATATATTCTTTCTACCTGGTGTTTATCTCGACACACACAGGGGAAGAATGGCATATGCAGTTGCATGTCTTGTAAAGGATAGGTATTTCCTGACAACTATTAAATACCTGTGCAAAGAAGAGTATGTTTATGAAAAATGAAATTTTACAGAAAGGTTAAACAGGAATCTAAGGCAATGATGTAACAGACATGGGGTATTTGAAAGACTTTGAAATTATACAATTTTTTCTGATACCATTTACTGTCAGGAAAGAGAATGTACACACTTGCATTATTTGTGAGTGAAAATGTATGCAAATATAGCAGAGAAAATATATAAGGTCTTTGTATGCATCAAGTCATGTCATGTTGACCATCTAATTTCATACAAGAAGACAAAGTCATCAATATCCCCCGCAATGGCAAAATGCTCTTCATTAATATGTCTACAAGTTATGATTATGTCAAATGTTTGGTGTGTATATAGGAAAGTGGAAGGAGAGTATTGAAAGGTTTTTAAAGTTCTGCTCCAGAAAGGAGCACTACCACCAATTTCAGTCTAAGTCAAACTTGTTGCCATGGAAACGCCAAAAATAATTCATTCAGAAATCCAAAACTACCAAAAGGCACTAGTACACCACCAGACCAATCTATGTGCCACGTTTGGTGAAGAAACATGGAACGGTTTTAGAGTTCTGCTCTGGAAAAGAGCACTACCACCAATTTCAGTCTAAGTCAAACTTGTTGCCATGGAAACACCCAAAAATATTTAATTCAGAATACCAAAACTACCAAAACGCACCAGTACACCACCAGATCTATCCATGTGCCAAGTTTGGTGAAGAAATATTGAACGGTTTAAAAGTTCTGCTCCGGAAAAAACAATGTGCACGGACAGACAGAGTCCATTTAATACCCCATCCCACCCACCCCTCAAAACACGTTGCTGGTGATAACGAGTCAGCAGATGGTTTATCTGTTATGAACTAACAACTGTTAACTATATCTGAGGGGTACAATTAAGAAGTCCAAGGTTTAAAGTAGAAGACGTGATGAATGCTGATAATATTTTATCATGATGTTAGGGTTATTTTATGCTCTGAAGTGGGTTTTACGCGTCGAACAAATGTAGAGAATGGACACAGAAAACCCAAAATACTGTGTCTGGAGAGATGCACAAAAATACAGAGAGCGTACCTACAGTAAATACCTGTGTATGTTATTTCATCCATCAGCTATGACTAATGTCCACATGATAACTCATTAATTCAAGGCTCTGAACATAGTGTTTCTGTACATTTCTGCTGTTTGTCTAACCATCAATCTTTTTGCATCTTTAAAGACTACATGGTCGAAACTCACTTGCATATGGTACATTTTCTTCTGCATCTAAAGATGAACCAGATGAGTTAGTCACAGAAACCTTGTATATGCCTGCATCTTCAGCTGTAAATGGTCCAGTTAATGCAATTTCTGCTGTTTTTCCTGCTCTACTCACTCTTCCAACATACGGTCCTTGTGGTGTAAATACTTCAGTAGACCCTGAAAATCTTGCAATGGTAATACGAGTTCCACTTGTATCAACTCTTGTCCACTGTATCAAGAAAGGTAGTGGTGCAGCTGGTGTATAGGTCCAATTCAGGTACAGCGTGTTTGTTGCTTCACTGCAGATACTAACACTCAAGGGTGGCGGAACAACCCAAGTAAATCCTGAAACAGAAAATGATAAGAGGTACATAAACAAATACATGTAGTACTGTATTGACTGGAAATTTAATCTTTCATTAGCAAGTCACATGCACGTTTTAATTTAATTAAACATGCATGTAGAGCCCACCATCTTACTTCAATTAAATTTTGACTTAATTATGATATTTTGAAGTATGCCTTTGGTATGAGGCTTTATACACTTTAACTGCTTAAAGGCCTGTTAATAAGGAGAAAATATACACATGTGCAAATTTGCATACATGAGTAAATTTACATAGGGTGTGCAGTTTGCTATGCGTTCAGAAGGACTAATAGTTCCTTTCTGCCTGAGCAATGGATGGATTAAGACGTGAGATGTCAAGAAGTCATTTCCCACATTACATCAGTGTTGGTCTGATACTGTGATGTTCCCATGACTGACATTCTAGAAGAAAGCAAAGATCATGTCATTGGTATGCTGAAGTTGTTGGTAATCATTTCACTGATGCTGAATGGTTGGAGAATGTGACGAGAAACATATGAATTGATCTGCACTTGACTGAAAGATGAGCCCTCTCCCTCTGATAATACATTTGAGGAACCATTGGATGTAAAGAAAAAGGTTGCTAGAACAAATTATTGGATGGCTTCCTCCGCAAAGTATAGAACTGTGGCCAACCTTTTTGGTGTCAGAAGGCAACCGTATGTGTCCGCGTCCATCAAGTGTGTGGAGCCATCATGAAACTTCTCCTGACTGAATACGTCAGGTTCCCCGAGGGAGACGCATTGAAGGATGTTATCAAGGGCTATGAGGAGTGTTGGGGACTTCCAAATCTATAGATGGCAGTCATATCCCTATCATAGCTCATAAACATTCAGACAGCGACTACCTGAACAGGAAGGGTTTCTATTCCGTGATCCTACAAAGGTAAGGCAGAGTACATGACACCCTTGTCTTTGTAAAATCAGGCATTTATTTCCTTGGAGATGATGGAGCTCTTTTACCCAAAAGGTTGAACAACATCGGAAATACACAAATGTCAAATATTGACTCACTCGAGCCAGGATGACAATTGAGAACGCGTTTGGTCTCTTGAAGGGACGTTGGTGGTGTTTGCAGAAGAGTATGGACATTGACGTTGTATTAGCCTGCACGGTAAGTGCATGCTCTGTTGTCCTCCACAACATTTCAGAGAGTGTCCGCGATCTCTACAGGGAGGATTGGGATGCCGAAGAAGACAAACAAGAAAATGACCACCAACTGGATGTACAGGAAGGGGGAGACGAAGGGATCACATGCATGAAAGCACTGTGTCATGAAATCGCACTGGCTTCTGCAATGATGTGTTTGTAAGACACTATTCATTTGTGGTGACATGTACTTTGAATAAACCATGTATAGTTCATACTGCTGATTTTTGTAAACATTTACACTTGTACATGCACATGCTTCAAAATTTAAATTAAAGTATTTTGTGAAGATAAAAGCATTTATTTCTTTTATGTTACCACACCAACCATAACCTGACCATAACCTCAGAGAACAATTTGACATGACGTCTTGCATTAGCCACAATATAGACTTTTGATAGCCTCAAAACCAGGATCATGACATTAGTGAATAATAAGGTATAGATTCAACAGCATCATGCTTAAGCTGGAAGGTTCAATTTCGAGAGCATTCAGTGACAGCTGTCTATTGCTTCTGTACAGTTTGGGAAATTCCACTTTTCCTTGAAACCTTGAATGGTTTAGACAGGTTTCACTGTATTATTAGGGTCTAATGTGGCAAATGTATTACATGTTATGTAAAATGCACATGGAAGCACAGTGTCTTCCTGGAATGCTGGCACTTCTTGTTTGAGGTAGGTAAAGCAGTGAAGCATGCAAATTGGAAGACAATGGGGATTATGGGGGGGATTTCCTAACCCTACGTGAGTGAAATTCAGAAAGTGAGCGAGAGCTCAAAGTCTATTCTTAGTCTTGAGTGAGCGAAGTTCAATTTTTCATGATAAAAATAGGAAAATATGAGTAAACACAACTCACACTGGGGTATATATATAAGGTCATCTTACTGTTACTCTATCTATGGCTAATGTTTAAGTTAATGTACGGTTTATTGCCAACAGAAGAGGTTGTCAAAGTTTAGTCATGGGTGGCTACAAATTCTGCATCAAAAGTAGACGACAAAATAGCATCCAGTTTGATGCTTTGGAAACATGCTCAGCTGACGAGGGATATGTGAGTATCCATAGTCATTGTTGAATCAAGCACTGGTGGTTGGAAACATTGAAGTATTGCCGATTTGAATGATAACAGAATCAGGACGTAAGTTTTTTAGTTGCTGTCTTGAACCCAGGATCAAGAACTCTGTTTTAACTTCATTGCATTTCAAGTAATTGGAACTCATCCAGCACTGTATGTTGCCATGCAGTGCTCCAATCTTTGAGTGAGGTATAAAGCTGGTTGTCATCAGCATACAGATGAAATCCCATTCAGTAATTTCTTATCATGTCTGCTATGAGCAATATGTACACAGAGAAAAGAAGGGGGCCAAGAACCAAACCCTGAGACACATCCATTTATTTTCCTGCTTATCAGAGAGTGCATCTTGAATTTTCACAGACATTGAATGATCAGAGAGATATGATTTTATCCACTTAAGTGCTGTTCCATTTCAGCATTGGCTCCTTGTCTCCTATCGTATTGTCTACTCTATGGCTTTTGTCTGTACATATGTTCCTTGACTTTTTTCTGATTTTGTAAAGTGCCTATGAGCATCTATTGATGTATACTAGGCGCTATATAAATCCATTATTATGCTTTACAGACTAAGATGAAAAATGCAGCAGAGAGGGTTTGGGGGATCCTGGCAGTCAGACTGGTAAGGTTCCTCTTCAGCTCAGGGCCCTTGCCCCCTCTACATGCAGCCCAGACAGCGAATGGGACTTCTCCCAAGAAACATGTCTAGTCAAACCCACCAAGAACTTTCCGGAGAATATGTAGACTCCAAAACACAGCAGCTATCTGCATTACCTAGAGTGTCAGAATTGCTATGCTCCTGATGGAGAACCCTGGCACTTTCCTGATAGAATAGAATAGAATAGAATAGAATATTAATGCCTTTTCAGGAATTTGTGTTACATCAGCAGAGCTACTGACACATTAGACAGATACCAAACATATTTACATAAATTCTTTGATTTAGATATCTTCACATTTGTTTAAGAGAGATATGGTGCTTGGAATAAAGGATGTACGGGCTCTCTTAGTTTTCACAATTGGAACTTTGTATCGGCAGCCTGTAGGGAGAAGGTTGTATTCCGAATTTAAGTAGTGAGTAAGGTCAGATATGATTTTGACAGCTTGATTCACGATTTGCAGCTCATATATTGATGATAAACATTCAAATCTGACTCCAGCGATTTTACTTGCAGTGTTAACAATTTTGTCTATTTTAGATTTGAGATGAACTGAGAGAGACCCGTACCAACAATGGAAGGAAAATGTTAAAATACTCTGAATAAATGCTATATAAAAAGATGACATCACAGATGGGTTAACATTAAAAGATCTCAGTTTACGCATGAGATGAAGACGTTCACACTTTTTGTATAGTGCTTCAGTGTTAGAGTTCCAGTTCAGCTTAGAGTCAATGAAGGTTCCCAGATACTTATACTCCGACACTGTCTCAACACATTCACTGTTGATTATAACTGGAAGCAGTTCTGTGGGTTTACTCCGAAAGTCAATTATCAGTTCCTTTGTTTTTGTGACATTTAACAGTAAGAGTAAGTGGTTTTCTGCACACCAAACCAAGGGTACCGAGAACAATGGGGTGTCCGACAACAGTGTTGGGATGCAAGCGAGATATTTCAAAGGCGAGGTCCGCATATTTAGAATACTGTTCCTGAATCTTGCCAATCACTTTGCTGTCAAAAAGGGACAGAAAATTCAATGATATAAATAAATTCATTAGCTTTATCAAAAATGACACGTTTGATGGCTGGAATTCTTCTGAGGCTGTATATGGGTCTATTCCAAAGATGTTTAAAAACATCATTTTCCATGACGTCCTTGACATTTTCACGGTCGTACCATGGATGGACCTCAGAGTCAAAGCCACAGGCATAGTGAAGACGATAGTAGAAGCAACGGGCCATGCCATCATGTCGTTTAAGATATTCACTGTGCCAAGGAAGGGCATCCACTGACAGGGTGTTGGACCATCTCTGTAAATTCATTACAGTCGACATTTCATGTTAATATTTTCTTTAAGAATCACATTTAGGCGAGTGGGAAGTGACTGGTCCTGGGCAGCAAAAAAGAAGCCTTCAGTTTTGCATTTAAGACCAGATGACTTCATCTAGGCGAAGGAGTCAGTTGGATAGCTATTCTGTTCCACACACTGCATGTACACATGATACAATGGCTTCTAGACAGACTTGGTGAATAACTTCACCTGGTTTACTCCCATCGCTGTGCCGTCCAGCAGTTCATAACCATCACCAAAATCAACCTCATTTTCGGATTCTGTCCAACAACCTTGTCACGCTTAAATAGCTGTGGAATTCCTTGCTTTCATCTTGACATGCATACCCAGAGGATCATCCGATAAACATGTGCAAAAATACACACTAAAATTCTATCATGAAGAGCTTCCACATATTTATATTTGACATATATAAATGATTAAGAGAGGAACAAGGGTGGTGGACTCCGTTATCAGACATGATCCTTCTGGTCAGGCAGTCAAGAATCTGGATATCTTGTTTTGTCAAACGACTAAGTACTCCAAAGGAATAGGAAAGGACTGGCACAGCAAAAGTATTTGTGGCTTTAACCTTGTTTCGAGCATTTAGCTCTGAGCTCCAATTTTCTATAAGCGAGATTTATACTTGCCCCGAAGTTTGTCTTGAATCTGGGCATTCTGGAGCTTGTCTCGAACTTTGTCTTATTATTACTATAATTACTATTAATGAATGCACCCATATCCTATCATAAAGTGCCTGTGTAAAAACAAGGTCTTTTCTGCAAAGGATTAACCATCAATACAATGATTTGATTGGTTATTGTTGTCTTACCAATTTATTTCTTTAAAGACATCTAGTTTATACTTGTTAAGTGTGCTATTTTGGGTGACCAATGATACCATAATAATGTTATGTACAATTTTTCAATATTAGATTGTTAAAAGACAAGCAAGTGTTATTAGCATCTGCACAGAAACATCGCATCCATATTGCAATAAATAAATTGTCTATCCATTAAAAAATTGTTCCTGTTCATCATGCCCCTCAAAGATGATATAAGTTTAGTCGGTTTAATCTAGATATTTGTATTTTGTTTTTATTCGTTTGTTGTAGCATTCAACAGAATCACTCCACTTCATTAATTTTGTTGCCGTGGAGTTCTTCGATGCGAGACAGACAACATGCACTAGGATTGCACTTAGGGCATGTGTGAAATATGATTCATATTACCATTACAATCATTTCATAAATTCACTGAAAACAGATTTTATACAAATAATTATAAATTATTATGCTAGGATCATAAGACAAAAATATAAAGATGTACACTGATTTTGTTTTCTTTCAATCCTAACATTTTTTAACAGGCTGTACATTGGTTACATCATTTCAGTAACAGTACATATATTTGTTGTCAAAACATTGTCTACTGACTATTACACAATGTTGTGATCCATCATTTCTAAAGGGTGATCCGAATTAAACAGTCTCTTTCCTGAAAATTGAAAGAACAAGAGCGTACACCAAATTGATTGTAATTTCTGCAGAAAACAAGTCTGTAGTTCATTATTTACCTATTATATTCCACTTTGGTATTTACATCCCATAAAAGACCCATCAAGATCCGGATTAGAATTTATGTTCTGTAACCCATGCTTGTCGTAAAAGGTGACTAACTGGATTGGGTGGTCAGACTCGGTGACTTGGTTCACGCATGTCATCGTATCCCAATTGTGTAGATCAATGCTCACGCTGTTGTTAACTTGATTGTCTGGTCCAAACCCGATTATTTACAGACCTCTGCCTATAGCTGCAATATTGCTGAGTGTGGTGTCTAAACTCACACACTGACTCACTAACTCACATCCCATAAATGTGCTGAAGTCACAGTAGCGTAATTGAGTGCTATTCTTTCTGACAACATTAAAATCACATCACAGTGCAATGTTTTGTCAGAACGTAATAACAACATTGCAAATTTACGTTGTGGAAACATTATGCATTGGGCTCTTCACAACATTATAGTCATATCCGATAAAGTAATTTCCTCCCTTTACATGATTATCACCTTTGACATGAGGCCACTTCTGGAGGTTATTTTTCCAAACATGGCGTCGAATCTATGCTATTCATCAACAGATTTTGACAGCTTTACTATGAAACAACTTCAAACATACTTGAGAAATCATGGTAAATATGTTTCTGGAAAGAAGTGTGAACTAATTTTGAGAGCTAGAGGTTTTAAGTTCATTAAAGATAATGATAAACTTGAATAATGTCGACAGTAAAGATCTGAAGGCTCGTGTTGGAGATACTGTCAAAAGGCACCTTGGGTGTCTTGTTTCCCCATTAGAATAGAACTTGCCAGACCTAAGTAGTTTGAAACATGGTTGGAGTAGTATACATGATAGGGCTACTGCATCACTTCCTCCTATGGCATTATTTATGTCAAATAATGCCCCACCGATGGTCGAAAACTAGAGAAAACGGTGTAGACCATTGTTTGATGTCCCCCATATGTTTATATACAAAAATGTGGTACTTTTTGATAGACCACACCGGGTCAATGGCGCGTTGCTGAATATCTCCATTTTGGAGGCATTTTGTTTTTTATCAATTGCAAAACGAAAGCAACAAAATTTTGTAATATTGATTAACCAGTCAAATTTAGATTCTAGTATGACCTCTTTTCGTTTGTACATATTGCATTTTAACTGCAAGGCGTACAAGTGTCGATAATGTGTCCGAGATCGGAGAGCGAGATGACCCCTTCGAGGCTCACTTTAGTCGTTGTGTCTCTCTGTATGAAAATCTCGCAAACTGATGCATTTGAGCCCAACAGATTTTGACTCCCGTCACGATTTCAACATCGGGTGATGGCTCTCGGAAAAAGACTTTGATATACAGCGTAGTATAGACTTTGATACATAGCGTCCCTTGTAATACAGTCATCAAACATCTTCAAATTTGGTCACCAACTGTAAACTGGTTCCTCGGAGGGCCGGTTTACTCAACAGCATGTGACTTGGTTTTCTCGGGATGACACTCATAAGTACGCTCCTTCTTAGCAACGGGACGTAAGGTTCCAGCACAATCCCATTATTGACGACTTTCGTCACGTAATGATCGAGTTTGTACAAGGTGTTTTTGGAGATACCCCCCGGTCTCGACATCATTTAAATCACCTAGGTTACCACCGCAGTGGAGGCTGTAACTTTTTTTGCTTGTAAAGGTTGTTTATTAGCTCTAAGTTGTATAACTTGCCTCTGACACTGGTTTCGTCAAATCCTCTCGTGTCCCCATGATCAGAGAGCGCTATGGTAGAGCATTTTCTAACACAATGCATTCCAGGTCCTGAAGCATTCAATGTCGTTCTTAATATGCAGCGTCACGCTTAGATATCCTATGTATATGGGTCAATATTTTATATCTAAAACGGACACTTTGAGTTCCGGGATCATACCCTGCATTAACATTTTGTACTGTAATAAAAGGAAAGATTTGGTTCAACCGCTGTTGTACGTTTCGTCTTTTATCGCAACGGCTCTCAACAGAGTCGAAGGACGTTCACCTTGAATATTACCAGTCATGCTTGTCTGATCGAGATGAATGCACAGCTCTCGATAGGGAACTATCTCAGGAAATTTCGAGCCCGTTGGTTCATTGTTGGACTGTAACCCGAGTGTTTTCGCTGAAGGCCTGCCGTGTTTTAAGGGTTTTTCTTTACTGGTTGATGTCAGCGTTCCGTTCAATTCATTTAGTTTGAGGCTGGCCCCTTGAGGGTTAAATTTTTTGTCCTTCAGTGAAAAAACGATTTAATAACCGTCAGACAAAATTTGGCGTTTTTCATCGATAAATAGCCTGTTGTTGTTTCTCTCGTTACTGATGTTTGTCCACTGCGGGTAATACGTGAGATTGCAGAGAGATACTTCGAGTTGTCCCAACATGTTATCTATAGCAATATGCAATATGGACAAAAACTAAACTAAACCCTTTCCGAATATTGAGGGAACCCTTGGGGGTCAAAGCCGTTCGTCAGTCAGTGACGTTCACGAATTATCAGAGCACTTATAATCGATCAAAACCAGACGCTGTTATTTCGATATCCTAATCTGGGTGCGAACGACGTCATCGTCCCCGGGACGGCACACCTGGCTTTTCAGACCACTTTGGATTCCGAGGATGATAAAAGAGAACATGTGACAAACATCGGCCAGGCCATTGTGAAGAAAACAATGATTAAAATCAGCAGAAACAAGGTCCTAAGCATCAACGACAGTGACATGTTCTTCAGTTATGCTGACCTCTGGAGAACCAAGAGCGAACGCCAGAACATGAAATATCAAGAGATTTGTCCGAAGGATGTGATTCAACTAGGTGGGTGGTGGGATATACTTTTACACTGGCCGAGCTCAAAGCCGTGATGCCGGAAGATATGGCCATAGCCAATGCAATCAGGAACTGGTTTTGCATTCCGTTCGACTTCAAGTTGCTCGAGGGACACATGCTGTTTTATCAAGCTGCGCTGGGTGACTCACGTTTAATGACTATGGTAAAGTCGTGTATGCAAGCGACTAGGACAGCAGCTACCTCAATTTCGTTGGAGTTCGACATGGTCACGAATATGGAACTGGCCATGAACTGGAGCATCAATCTAAACATGCCGGCTTGATCGATAAAGGGCATCTTGATCATTTCAGAAGAAATATTTACGCCAACGAAAAGTATTGGAACCCCGATATCACCAAAGTGGAAGCTGACCCAATCAGCTTTTCAGCCAAGGCATGAGAGCCCACCAACAGTGGGACGAGATCCGAAAACTACCGGCGATCAAGCATGTACCGGAAATCTCGCCGATGTGACGTTGGGGAGTACCTCACAAGGAAGTATGTGCTGTGGTTGGACATGCGATCCACGGACGACGATCGGCTAAATGGCAGCGGGCGTCAGATCAAAAACGGAAGTGAGGGAACCACAATTCAAACCGCCTAGAAGGCTCAAGACACCGATAATATAAACCTATATATTCTTATGTGATTTTGGACGCACAACTCAATGTGCAAGATGAAAGATTCGTGCAAGCCATCTACTGAGCAATGCTTCTCACATTGCAGGATTGAGCTATCCCTGGAACTGCATTGCGCCATCGTGTGCAGTCAGATGGGTTGCGGTAAGACAGTTTTTGTGCTGGACATGTTGGAAGGTTATTTTAGGAATGCTTTCGATCACATAGTCATTCTTTGCCCTACTTTACGTGTCAATAAACGTACATGGAGAGAGCGTGGTTGAGCATAAAATGGAACTGGGAGTCTGTTTGTAGGACTGGCTGCTTGCCTTTCACATCAAGTTTAAAGGAGAATCTACCCTGTTTATCCTAAACGATTGCAGCACAAACAAAGAGATAATCAAAAAGAGAGACATGCTCTTGTATTTAGTCTTCTTGGGTTGTCACATGAAACACAGCATTTCGGTCCTGACGCAAAAATTCAACACGGGTGCTGAAAGACCTCAAAGTACAGACGCGATGGGTCACCTCTTTCACTGCATGGACAGGGACTTGTTTGAGGAATGTCTGCTGGAAAACGATGTGATTCCCACCAATAAAGAGCGATATCATGCAAAAAAATTGTTAGCCGAAACTAAACACGCCAAACTCCTGCTGAAAACAGACCAACCTGTGGCTTAACAAGTGTGTTAGCTTAGCAAAGCAGCCAAGTCTGGACGGGTGAAGGCTTGCTTATAGAGGTGTGCAGCTCTGAATTGTGAGTTCGAATCCCAACATATTGCCTCTTGAGATACCTTGCAAATGTTCAAAACCTTTCCAAAAGGGTATCTGGTGATGATGAGATATCACAAACTTTCCAAAACAGCATCTGGGGAAGAATGAAAGTGGCAAACGCAGATACTGCTACAGATACGAGAGCAAGGTATCAGGTGACGATAAAGGGGCACTCTTCGCAAGAGGACAAATGCAGCTGGATCAACCCACCAGGGAACAAAAACCAATGCAAAAACCAATAAAAATTCCCTTGTGGGTTGTGGCTACTGGGTCAGCTTACTATTTTTTTCATATGAATTAAAATATTTTACAATTTTTTTATATGAATGAAAATTGAATGTGTAACCTCCACAACCATGATGTGTTTTGAAATTCTCGTTCTTATTAACCTGACATTCATATCGTTCTGTTTGGGTTGTGCCTTATTTAGTTACATTAAATTTAAAAACCGATTGATGCATTGCAAGATGGAGTGTGACAATCTGCTTGAACAAATGCTATACAAGGATGAAAAAATGAGGGCCGAGGGTGGTGTTGGTGTTGTGGATAAGCGAGAAAGGCTCACGGCACTCGTCATGGGTGGAAAGGAGAAACAATACTTGGGGGATCATATCACCACCAATAAAATATATAAAATGTCAGATGGAGAAGTCGATAAACTGTATGTGAGATACGAATCCAGACCAAAACAAAAGGTTTGCCATGACGCAGATATACACTGGCATAGCTTTGTATCTCCTTCCCATTCCACTGGAACATCGGCCGCACCTGTGCGAAGACCACGATGCGGATTCGTATGTTCTTAGCTCCCGTCACCGCGGCCATCATTACAGCGAAACATTGTCGATTTAAACATAAGTGTCCGCCTAACGATATACAACATGATGGATGCGAACCTCAAAATGATGGATGCGACACCTGCGGAGGAGGAGGAGACCCCCAAAAAGTGATCGATACTGTAACGAAGAAACCCCCAAACCCTAAAAAAGTAGCCGCTGGTAAAAAAGGCAGTGTAGCTAAGCTTTAGTGGCGTAACGATTCATCGATAGTATCGATGTTTGCATCGTCAACTACGCGATACGAATGCATCGATACAAAACACATTAAGGCAACATATCAGGATATTTATATTTCAAGGGTCCATGATATATCGATGTATTGCCACAAGAGACGATACATCCTGATACAACTTAATACTACTTAAAGTTGTAAGGAGTATTGCATTAGGATTAGGAATAGGAAGGGAGTCTCTTTGAAATACTTTGAATTTTAAAAACAAATTGAACCTTATAGGAATTTGTTTGTGTCTGTTATCTTCGTTACATGAACAAAGGAGTTGGTGTGAAAGTGAAAGAGTGTGAACATTTTTCAAACTCTGTGATCTGTAGAATACTTCAAGTAATTGAAATATGTTTTAGTTGTTTGACAAATAACACCATTTATTAAAGTAAGAGCAATATGGCTACGGTTGCTTTGATGGTTGGCGGAGCTATAGTGAACACCCTCACCATTTCGGGTGGCAATTATCTCTATTCTTCATTATGAACATCCAATGCAACAGAAATAGAACGGAACGGAACGTCATGATTTAGCCATGGAGAAATTACAAGCCCTGCAAGCCAACTAGGTGTAAGACCGAATGCAAAGAATGGATTTTATTCATGACCAACTCCAATGAGAAGGTCATGAGATGCGAACGTTTAAGGACGTAAACGAAGCCATGCACGAGTATTATCTCGTGACGGGAAAACAATTTGAACCCCTCGGAGATGAGCTCAACCTATCCCAATATTACACACCTTCCTCAAGTCAGAAAAAACACGAGTTGTGGTGTTGGGCCTCGCCACGACAGTCTTAATCGCCAAACAATTAGACTAACGTATATCTAGGTGCATACATAACCATACTGATAACAGCGAAGATAAGACCCGCTCCGTATTGTTGCAAATACGTGCTTCTATGAAAAGCCAAGACTTGCGGCAAGAAATGCACGACAGAGTACTGTGGAATACACATAATGTCTATCAGAAAGGGTTTCGTAAACAACACATTTTCGGTACCGTATGCTGTAGTGGTGTGAAATGCCATTCTTTTTCTGAAAAGTGAGAATTTGATCCGCGTAACGACATGATGGCTGGATTTCTAGCCCGGCACTGTAGACCGCTCACCCACCACGCCCTCTGTTTTGGCACATGAATATAGCAAATCAATTAGACATTTGACTTCGCAGGTGGATACAGCGAACCAAGTAGACATTTGACTTCGCAGGTGGATATAGCGAACCATGACTACTGTCAGAGCAGTGAAAGTGATTGCGAGGGAAAGTGGATTGGTTGGTTATTTTGGCACGAGAATTGCTGAATTGCTGACATTGCTGGACATCGAACCCATCAAACGCGTTACCATGCGAAAAATCAAAGCTCAAGGGAGGGAACTGGTTATTCCAGAATGAAGAAAGTTTTAACGTTGCTAGAAGACAACAAACCGGTGGAGTTGAGATTTGTGTTGGTAAGTATCTTCAAGGCTGGTGGATGACCGTTCAGTCTAATATCAATGTTGATAAGGTCAAACCACTGATCGCCAGCAAGATCAACGAGGAGTTGGATGATTTGAAAAGCATCAAATACCATCAAAGACCATCAAAATGTTGCTTCACAAATAACAACAGGCGGACGGCAGCACCGAGCACGTGGAGCCCTACTTCACAAGCAAACAGGAGGTCATAACCTAACCCGACTCGATTGATTCGACCATTGATGCGTCGCTGCAGAAAATACACGAATCGTTGGAACGATGGATACACAGCGGTTCCAGATGGGTGGTGGGAAGTATCGACACCGTCTATTTGGACATAGTGAACTACATGCCATTCAAAGGCGGAACGTACCTAGACTTGCCACTGTATTACAAAAATAAAAAGAACATCAATAACATCATAAATAAAACGGATGCTTGTGCGGTATATTCGGTGAAAGCTGCCTTAATTGCAGTAGCTATTAACAAGAACAGGCCTTCGAGCTATCCTACAGACGACAGACTTAACTGGGATGGCTTAGTTAAATCCACGCCCATCTCCTAATGGACAAGATTTGAAAAACTAAACAATTTGGCTGTCAACTTCTTCGGACACGAAGGCAATCGAAGGATTGTAGACAGAATAAGCAACTCTCAGAAAGGCGTACATAGGATCAATTTATGCATGACCGAAAAAAATGGTCAGTTTCACTATACACAGATTGAAAGTCTGAGCAGGCTGTTGTTTACGACCAATCGAAATATAAAGACCAAAATGCATTTCTTCGGCGGTGTCTGCACAGTTACAGTCGTGCCGACCTGTTGGAAGCGCACAGAGAGGACTGCCGAGGCGTGGGGCAGACTGCGATCAGGATCGACATGCCCAAAGAAAACAACAACATTCTCGAATTTGTCAACCACAACAAACAGATGCCCGTGCCCTCGTCATCTCACGCCAACTTAGAAGCCCTCATAAAAATATCGAACACGACCGCTTACCAGCGACCAGTGTGAGAAATAGCCACTGCCCAGCTAGCCCGTCGCTAGTAAACATCCAGTCAGGTCAGTAAATCTCCACAGTCACTGGCTGGCCAGTGAATTTTCATCACTCTCTCTCTCTCTCCTGATGGCCTGATAAAAATGTTCATCATATCAGCAGCTTAATGATGAAACCAGTGTCATGCCGACAATATCCTAAAATAAAAATTGGAAATTGGACCAAGACCAAATAAAGTTTCACTTACAAAACACAAGAACACGAGGTTTACGAGGTAGTCCGATACGATTGGAAAAGAAAGGCTCCTGTGATCTACAGAGGCCAGGACGAGGCTGAAAAGTTCCTTACCTGTTTACAAAACAAAGAGAAAATTATCAGGGAAACTTTATGGAAAATTATGCCTAAGTGTATGACGAAGGATGACTGGAGAGGTCATAAGAAGGCTAAGAGTTGCTATGTGTGCGACCAACCCCTGAACGGTGATTCCGTAAGTGATCATTGTCACGTCACGGGAAAATACAGGGGAGCCACTCACAATGCGTGTAACTTGAAGCTTAGAATAAACCCTAAAACAATACAAATCCCTGAGGTGTTCCATAATCTACGTGGTTATGAGTCACACTTAAGTATGCAGGCCATCTCAAAGATCAATGGCGACTTGACGTACATTCTCAACAACATGGAAAAATACATTTCGTTCTCGCTGGGCGGACTGAGTTTCATAGACAGTGTTCAATTTCTGTTCTCATTGCTGGATAGTTTGGTTAACATGAACGATCTGGATGCCTTCACCATAACGAATCGATACACCGACATGCCGACTCGACCTCTGTTGCTGAGGAAGGGTGTGTACCCATACAAGTACGTTAATACTGCTGACGGATTACGACATACACCTGTTTATCGAAAAAGGCACGAGAGGTGGAATTTTAATGGCCGCCAAGTGATACGATAAAGCCAACAATAAATACGTGGAAGGCTATGACTCGAGTAAACAACCCTGGCATATATTCTATCTCGACGCTAACAATCTGTATGGCTGGGCTATGAGTCAGCCTTTGCCCACCGTGGAATTGAATGGGCCTCCCCCCGATGTCGACATCAATAGTATTGCGTTGGACTCGAACAAAGGCTACATACTTGAAGTTGACCTGGAATACCCCAGAGATTTGCACGAGTCACACAACAGTTATCCGCTCACTCCCAAACGATTAATGGTTGACAAAGACTGGATGTCTGAATATCAGCGAAACAAGCTGGGATAAAACAAACTGGCCGACGTGAAAAAACTCTTTCCGAACTTGATGGATAAAACCAAATACATCGTTCACTATCGTAACCTGCAGCTGTACTTGTCGTTGGGCATGAAGCTGAAGAAAATACACAGAGTTCAGAACAAAGTCCTTGGATGGAACCTTACATAAGACTGAACACAGATTTAACACGTTGACTGCTTATCACGAGTATACTTGTAGTACCAATTCTGGCCGAATTTGCCACTACGAGTTATCTCGTAGCTACATCAGTGGTATTTTAAAACAAGTTTCACACGTTGGCAAAGAGGCTCAAGAAACAAACTGGCGTTCTTTGTTACCGCGACTGCTTCTGTGCCTGTTTTGCCAACATGTGAAACTTATTACGTTATTGTTACCTTGTATCCAAATGAATAGAAGTTTCAGATGTTTTGGTAAAAAACATGATGATATTAGTAATGTGAATAAATAAATTTTGATAATCACTATAACTATAATTAATCTATTTAGATTCGTTATTTTTTGTTTTAGTAAACGTTTCACAGTGTCATTTGCTTGTACTGCTTGTCATAGTAAGAAAATACCAATACCGTGATAATAGAGAGTTGCTTCAAATCATCTGAATTATAACAACAGACGTAGTTTTGCTATATTACATTCTATATTTGAATTTTCGAGTTTCAGTAGAAAGTAACAGAGAGTAAAAAGGTAAATTTAATGCTTAAGACTATATCTTCTAAAATTTACATCAGCGACATCAACTTTTAAACTTTTAAAACATAGGATTAATCATTACTGGTTAAATTAAGAATGTGATAACTTGTGGTTTCTGTGCAGGTGATGTTTACAGTATAAAGTATGAAACAGTGGAGTGGTGGTTCCAACAACTGTGCCCATACAAAAGGTATGCAGGATGCAATAATATATGCAAACATCTTCCAGAATGAAAGTATCCAAGTACAAACTTTGGGGTTTTTTTGCTCCTATGATTCAGTGACACCAGACAAATGTTTTAAAATGCAACCAATATTTGTGTATACAGAAAATAGATGCCTTGTCATTAGATGTTTATGTCATTGTTTTATGCAGAGGACAAGGACAGACCTTGGATACAGATGAAGATCTTCAGCCACTCAGTCTAAGTTTTGACTTGTTATTTAAGAAATAATTAATGTGACAGGATAAAATGTTTGTATATATTTAGTGTTTTTATTCTTTAGTTTTAACTGAATTAAATATTCAGTATAGTGTATCTTAAACATTATATACTTCACTCTTCAGCTTCTCTTAACCCTTCTCTCAGCTTACTGCATGAGTTTTCTGCCTCAGCCACAACCACCTAGAGCACTGCCACACAATAGCCTGCCCAAGCGCGCCACTTACTGTAGGCCCCTTTGTCATAAACCTTGTTAGCTTACAGTAATACTGTCCCCTGTTTTAAAGTTTGAGCTTATTATCAGTTCAGAACATTTCTGTCAACTGGTCACATGGCATTAGTGGATATTGGATCTCACATGTTTTGAATTATTTGGACATTTATAGGAGCTCTTGAGATCATTTCTGAAGGTTAGTCTATTTCAATACTTTTTGTAGTGTTACGGTTAAATGATTGCGGTGACAAAAGGTTTAAGAATCCCCTTTGAACCAGCAAAATATAACACAGACAAGTCTAAAATATTCAATAATATATTGAGCAAACAATGAGCAAGATACAATGAATCACAATACAGATTTCTAATACAATGCAATTGAGTCACATTTCTAAAGTTATGGGTCACATATATGAAATATTAACTCACCAGAGTCTTGGTAATACAGTGAGATCAGTTATTCTAAATGGAGCTTGGTTACAAACAGAGCAGTCAGGCAAGAAGTGTCAGGGTCAGATGATGACGAAGGACGATGGTAGGCGCGCGACTCCAGTGATATGACACGGTTCGTGTAATTCCGCGTGTTAGTCCGTGTGTCAGTCCTTGCATGTCGCACCACAAACCAGCCAGCCTTTATATATACTGACACAGATTTTCGAACTTTCCAGCAAAGCATGGCAGTATCATTAACCACTTAGATGTTGAACATACGACATGTCGACATATAAACATCCGGTTACGGGAGGTAACTCTGGAGCTCTATAATAAAGGCGTGCTGCTAAAATACTGTTGCCACTGAACATATATGACTGAAATGTGACCCACAACCAACACTCAACACCCTAAACATTGTGACTCATAATTATTATCACCTAACCAATGTTATTACAAATTACAACAAGAAGACAAAGTCATCAATATCCCCTGATATGGCAAAATACTCTTCATGATTATGTCTACGAGTTATGATTATGTCAGATATTTAGGTGTGTATATAGAAAAGTGGAAGGAGAGTATTGAAAGGTTTTTTAAAGTTCTGCTCCAAAAAGGAGCACTATCACCAATTTCAGTCTAAGTCAAACTTGTTGCCATGGAAATGCCAAAAAATATTATATTCAGAAATCCAAAACAACCAAAAGGCACCAGTACACCACCAGACCAATCTATGTGCCACGTTTGGTGAAGAAACATTGAACGGTTTTAGAGTTCTGCTCCGGAAAAGAGCACTACCACCAATTTCAGTCTAAGTCGAACTTGTTGCCATTGAAACGCCAAAAATATTTTATTCAGAATTCAAAAACTACCAAAAGGCACCAGTACACCACCAGATCCATGTATGTGCCAAGTTTGGTGAAGAAATATTGAACGGTTTTAGAGTTTTGCTCTGGAAAAGACAAATGTGCACGGACGGAGTCCATTTTAATACCCCCCACAAAACGAGTTGCGGGGGATAAAAAACACACTCTCGTAACAGTTGTTTGTACATATTCATGTGATGTGTACAGTTTTTTGTGTTTATGCTTTGATAATTTGGCTGCTTTGTCATATTGTAAATATTGAGAAGTTTGTGATAACTTGTAATTATTTACAAACGGTAAATAATTCAATAATTCAGTAAGCTATTTATCAGTGTTAAACTTAATCTGTAAGTACTATACAGCTGTCGTATGAATGTGTAAATGTATAATGTGTAAATGTATGAATGCATAATGTGTGAATGTAAGAATGAAGCAGGGTTTTACCATTATATATATTTTAAATGTTTCTCATTAATCAACAATAACTAAATGTAGTTGTTGTATTGTTATTGCTGTCATTTGATTAGTCTGCACAGTGTGTATCTATGTTTCATTTATTCGTGCAGATGTAGGTGTATTGCTCGTGAAGCTGTCGGTGTGTACTGATTATACCCAGGTCCACACACTTGGTGGGTTTATTATATTTTATGCATTGTGTAATGTCTACATGATAAGAAATGTTTGTTTCCATATATGATATGTATATGCATATCTATGTATGAATTAAAGTACAAATGGAATGTCACACAGTCATCAATATATGTTGAGGCAATGTATAAGAAATAGATTAGCAATAATGATACTTTGTAAATGGTTATATTTAAAGATGACAGTAATGATTGATATGTTTGAATTGTTTCAGGTATTTTTTACATGAACTATCAGAAATAAAGGGCTATAATGCGAACACCACTGTGTCTGTTCTAATGATGAAACAGTTCCGGTTTCATTAAGTGAGTGAGTGGGTTACTGAAGATCAATTCTAACCCGGATCTTCACGGGTCAGAAATAAATATGGGTCACCTTAACCAGAGTTACCTATTGTTCATTATGTTGCTGTCATTATCAATTTTTTAACTGACCCAGAAAATGGATTGTGGGCCATCAGATACATAGAATATTTTGCTGCTCTCACTCTTGCCTTTAATGTTAACTTTTTAGTTAAATGTTGAAATGTTTCATATCATTGCGTTTGGCTTTTTTGAAGGGCCTGTGGTCATAAATTTGAAAATCAATTATTTTTTAATATTGTTTGGAATCATTTATGGTAACAATGGCCTTGAATTTTTGTTCTGAAATATGCATAATATCTTAATTAATTGTATTCAGAAAGATTTTTCTTGAGTCAACATCAAGATATCCCCGTGTCCAACCAAGACAGAGAGAGTGCATTTAATTGACTGACTGTTTCATGGATAGAGACCACAGTGAATTCAATTTGAAGAATGTATAAACATATGATAGCAATACTGGATCTGTACAAACAGACGTTCATCCAACAGTGTGATAATGTTTCTTTGCCGATGTAGTGCCAACATTGAACCTGAGCATCAGGACATCAGGCCACATTGTTGTGACAACATAAATAGGAGTCCACAGAATAACGTATGTATAGTTGGGAATTGCAAACCAAATCCACTATCGACTATCGGAAGATTGTGGTGAACGTTTTTCGATTATAAGGTGAGGTGAGGTGAAATTGGGTTTAACGTTGTGCTTGAGAATATTTCGCTCATATGACGACGTGCATGCGTGTGTATGTGTATGTGCGGCTGTTGTACTAGCCCAGACTGAAGCTGGTTTTATAGTGCTAGTCCACTGAGGTACCATGCCGCAGTGAAGGATGAATACCCCACTCAGACACATTATACTGACTCCAAGCCGACCAGTCCTTGTTGTAACCAATAATGTCGAGCGCCAGGCAGGGACCAACAAGTACCATATTTTAACGTCTTTTGGTATGACGCGGTCGGGGATCGAACCTGCGACCTTCTGCTCTCCGGGCGGACGCTCTAACCACTACACCACGGAGGCGGTCCTTTTCGATTATAATCAAAATATATACATTTTTCATGCAATCACCAATTTTAAGGGTTTTTCCACAACGTAAGATGCAATGTCACAACGTAAAATACCTTCACACAATGTATTTACGTTCCCATAAATGACGTTTCACAATGTCACATCACAACAATGTGACAACATAAATGGGAGTCCACAGAATAACGTGGTATGGATGTACCGTTTTCCCAGAAATTATTGAGATAATCTTTGTTTCCTAATAATGATACTAGAATTTAAAAAAGGTGTTAGTCGCCAATTCGGTCAGATTGTGAAGCTGTTGTGTATTTTCACTGGAAATTTGACAAAGGAACGATATGTTGAACTGATAACGACACAAAACACACTCCGGGCTACACAAAACAGTGGTTGTCAGAGTTTTAAACAGGCCCAGCCTATTGAGAATGTGTGGGGACTAATGAAGGACAGAATAAACCAAAAAGGACTTAGAAATATTGAGGATATGAAGAAAGAAGTGGTCAAATATTGGGATAAGCTGTCGCACGATTTCCTACAAACTTTGATCAGTAGTGTACCTAAGCGCATTCAGTTGTGTATTGCAGGGCAAGGAGGTCTTACATAGTACTGAATCATATCTGAACAGTATGACTTCTAAAGTTTTTATACATGTATTAGATATTTGTCGAAACAACTTCTCAATAACTTCTGGGAAAACTATACTCTCAAAAGTATCATAATGTTCCAACAATGCAAACTTAATTGTGAGCTGGGATACACCCCTTGTACCAATGTGCTGGCAGGTGGTGCAGCTCAGATCACAACCCCGTCAAGAAATCTGGGATATCTTGGGGGAAAACAATAGCAAAAGCAACCATCAATCTCAGGGAAATGCTCTACTGGCTGCTGAACAGTTATCGCCAATACGCCAGTATCACCCATGCGCAGTTCCAGTCAATTACAATTCCGGTATTTTTTCTCACGGTATTTGACAACAACAAAGGACAGAAAAAGAAAAATTTTCACTGAAAGTAACATAAAAGAAAAGTTAAAGATAAAGACAGGGGTGGAAATAACTTTAAAATTGCCCGTGTACTCCGGTACAGTGGCACATGTGATATCACTTGCCCTGATAATTTTTCACTATACCGGCCATTTTCTTGTTGATTATTTAAATAAACAACATAATTAATGTTGGAAAGTCATACCGGTACAGTGTGATATACAAATTTGCTTGCCCAACAGAAAAAAACACTGGACTCGGACATCGGGCAATGGGTTATTTCCACCCCTGAAAGATATGAACCCCACAAAAAAAATCTTAACTTAGTCAGGAGGATGTTACACGACCTATATGATAGTAAGTTCAAGTTCACAAAAGGCATTAATTCTTTCATTCCCTATCAATCTGCTGTAAACGACACTCAAACTAGTCACACAATTATTCGAGGTTACTTAATGAAATAAACAATCTTATTTCACGAATGACAGGAAAACTTCTGAAATGGTGAGAACTGTTACAGTTACTAGCTGTGAGAAAACAAATAAAAGTGGCCAAAAGTCTGTTCACAAAACATGTTACGTTGGCGATGTTTTGAGCAGTAGGTTGACTTTGAAAGTATTCGCCATGTTGATAAGCCACCAATCCTAATATGAGTCAGTGATTGAAGTGAGTTTAGTTTTTCGCCGCTTATAGCAATATGACAGCAATATCACAGTGGGGAACACCAGCAATGGGCTTCACACATTGTAACCATGTGGGGAATCAAACCCGGGCCTTTGGTGTGACGAGCGAACGCTCTAACCACTAGGCTACCCCACCGCCCTTATCAATCGTAATTTGATTTGGGGTACAAATTTCACAATTCACAAAATAAGACCTATAATTCGCGATTACCTCCGTTGCTTTCTTTACGTTTTTGTCATCTGCTATTAGAGAATTGGCACCTGACCAAAGAAATCTAATTGTTGAACTGAATCAACAAAGCCAGTCAAGCTACAAAACAGGTTTAAATCCAAGAACAATTCAGAAAACTTTAAAGGGTTTTCAAGAGCATGGTTCAGTAAAATCGTTGACGAGAAAATCATCACCAAGAATTGAAAGACGACTTTTTTGTCTCGTGAAAAGGAATCGACGGCAAGCTCTTGGGGACTTGACAGCAAAATACAGCCATCAGGTACAGACTACAGTGTCTTCTCGCACTGTCAGAAGAAGATTGTTCACTGTCTGAGAGGTAAAGTAGACATGTGGTAAGCAAGAAAATCACCATTTCTCTTGTTAACTGAGGGAAGAGGTGACAATTCGGTCAGACAAAATTGCATTGGGGAAGAAATGAGTGGGATAATGTCATGTTTAGTGATGAGACACAAGTCCACATCGGGAAAGACAGAAAGTTTATGTGTGGAGAAAGTCTGATGAATGGTTGTGACCCAATTCTTTGGGGATTCGTGCTGATCATGAACGAAATTTGAAGTTTTCAGTTATGTTTTGTGTGTGTGTTCCGTTTACATTCATCGTCTATAGACAGTTTGCCAAGACGACTCCAAGGTGTCCTATGACTATGAGCACAGCATCATATCTCTAAATTCTGAAAATTTGAGGTGAGCACCTTTTTTAATTACACAGATACACAAATTATAAAAAGGGACCTGACTCCGCTATAAATAGCCATGATGTCACCGGTGTGACACTGACTGTATTTGTACTTCCATCATTCCCTTCCGCCGCATTACATAATAACATGATCGGTGGCAGTGAACAGGCAGGACACGTTGGTGAATAGCTGTTGAAGCATCATAATTAATTCTGTTTCATTAATTTAATGAACAGTGGAGTAATTTTGTCAATACCACTAAAATATGGCAATAACTGTTCGGCAGCCAGTAGATCAGTGTCCCTTTAAATAATGCCCCCATAGTCAATATACTACTTTACCTTTGTCAGTGTTGGGTACAGGGATTGGGATAGAGAACTTTAACAATGGACCATTCTCAGGATTATTAGCCATTTTCTGAATTTAGAATGGACCACTGCCCTTGTATCAATAGTAAACTTACCCCAAATTTTAATGGGCCATTTTCTATTCAAATGTGCAAAATGGCCCATGGACCCTGCCTTTCCCAATCCCAGTGGGGAAATTGTGGAGAAAAATGCATTTTTTAACGCATAACAAAATCTCGGACATTCAGAACCTTCTTTTTTTCAAAACAATTAATGTTTTCACTTGCGTTGCATCATGAGGAAGGAAGTTTAACATTCCCAAACCCAGTGTTATATTCGGAGGTTGACCGTGTACGACGCGAGGGAAACTTTTTATTATGTAACCTTTTTACTAGTGGATTAATGATTCCATAATAGCATGATATGACAGTTGTCACGATGTATATACTCACCATCAACGGTGGCTCTTTGGTAGAGAATCCACAAATATAGTACGACCACTTTCGACGACATACTGCAGTATCCCTTTCGTAGAATTGACGTGATAAGAAAGTGGGTGTAAGTAAATACTTGTCCGCCCGTTTCCTTCCTGAAACCGTGAACAAGACTTCGAACAGTGAGTGAATATATCCCCTTGAAATAACGCTTACTGGCGTCGTCTGTCTTTTTCTTGGGCACGAGCGCAGTAGATTCTGCACACATGAAAACAGGCTGTTGGAGTGTTTCGCACGCGCTCGCCAGATAGACCGTTCGCTTTACCTCCTCACAGAGCGGGTACAGCTATGAACACTTTGTTTGGGGGAATTGGGGGGATTCGGGTTCTCATTTCCTTATTTGAGTTCTGTAACCGCGAGTAACTGTAATGCGAATATATCTTTAATATTGATAACTGGCTCTATATGTATTAGAACACCGGTATTTTAGAGTCGGTTAAAACGGCCATTTTAGAAAGAGTCAAAACGGCCAATTATAGTAACTCAGCAAGCGTTCACGGGTGATTTAATCAGAGACCATATAATATCTATTGTCTCTGATTTAATATGTACAGTTGGCCATAAGTGAGTCATCATATTAGAGAAATTCCCATAGACTTGCATGTTAATTAACTCTTGCAAGAATATTTTTCATGAATTTTGTTTCGGTCGAATTGCTTTCAATATTTACCAGCTGGGAAATCTTCTCAGCTACATACATATAGATCTACACATAATTTCCATTCAATTTTCCGATGATTATTGGGAAAACTGCAACTATTCAAACAACATATATTAGACGTACCAATCAGTTTTAACATGGCTGTCTTTGGGATAGATTAAAATTAAGTTGTAGATATCTACTTTAAAATGGTGCTTAATCAGGTGTCATTTGATAACTAATCAACGGAAAGATGACAGAAAAATAGATCTATGTACACGTAGCTGAAGATGATTGCCAAGATGTTTGCAAAATATCACAATGAAATGATTTCTACTCAATTTATGAAAACTATTCTTGCAACAGTTAATTAACATGTAAGTCTACTGTAGATCTACTGTGCAGTAACGTTGCATCAGCATTAAATTGTTTCAGCCTTATAGCGACTAACTCTGCTACATTAATAATTAATTACATGTACAGCATATGAAGGTCAAAATACACATATAACACAACGCACACAGTTTCACTTCACGGTTTTGATATCCGTGGAAAAATCTGTTATCTTTAATTTCGCCCATTCTTTTGTTAGGCAAAGCTAAATTGCTGATAATGGCTACAGTAGTGAAAATTAGGTTATTCGATCGGAAATCTCACCATTTCCCACACGTCATTAGCTACATAACAATTCATAGACTAGGCCCGATTCTGGAAAACACTCAAATAAAAGATGTTGAGGCATACTAAGCTAAAAAAAATGTTTTTAATTGACACTCACAATTGAAAAGCAAAGTGGCCGCCCAAATCGCCTGTAAATAGTAGTAGGTGTGCAGGGTTTTTTCGCCTATAACTGTATCACTATTTTTAAAATATTTGAAACTTCAGTTTTTAAGCCATTTAATGAGTGCATGTTAATCATGAATAAATAGTATCCCAGGCTGAAAAGTGTGTTTTGGACCCTCAAAATTGAAAAACACAAATGGCCGCCACAGTTGCCTCAGCTAGTGGTATAAGTGTGCACAGTGTATCATCACCCGTGATTGTACATCATTTTTCAAACGTTTGACACCTGATATTTTTTAGACATTTAAAGGGTGCTGATTACGAAAACACAGGATACCAAATGAAAAGAAAAATGTTTACGAACCTCAAAAACTGAAAACAAAATGGCCGCAAAAGTAACTGATTTTGTGCAGATTAGGTCATTGTTACCCTGACGGTATTGAGACTGTGGGCAATCAAATAATATTCAAAGTTATACCAATGGACAACTACATATTTTTCATGAACATTTTTAGTCATATCGGATGAAAACAATACCGATAATCAATGAAACTTTAACCAGGGAGAATAGAAGACTTAGATTACCCCTGCTTTAACAAACTATTCTCAACAAAATTAAATTTATCAGTTTATGGTTGAAACATACAAACGTCATAACAGTAATGTTAAATCTATTCATACTTGAATCTCATATACATAAGAATTCCAATTTCTGTTATGCTTAGTAATCTGGTCAACACAACCATAAACAAGTTTGAATTCAACATCTCATATTTTTATAATATTCAAAGATTCATTAAATAAGCATCTTTGTGACTTGACTTTTATTCATGACACGTCATCAATAAACTTTACTACACATTAGAATTGTCATTGAAACAACTTTCCTCATCACTAGGCCTCCTACAGTCACACGCAAAAGTACATGGAACATTTGATCTCCTGCGTTTGCAGCGCATTGTTTGACATTTTCAGGAATGGGATCCAAAGACATCAATGGGGGTTGTTGACTGTTGTTTGCTCCTGTACAGCCCATTTCTGTGAATTCGGGAAGTGATGGAATATATATATATATAGCTTCACAGGTTTTTATCCAGATCATGGTTTGGTAAGCACACGCTGTACGTGGTGGCATAGGGCATCGGTTGTCGGCGGCATCAACTCAGGTTTGCTTGATTTCTCAACCATAATACTTGGCACTGTGTTCACACTTTGAACATTATGAACACCGTATACTAGTACCATGCACACAAACCCTTCAGCGGATGTAGTCTTGTCTTGGTTCACCGCCCAAATCCTTTAGGAGATGATGAGGATGGTTGAGAAAGACCTTCCGGGCTGATCTCTTGGTATGACCATAGAAATAGGATGTGGTATCACAGCCCTTTAGTGCATGAAATGGCAACAAAAATGCAACAGAATGTGCTGGCAGTTTCCAACTTTACCAATTGGAATGTACTTTCTTTTCTGAGCAGTTCCTGTCAACACCGAGATGGTGTCAACTTTGAGAGATGGAGAAGCAGACGGGCATCTGTATCTCTGGCAGCCAGTATGACTGTGCCTGAAGTGATGTTGATGGCATGAAGGATGAGCCGTGCGTTGGCCTACTCATCAGTTGATCCAGGTTTATAGTGGACTTAGAGGACTTGACTGCTTTCTCGTCGGCAAAGCCACTGGTTGCAACTATCTCTTTCTCATGAGGAACAGTTGCCAGTAACTCTTCAGATAAGAAGCAAGCCAGGTCAGCTTTGTTGTCACTAAGAGCTATGAAGTTGGCCCAGGAGTGGGGAGGTGGCCCATCTCTGCCTTTCACAATACGTCGTATTGGCCTTGTTGTTTGGGACCTTCGTTCGTCTTGCAACTTTAACATTTCATAACATGATTTGGGATGTCGATTATTGTCCAGATGTAATATTCTGCACCAATATTTGATACATCTGCCGTAATATTTAACGCATAATTGGGTCCTGCCAATTTCACCAAGTACAGCATTGGACGAAACATTTCTATTAACACACAGGAAACGTTTGAAAAAGAAACATTGGATTTTCTCAATGTGAGGACGATATGAATGCTCCCAGATTTCACTACCGTACAATAATATTGGGGATATCTTACTATCAAATATTGCTGAAGCAACTTTCAAAGAACAGCTTTCTATCAAAATTACATAATAATAATGGTCGAAATATTCCAAATGATAAATCCTACAATATATACTATTCAAATATCATGTAAAGTACACAATATATGATTAAAAATACTCACATTTGTGTTGCTATACAGACAGGATTTCAGACAGAGAAGTGACCATGTGGATAGCACAGTGAATCAGTATTTGCATGAAGATTTTGTGCTGGGGATAGGTCATGTGATCATCAATTATGAAAGTGGGGCTATATACTTACTAATGATTGCAAAACTTTTGCCATTACGCACGATTTGAACCCTAGCACTTTGGATTTCAAGTCTAGTGTGTTAACCACTACAGCCCGTTTGAGACAAAATAATACCAATGAATTGCAATCTAACATAAAAACAAATAGACATAAAGGAATCAAACCAACACGGACAGCAATACAAACAACAGACCAACTCTAGAAAAAAATTGCATAATTTGTGTCACAAAAAAAAAAAGTTGTTTACGAAACTGTCATCATTTATTTGTGCGTTTTCCCAGTTTGTTACAGTTGAGTTGAGTTGAGTTGGGTTTTACGTCACATCGGCATTATTCCAGCCATATAGTGACGAGAACAAGTTTGCATTAATAAACATTGTAAGTACATACTCGGAATGAGTTTTATTTAAAAAACCATATCAAATTTAAAGGCAGGCAATTTGTTAGTCACATTTCACAGTTACAATTTATGATAGTTACATTTCACAGTTACAATTTATGGTACAGATCAACTTCCCTCAGGTAGTTCACTATCAGATGAGCGCTCGCGCGGGAGAACAGATCTTTTAGGTTTGTTGCATCATAATGTGAGTCCCTTGCAGACGATAAGTCCACGCATTCAAGCAGAATATGCTTGATGGTGAAAACCTCATCGCAAGAGACACACATGGGGGGTCCATCCCCATCCTTTTTCAGCAGCTAGTCATGAGTAAATCGACTGTGGCCAATACGACATCGTCGTAAAAGTACCTCATCACGTCTTGACTGACAACCCAAGTAGGTATAACCAATTGTTGGTTTCAATTGATACAGTTTATTTCTTCCTACTTGAGTGTCCCATCGTTTTTGCATGAGGTCCCGAGTATAGCTTTTGATAGTGGGTTTGAAAACACTGTACGGGATTAGCAGTGGAGATAAGGGCTTGTCAAGAGCTGCTTTTGCTGCAGCATCGGCTTTTGTGTTACCTGCTATGCCGACGTGACCCGGCAACCAGCAGAGGACGATGTCACATTGACCAGCAGAGAGGTCGTTGTAAAGTTCCAAAATGTCCAGAATGATTGGGTGACTTGAAGTAACATTTTGAAGTGCTTGAAGGCAAGATAATGAATCTGTGAAAATGATGAAGTTTTTTGGAATGATTCTGCTGTTTAATATAGGTCAGTAGTATATACAATGATTGTCCGAGACCAAGTCCAACAAAAGCCTCTGTAAAGCTTTATTTCATTAATAAAGCTTTTGTCAGGCCCTTAGACCTCACCGCCATTGTATATACTACTTTTGAATCCCCAGTTAACTTCCCGGTCACTATGACCGCGAACCAGCACTTTCCTGATCACGTGACGCCCTATTTCGTGTTGACCTCAATGAAACAGTTTAATGTGAATCACTCGACAAGGTAAGTGTTAAAGGTCACATGCAACGTAAAACACAACTTTGCAGATTCTGATACCTTTCGGTATGGACATACCGAAACAAATCGTCAAAAATGCGAATTCAACGTATAAAGTTGAAAAATACCGCGATGAAAAAACCGCGCGAAATCGGAGTTCAAACGTTTCACTAATTTTCCCCAGACTTTTCTGGGGAAAACGGGTTTCAACAGCTGGTCTGCGCTCATAGCACGTGCGCAAGTAAATAGGTTCGCGCAGCTTGGTAGCGGGTTGTCGGGTGAATACCCGGTGAAGGCTTTGGTGTGAGCTATTTTTCTAATGTTTTGTTTGATATCTCACAGGAGTAGTGTGCCTCGTCACCCTGGCGGGATTTTCAAGATGGCGGCACATCCGGTCCCCATGGGCGCCGCCATCTTGGATCAAGATGGCGGCATACCACGGTGACTGGATGTGCCGCCATCAGGGGAGATCACTCGGTTCCGGTTCCGTGGAGTGCGCGCGCGCTCGCGATGACGCCACGTCCCGGTTCCGGTGGATGCCGCATTACGACGATGACGTCATCTCCGGGCCAAGATGGCGGACGCCAGCGTTTCAAGATGGCGTCCCATCCGGTGGGATTGCGTGAGATCTTGCGGGATCTCGTGGACTCTCGCGGGATCTCGCGAGCGTAGACGCCTTTCAAGATGGCGGAACGGACGAGCGGCGGACGGGACGGAGAGGGGAAGGAGAGGGAAGGAGGGAGGGAGGGAGAGGGGTGAGGGGTGAGGCGGACGATGGCGTGGCTAGACAAGTGTGTGTGTGTGTGTGTGTGTGTGTGTGTGTGTGTGTGGTTAAAAGCTTTTGGATGTAGCATTCTTTCGAGCGAGGTGGGTGGCCCTGAAAAGGGCCGTTGGTATGGGTGGGTGAGAGATCACCGAGGTATCTATTGTGGTGATGGTGGTGCACTGGAGGCAGTGCTGCTGGAATCGTCCATGGGTTCGACAAACTCCAAGATGCGTTGAAGTAGAGAGTACATGGTGTCTATGCGATCTTGAACGAGGAGGACCTTGTCATGGAGTAGAGCAAGTAGATGTTGGCTTTCACGTTTACTCACTTTCTTTGGAGGTTCACTTGACTGGTGGGTGGGAGCCGGTCGTTTCTGGGTCTTGTTAGAGCAGTTCATACTCTTATGGTCCTCTTTACCACAGTACCGGCAGGGATGTGGACAGGCGTAACTGAGATGACCTTCGTTTTTTCCACAGTTGTAGCAGGTGTTGTTATCGTGCTCGTTGTTGTCCTTGGTCTTCTTGGGACATACGTAATGGCGATGGCCTTGAGCACCACACTCGGTACAGGTCACCTTGGGACAGTGTAGATAACTGTGGTCATCTGTTTCACACAGCCGGCAACGGAAGGAGGCGGAGGCGGGAGACGACTGCATGCTTCCAGTTTCAGTCAGCAACTGATGGGGAGAGCTGAAAAACCTCGAGTTTATATAGCCGGGGTTGATGACGTCACTTTGACGCATCTGGTTAGCACTGGATGCATCTGGTTCGCACCACTCTCATCCTGACTCAACAGGTCGATAGGCTAGTGTGACGTCATGGGGTATGTCATCATTCCTATAAATAACAAATGAGGTCATGGTGTGCACTGCCACGCTTAGGACGACCAAGTGACGTCATAGGGTGACGTGACTTATATAAACCAGGCTCAGCGTGGGTCTTACCAGTTCTCACATGCCGTCACCACGAATGAACGAAGATGAGCTTGAAGAGGAGCCTGTGCCGTACCAGTTGGAGCGGACGACCCAAAAAACAACCAAGAAATTTCGGACTGGTACTCAGCGCTTCAACCTGACGTTCAATCCAACTTGGCTGCAGCGTCAACAGCCTGAAGACCTCCCCCGTCGTTCTCAGAGAACAGTTTGATGCAGTGTTAGCAGATTTGAGAGACGATGTGGGCGGACAGGATGGTGATCGTGTGGGATTGGCCCTGGAACACCCAGCCCAGGATACACCCATCCGAATCACGTTTCGGCAGATGGGTGACCTCCAGGGGGAACACATCATGGCTGAAGTGGAAAAAGTACAGCAAAGCAACCACGACTTACATATCGATGACACCATGGACATATACTTACTGCATGTAGAGGATCCTGATCGTATCGGTGAGGGGCACGGCCGGCCAAGGCACCTCGTTGGCTTAAACACTTTCCTGGAAAAGAAACAATGCATCGTCCAAATCAAGAATGAGGATCAGCTCTGCTTTGCCTGTGCCCTGGTCGTGGCCAGTCACCACGAACACAAACCCGATCCTGTGACCAAAGAATGGACGAAGGAATGGAAACGGCTTTGTGATAGTCGCAGCCCAGTTCAACTGAAGGCTGCCAAGGGCTTGTTTCGTCAACTCAAGATCCCCGAAGGTCCTTGTACAGGACATGCCACGTGGGAGTTGTTCAGTCAACGTTTGGCACCTTACTATCAGCTCAAAGTCTACTCCCAAGATGTGATGAATCGCCTCCTGTACAAGAGTGAAGTGCCTCAACCCACCAAGATCCTTCACTTGTATCATCACCATCAGCATTACGATGTCATTACATCCATGCCTGCTTTTACAGGTCGTGTCTACTACTGTGAAACTTGTGACCAAGGATACGACCACGCTGAAGATCATCGATGCACCCGAGAATTTCAATGCCACTGGTGCCAATGTCTTGGATACTGTGGCGACGTGGACAATGAAGGGCTCTCCTGTCTCCAATGTGGCGGATGGTTCCGAAACTCGTACTGTTTTGAACGGCATCGGACGGCCTCCACCAAGCATCCCAGCACCTGCTCCACCATCCACACGTGTCATCGATGTCTGGCCAAAGTCAACGTGAGGAAAATCCAGGGCATGGCCAACCACCAGTGTGGCACGAATCGTGACTGTAAGATCTGCAAAGAACCCTTGAAACCCAACCACCAGTGTTACATGTCCGTCATCGAACCACCGAAACAAAATGAAGACGGTGAAAACAAGGATGAAGACAAAGAACGGCAACAGCGTCAGTTCATCTTCTATGACTTTGAATGTACTCAAGATCAAGGAACTCATGTTCCCAACTTGTGTGTGGTGCATCTGGGATGTGGAAAATGTATTTCCGAGGCTTCGGATCAGTTGTGTGACAAGTGCCCCTGGCGTAAGGAAGGAGAAGGGCCTAGCCGCATCAAAGTGTTTCGGGGATCTACGACCTTGAAGGACATGGGCGACTGGCTGATGGCCCTGGCAGAAAAGAAACAGAAGAAGAAGAAGAAACGTAAGACACCCCAGCAGCAGCCGTCGGGCCGTGCCTCGAAACAACCCAAACTGTCATCACCAGAACCCGATGATGATGATGTAGAACAACAAGACGACAAAGAACAAGACGATGAAGACGACATTTCCCCTACCATTGATGATGATGACGTTTTAGTCATTGCTCACAACTACCGTGGGTATGATGGACACTTGCTCCAACAGTACTTTCATCAACATCTCGTGAAAGCGCCCCAGGTCACACTTCGAGGGAATCACATCTTGCAGATGACAGTGGGACGCCTTGTTTTCAAGGATTCACTCAACTTCCTCACGATGGCTCTGAAGCAGTTTCCCAAAACGTTTGCATTGACGGAACTCAAGAAAGGCTACTTCTCTCACTTCTTCAACACCGAAGCTCACCAAGGCTATGTGGGTCCTTATCCTCCCGTGTCTACCTCACGATCCTGACAGCATGTTTCCTGCGAACGTAAAGCTTTCTTGGCCTGGTACGATGCACAGGTGGCTGAAGGGACTGTCTTTGATCTGGATGAGGAATTGTTGACCTACTGTCAGAGTGATGTGGACATTTTGCGTCCGAGGCTGTGCTGCATTCAAAACATATTCATCCAACAGAACAACGTGGACCCTTTCTATGAAGCGGTGACTCTACCCATGGCTTGCATGCTCACCTTCCGAAAACAGTTTTGGAACCCCGCACCATTGCCATCCTACCTACTCAAGGTTATCGCCTCGCAGCGCTGTATACTCGCTTCAGTGTCTCCACTGGCTCAACTAGGTCATGCATCAACACCCTGGGGTCCACATCCAACATGCTCGGAATGGTGGAGAAGTAGGCTTTGACTGTGCTGGCGGTAGTCGCTACATGGTGGATGGCTACTGACGACAAAACCACGCACCGTGTATGAATACTTGGGCTGTTTCTGGCATGGATGTACTCGCTGTTACAAGACGGGCGATGTGAACACCATGCTAGCTTGGGTACAACCCCTGGGAACGATACCATCATACCATGTACCGACTGGGTGTGTTACGTCAACATCCCGACATCGACCAAGTGGTGACCCTCTGGGAATGCGATTTTCTGAAACAACAGAAAGACAATGGTGACCTGAGAGCCTTCCTGACCACACTGCAAGGACCCCATGCCTACATGTCTGACCCGTTGGATCCTAGAGATGCTTTCTTTGGAGGTCGTACCAACGCCACCAAACTGTACTATGAAGCCAAAGAAGATGAAGAAATTAAATATGTGGACATTTGCTCGCTGTACCCTTACATCTGCAAGTATGGTACTTTTCCCGTGGGACATCCCGAGATCAAAGATCATCCTCCCGTGTCTGACTTGTTTGAGCTCCACGGTCTGATCCAGTGCCGAGTCTTGCCACCCACCGACCTCTATCATCCTGTTCTTCCTTACCGTGTCCAGGGTAAGTTGTTATTTCGTCTGTGCCGTGCTTGTGCTGAAGAGCAGTTGGATGCTCCCTGCCCCCACAGGGATGAAGACCGGGCATGGATCGGTACCTATGTCAGCAAGGAGCTTCAGTTTGCTGTTGAAAAGTGTGGCTATCAAGTGCTTCACATCTTTGAGGCTTGGCACTTTGACACGCTCGCCACCTACGACCCTGACACTCAAGAGGGAGGACTGTTTGCCAAGTATGTGAACAATTTCTTCAAGATCAAGCAAGAGGCCAGTGGATACCCAGAAGGCTGTCCAGACCCAGACGCCTACATCAACGAGATACAGCAAAAAGAAGGAGTCACCTTGGATCCTGCTCACATTCGCAAAAACCCAGGACTACGTGCTTTAGCCAAAGCCTGCCTAAACAATCACTGGGGTAAGTTTGGTCAACGCGTTGGGTTTGCCAAGACAGAATACATCAATTCCCCTGAGAGGTACTTTGCCCTCCTCTGGGATGAGCGCTGTGTGGTGAAAGACATTAACATCATCAATGAAGATCTCATCTGTGTCACTCACAAACCTCAGGTAGAATTTCACGACCCCCATCCAGCCCACAATGTGGCCATTGCAGCCTGGGTGACAGCACAAGCCCGTCTCAAGCTGTATTCTTATTTGCAACCCTTGGATCGTCGTGTCCTCTATTTTGATACGGACAGTATCATCTACATTCACCGTCCACTAAGCTACAACCCTCCACTGGGAGATACCTTGGGGGGAGCTGACTGATGAACTTGGAGGGGGCAACAGTATTCAAACCTTTGTCTTGGCAGGACCCAAGAATTATGGCTACAAGCTACGTCATCCTCAATCTGACGGCAGTGTGGGCATCAGCAAGGTCCGGGGATTTACTTTAAATCACAGGGCGAGCCAACATGTCCACTTTGACAGCATGAAGAACCTCGTCTGTCAGAGGGATCAAGCTAACATCACGGTGCCGTACCCACACCACATCATTCACGGAGGACTTCGCCAGGGCAACGTGTTGCTGTCCAAGGACACTACCAAAACCTATCGCTTGGTCTACACCAAACGCCGAGTGCAGTACGACCCCCAAGGCGTCCCCCAGGGAAACTCTCCCCTAAGGTTATAAAGAGTGAACACATCCCTCCCATGGACTTTTGTTGCAGACATGCTCTGATCTATTGATGTTTAACCCATAAAATGTGATTGCCTTGTGAATGATTGCTCTATCATTCAATAAAATGTGTTTGTATTGCACTCTTGTGTTATGTTGTCTCTCTCTTCAGGGCCAGGCCTGGTGGAGTCCATGGTCACCCTCAACCCTGTTGTACCCTGTTCTTAGACTCAGACCTGGTGGAGGCCACGGTCACGTTTACCATGTATAGGTACTGTCACAAAAGGGAAGAGAAGGGAGAGCAGAAAGGCGCAGTGGAAGCGTGCTGGGCTCATAACCCAGAGGCCCGTGGATCGAAACCACGCTCTGCTCTGTATTTCTTTTTTTCTTTCTATGTTGCGAATACAACCCCTTGAAGTGGGTTGACGTCGTCACACACCCTATGACGTCATCACGACCGTGTGTCTATAAATAAAGAGACGTTTCTGTCAGAGTCATTACAGATTCTGGTGTCTAAGAAAAAGGATGGAACCTGTTCACCGCGATAGGCCTAGGGAGAATCGTTGTGGTCTCGTGCTCGCTATCAAGCAGGTCGAAGCCGTGGTTGACAAACTGATGGCGTTTAAAGTCCTGACCATCCTCATGAAGGCAGAGATTATCGAAAAACCTCGGACCTCCTTTGACCGTGTCAGAGAATTGTTAGACATGCTTCCCCGACGTGGACCCCAGGCTTACTCCCTCTTCTGCAAAGCTTTGGAGGAATGTGGAGAAACAGAAGCCATGACCTTGCTGGGTCTCAAGACTCCAACTGACAAGGCACAGTCACAAGTGACAGTCCACTGGTTATTCTTCTATGGAATCAAGTCACCGTTGAGTAACTTTCATCCAGCTGTGTTTACCTTGGATGGTTTTACATTTAATTGTGTTGAACAGTGTTACATGTACTCTAAAGCCATGTACTTTGGAGATTTGGACAGTGCAACGCGTATTCTGCAAGAGGCTGTTCCAGCAAAGCAAAAACGTCTGAGGCGATGTGTGAAAGGCTTTACTCAAAAAGTGTGGGACACAGTCAGTCTTAATGTGATGACCAAGGCGATAACGGCTAAATTTTCCCAGAACAAGGACTTGAAACAGAGATTGATTCAATCTTACCCTAAGTCGTTGGCTGAAGCTAGCCCCTTTGATCAAAGATGGGGAATAGGAATGGGTGTATCTCATCCTGATATTGACAAACCCTGGAAATGGTCGGGGAAAAACAAGTTGGGAAAAGCGCTCATGCATCTTCGTGACACGTTGTTGTTGTGAATGACGTCATCCATGGACAAACTCCAATGACGTCATCCATGCACGCCCCACGTGACGTCATCCTGTGTATCTATATAAAGACTCTTGCCCCATCGTGATTCGTCTTCATGTTGTTCACGCTGCTCTTTGTGCTCGCCACCTATCTAGAAGAGAGACACTTTTTAGAACAGTTCAGAGAAGCGGTGCAAGACGCCATCCAGAAACAACACGATCGTGACGTCATTTGAAGTGACGTCATAGCTCAAGCGCTGCTGGTGTTGCCTATAAAAGCGCCAAGATCGATCGGCGGGTCATCAGTTGCATCAGCTCAGTCGTTGAAGATGGCATCTCCAGGCAACCTCCCTTCTTCTTTTCGTCAACTTGGCCGCCCAGGCAAAGGACCTCGCTTCTGACATGGCCCATCTCCACAACACCATGATGGCTCAAAGCCAGTTATACAAGACCAACTACATGGATCTCCAGGACCGCCGCGTGTGATGGAACAAAAGTTGCCATCGATCATCCGCAAAGCTGGCAGGTATTCATCCGAAAAGAGAAACACTGTATGGAATGATGGGTCGCCTTCTGTGAGTTGACTGAGGAAGACTATTACTGGATGGCGTATCACCAAGACCACTTAGAGATCCTTTCCGACAGCGCCAACAACTCTGTTCGCTTGATACTCATCGGTATCAACGATGCGTATGCCAAGGAAAATGCAGGGGAGACCTTCCTCAGCAAGCTGTTCCACATCGTGTTCAAGTTGAGGAATGGACGTCCTATGGCCTATGACCATGGTGTGCTGTACAGCAAGCTGCTGGACAAACTCCAGGTGAAACTCTGGCCTCACCCACCCAGCTATGATCTTCGATATGCCACCTGCACTCTACCTTTGTTCTCCAACGATCCAGAGGTCACCGACATGACGCCCAAACCCGTCCCTCGAAAAAGAGGCACTCCCAAGACCACTCCTACCAAGACTTCTCCAAAGAAGAAGAAGAAGAAGGAGGAGGAGACCCCCACCAAGGTCTCCACCCCACCCCTTCCCAAGACCCCCACCAAGAAGACGCCACCTCCCCAGGTGACCCTGGCCCTGGCTTCTCCAAAGAAACAGAAGAAGAAGAAGAAGCCAAACAAGGAGCCCCCCACCAAGACACCCACCAAGAAGACGTCACCTCCCAAGACACTCACGAAGAAGGCACCCCCAAAGCCTAAGAGTCTCAAAGCACCCCAGACTCCCAAGAAACAGTTGGAGATGACTGACTTGTGAGAGAACTATCCACAAGTCAGCCAGGCTAGGGTTGAAGAGAGCGAGAAGGGTCAAGGGATCAGTCCTGCTAGCCCCAAAGAGATCCCCCCAGGCAGAGTTACCTCCAGATCTTCAAGACTTGTATGATCTACTCCCGATGGCTGTCACCATGGAAGCAGAGCAGACAGCTCCAGAGAGGGCTCCAGAGGCGACTCCAGAGACGACTCCAGTGAGGGCTCCAGAGACGGATCTGGTGATGGCTTCAGTGACGGCTCCAGAGGAGCCAGAGGACATCATTGACATCCCCATGTTTAACGATGAAAATCATTTTCATCAAGGTCAAATGGACTTTTTGCGTTGTTCTACCTGCAATCCCGATGATCACCTGAACTGGTGGTGATCTGTGGATGTACTGTTGTTGATCTGTTCGCCATGGTTTGTTCCTCAATAAAATGTGAATTCCATTTCAAAGGGTTGTGTCTTCTATATCTTCAGGGATCGTAGCTCTTGGAGGTCATCTCCGGTGCAACCCGCAGGGTGGTAAGACGTGTGTCAGTATGTCAGGGACACTATCAGGGACACTGTTAGACTCACTTTACGTCATCCCTTTACCATGTTGATTGCAGGCCCTACAGGGTCGGGTAAAACATCGTTTGTCAAAGCCTTCATGGAACATGTGTTTCAACCAGGGATCCTTGATCTTCCTCCTCAGGGGATCGTGTGGGTGTACAGTGAATGGCAACCCATGCATGAGGACTTGGAAGTTCTGACCTCGAGGTTAGGGATACCCCTGACGTTTGTGCAAACCACGGGGGGAAGCCAACACGCAGTTACCTGCAGGGTCTGGGGCTAAGACCGAGGAGGGTTTGCCTACGCCCCATTCGTTGATCATTGATGATTTGCTGGGCGACAATACCAAAGAGGAAGAAGCCGAGGTCCTGCGATGGTTTACCAAGAAAAGCCATCATCGCCCAACACGTCCGTGTTGTACTTGACCTAAAACCTCTTTGCTTAATCGCCTCATCATCCGCACCATTAGTTTAAATGCCCACTACATGGTGCTGTTTAAAACCCGAGGGACGCCAAAATGGATCACTTGGCCAGACAAATCTTTCCAGGACAGACGGCCTTCCTTCGGGAAGCCTATGAGGATGCCACTTTGGCTCCTTATTCCTATTTGTTTCTGGACTTGAAACCGACCACGGCCAAAGAGCACCGCAATAATGTCCCATCTCTTCGTAACCCCACCACCCTTTACATTCCCAAGTCGTGATAAATAGAGATGATCGTCTACCCTACGGTCAGTTGACCCAGAGCTGCCATGGGAGACAGACGGAAACAGACCCAGCCCACAAACGTGCTGTTGCCACAGGCTTGTTTAAACCGATCCATAAAACACTCCTGACCACCTTGGGTCGTGATCCCACCGAACAACATCGATCAGGTGTGCAACGGCTGTACGAAAGTCTAAGTGCTCCACCTCCTCCCTCTGCTTCCTCCAAACAAAGACGTTCCTTAAAGCAGTTGTACCCCACAGCACCCACCATGAACACATTTGTCCCTGTCAGTACGCATCGTGCCTCTCCTGCCGCCTTCTCTCCCCCTTCATTCACATCGTCTCCCCTCTCTCCCACCATGATTCAACCCTTTCAACCCTTGACCCAACCTCGTACCACCAGCACCAAACGCACCGGCAAGAAACGCACGGGTGCTAAACGCCCCAGCCCGGGCACCCCACGCAAAGGAAGCCACAGAAGCATGCCCGCCCGCAGAAAAGTCAAACCCATCATCGTGAAGAAACGACTGCCTTCGGCAGAGAGCGTGGCTGTCAAAGGACGTCATCGACTGTTGCAATGGTTTGTCATTGCCGTGAGAAATATGCGAGCAGGACGTGTTCCTTTGAAGACGCAGCACAAGACCTGGCTGTTGAGGCACCAAGACGTGCTGACCAAGATTGCGAATCCACGACTACCTATGGATGAACGCCTGAATTACCTGATGAAACGCAGTGGAAGTGGTACGTTGACTGGAGTTTCGACCCGTATCTTGCTGAACTGGCAGTCCAACCTACAGGAAAACAGCAGAAGCCCTCAGCGCCGTTAAGCGCCGTGCCCCAAAGAAACCCAGGCGTCGCAAGTCACCCACCCGCAAGAGAACAAGAAGAAGAAGAAAAGGGTCACTTCACCGTCAGCCCCAGGTGCAGCCTTGACCCGGATGGTGTTAAGAAGTCAAAAGAAGAAGAAGACAACAGTGGCCTTACCCCCACTCCCTCCAGCGACATTACCATAAATAGAGGCCTCCCACCCCCATCCTGGTCAGTTTAACGGTAGCAGCTGCAGGGACGACACCATCATGTCTGCACGTTTGAAACGTCACAGAGAAGCGCTCTGTCATGTGTGTAGTCCTTCTGCGACACCAGCCATGCAACAGGCTATTTTGAAACAGGCCCCATCGGAACTGATTCAAGCCATCTGTGAATGCGTGGTGAATTTGTATGGAGGCAACATTCCTATGACAACACAGCAACGTCAACGTTTACAAAAGCATGGGTCACTGATGCATACGTTGATGAAAAAAGAAGGTGTCTGTGTCCAAGAAACGTCAACTATTACAGCAGAAAGGAAGGGGATTGGGTCTCTTGTCTGCCTTGGCATCGGTGGTGGGTCCCTTGGTGTCTGGCCTGTTGGGTAGATGATCCTCAAGGAAGATCCTCAAGGAAGATCATAAATAGAGGACGCATCCTAGATTGGGGTTAGTTGCATCTACACCGTCCTACCACCAAGATGAAGCATGCACGGAAGATGGTGATAGTCCCAGAAGAGGTATGGCAAAGTCTGCAAGAAGAAAAACGTCAACGGCATTTGCTCAAGTCCAACCTGTTGGAACAGAAACGCGTGCACACGCTTCACGATATGGATTCCCTCGTCCGTGATGACACGGTGCCCTTTAGGGACCGAGAGCAGCAGTATAACACCTTGTTGCAACACACCTTGGCGTTTCAAGACCAAGCCACGACCAAACCTTTAGAAGCCACTGGCACCCCCAGGACGGGCACCCCCAGGACGGGCACCCCCAGGACGGACACCCCCAGGGTTGGAACCCCCAGGGCGGGCACCCCCAGGACTGGAACTCCTCACCGTAAGTACAGTTGACTTACTGAGTCACATGCATGTTCCCATGGTGTAGAGGTCGCCTTCCTCAGAATGAGTCCACGAAGCACAGGGTAGAGCAGTGGCTCATGGTTTGTTTTTGTTTTAGAACCCGATGATGTCGAAGCCATTCTGCATGAAGTCGTGCAAACGGTTCCCAAAAGGCCAAGCCAAGGCCAGGCAGTTGATGGCCCGTATTCGTGCTCATCCCGACTTGGTTCAAATTCGTGGTGGAAGGGGAACCCATGCCTGGGACGCACATGGTGGATCTCATCAATGATCTTGTTCGACAACGTACCAAATCAGACCCTCCACAGGGTTGGAATATTCTGGGTCAGTATCTCGCTTCCAGCAACGTACCCCATGAACTGATTGGCAACCCTCTACGCTGGTCCTGGATGATGAAAACCAAAGGGTCATCCACCCAGCCTCCTGACACCCCGGTGAAACGTCAACACCCTCCACCCACTGACTTGTTTTTGACACCACCCGCATCCAACCTTCCTCTGGAACCCCAGAAGAAGAAGAAAGCTGCAGAGACCCCCTCCTCCCCTCTCAACCGGGTTCGTCAGTGGATTCACTTTTAATAAAAGGGAGCAGAGGGTGATGTCAACGACAGTGTCACCATGAGACGTCCAAAGAGAAACAACAACAGCAAAGCATCATCGTCTCTGTCTCCTGCATGGACACGATGGCTCCACCACACCTATTACGATCCCAAACACCCAGCAGGCTATGGAGGGTGGCTTGCCTTGTGGCAAGCAGCAGGCCGACAAGCCAAAGCAGGACATCAAGACAAAGCAGGACCCAGAAAGGGGGGACCCAAGAATGGGGGACCCAGGAATGGGGGAAGCAAAACGGGGCCAAGGCCCACACAACGTCAGGTTCGCCAATGGTTGAAAACCCAGGACACGTACACCTTGCACAAACCAGCCCGACACTCGTTTCCCAGGGATCATTACCGTGTGGGTGGCGTGGATGAATTGTGGCAAGCCGATCTGAGCAATCTCCTTGCGTATCAGAAAGAGAACCAAGGCAACCGGTATTTGCTGTGTGTCATCGATGTTTTCTCCAAAATGGCCTGGGTGCAGCCCATGAAAGCCAAGACCGGTGCCACTTTGATAGAGGCCTTTCAACGGATCCTGAAACAAGCCAAAGGACGTGTGCCATCCCAATTACAGACAGACAAAGGGACTGAATTTGTCAATGCACCTTTTCAAGCCTTCCTCAAGAAACGAGGTATTCATTTCTACACCAGTCAAAACCCAGAAACCAAAGCCTCTGTGGTGGAACGTTTTCAAAGGACGTTGAAAAACTGTATGTTGCGTTATTTCACCCAACAGGGAACACGCCACTACCTTTAAGGCATTACCCCAACTGCTGCATTCCTACAATCATCGCGCCCATCGCATGCGATTGACAACGGCCCGTGGATATACGTCCTAAAGCTCCCTACGATGAAATTCGGGTGCTGGATCACATGGAACGTCAGAAGCAGAAGAAGCAGCGCCAACTCAAGACAAAGAAGAAGAAGAAGAAGAAGAAGCACCCTCTCTTGTTACCCGGGACCCGTGTCCGTTTGAACAAGACCAAGGGCACGTTTGACAAAGGGTACCTTCCCAACTGGACCACCGAACTGTTCACCGTGGATCGGGTGGTGAAAGGGCGTGTTCCTCCTGTCTATCGAGTGAAAGATGATCATGGAGAAGTGTTGCAAGGCACCTTTTACCCGAAGAACTGCAACCCATTCAGAAAAACGGATGACGCGTGTACAAAGTGGATCAGGTCCTGAAACGCGGCGACGCCTTCAAAAAGAGGATGAAGTGTTGGTGAGATGGTCAGGATACCTGCCAGCTTTTGATTCATGGATCCTCGCGCCCATCTGGTCTTTAAATAGCGCGGCCTCCAGTCTCCCACCGTCAGTGGAGCCTCCACCATCATGCAGAGTGAACTGATCTCAAGGTGCAAGGAGAGCGGCAAGTTATCCCCACGCTGGTGCTGCTTTGGCATGGACTTGCCACGGAGTGAAGTGGTGTTTTTCTCCCAAGTGTTTCTGATATATGGCGTGGTCATCATGAGCATGGTTCAGTTGGAATTGGACAACGGTGAAACAGTTGTGGACAGCTTTGTTGGCCAGTGGCTTGGGGTACTTGCTCCCACAACCCACGTTGGTGTCGTCGTCGTCATCATCGTCATCCACGTTGCCTCCTTCCTCGACTGCATCTCCAACCCCCTCTGTATCCAGCCTGGTTCCCTAAGAGAGAGAGAGAGAGAAAGATGTCGGTGTCTGTGTTTTCCAAGCGGGACTTTTTACGTGACCTTACCCAGCGATGCGTCCATGGATGTTCATCCCAACAACAGAGTGAATCATTACGAAGTCAAACTACCCTTTCCCATTCAAGTGAATCGCCAAGAGTGGGAAGTCGGCGTCAGTGAACTTCATTTTCCCATGACATGGTACAATGTGTCATTCCCCTTCAACTGGTTTGTCCTTCATGTGAACTTGGAACGCATGACCCGGATTTACAGTTCATCAGCACTCGATGCGACCGTGACAGAAGAGAACCCAGGCATCATCAGAGCCGTCACCTTATTCCAGAAGGAGTGTATTCCAGTCGCCAACTGGTCCAGAGACTGAACATCCTGCTTCAACACACCTGTGCATGGCTGTTGGAAAAGCATACAGCTGATGTTTACCAACAGGATGCTCGAGGACGTTTCAACGTCACCGTGAACTACCCTAAAGAAGACCTCTGATTTGAAATGCGTGGCAAAACGCATGTCAACTTTTATGCTCCCACCCCGAAAGACATGTGCAGAGCCCTCACGGGTTCCTCCTGCAGAACCTCAAGCCAACCTGACCACGATACCATCAGGTCTGCCTACACCACCCGATTATTGGTGTTGCCTGCTCCTTTAGTAATGCGTATGCTGGGATTCATACAGCTCCCCATGGTGGGCGAAGCAGAAGAAATAAGCCAGTTTCAAGTCTCTGCTCAGCCTGTCCAGGTGGGTGGGTGTGACCGTCCTCTCTCGTCGTGTGGGTGAACAGGAAGCACACCATCTGGCTGGTTTGATACCGTGTACATCTACCGGATGCAGTGGAAGATCAAA